>NC_139025.1:7329248-7662523 GCF_964662115.1 Mustela nivalis | reverse complement strand
CCAATGTCTTGGATCAGAAACTGTCTCTATGGTGCCCCCTCTCCAAGCCCCTGCCATTTCTTATTGCCTCTGTTATTGCTTGCTTCAGGACAAGCTCTCTATGGGAATCCTTCCTACATGGGCAAGGATTCTTCCTTACTTCCTGGTAATTTCTGTGCCTAAATGGTGCTTGCGACCTATTAGAGACATAACACATGGTTGTGGGCAGAATGAACAAATGCAGCCAGGGATAGTAATGTCTCTTATCTTCACATTTTGAAGTAGCTCTGAGAAAGGAACCTCCTTCACCTTAAAAAACTTTCCACTGAAGGATAGTTAATTTATAAATAAAAGTATATGGAGGACGCAGTGAAAAAAAAAAAAAAAGAAGAAGGAAGGAAAGGTATATCTACTCAAACAATCACCACATTCAAGGTTTTATAGGACAATTCTGCTACTTAAGAGAAAGGCAAAACTACTGTGCATATAATTGAATTTAAATGGTGAAAAAAACATTCATTCTCACTATGCATTAGAGACACTATTTTAAAATTATTCCTAATATAAACACTCTCTCCAGCTTTCATTTTTCCCCTTTTTGCTCCTGCTCTCAGCACAAATTACTCTTAAGTCAGGCTGAATAATAAATGAAACAGCCAGTGTCGTTAATGACAAAGTGTAATATTGAGATGATGAGACGTCTTGTTTGCAAAGCTTTTTTCTTCGTTTTTTTTCCCCCAAACAGTTCTCCACGAGGATCACTAGCAAAGTGATTTATATTCAACTGAGTATCTAATTGAAAGACTATGAACCCGTGGAAACGTAGACTAGCAGGTCTGATATCCTAAGGAAAAAAAAATAAATAAGTAAAACAACCTTCTCTTTGGATAATCGCACTTACTGGGGTATAGCAGTCTCTTCTTTGGAAAAAGAGCTTCCATTTTATAGCTTATTCAAGTCTCACAAAGATAAGCCCTCAGCTTATTAGTATCCGGCACTGCATTTGGGAAGAGTTTACTTGAGTAGAGGTTAATTTTGCCCTATTACGGTTGCTGAAGTGCAGCATGCCCTAACATCAATTTCCTGTCAGACACATGTTCATTGAGATGTGAGGTCCATATATATGAACATCGTCCTGGAAAGGACCATCCATTTTCTCAGGTCGAGATAATCTTGAAGCAGTAAGTGGGATGTGAAGGATCCAGAGTCTGAAGACTGGGGTTTCACTGAGGTCTGGAGAACTCCAGAAGTTTCCGATTTGAGTCCCTCCTGTTGTATTCCCTAGGTTTACTCCACTTCGTGGCAAGGTATACATCATTACCTCCCTCAGTGTTGCACTTTCATGGATAACAAATGTAAGACTCTAAATCGGTCCTGAGAACAGTGCACACAGAAGATATTTGTGGATGGAACAAATGTTTGTGTACTCATACTAGAGTTGGGGCAACTTCTACCATGAGTTTGTAAGATCAAAGACCATAAGAAGAACTTTTGGTCTGCCAAACAATGATAGCCAAAATTTGAATTAACTAGCAAACATCCAACCTCTCCACCCCACACTGTGCTAAGCCCTTGAGAAGCGCCAACTTCATTAAAAACATCACAACCACTCAACAAAGAAGATACACAGCTTTCCAATTTGGGGATGAGGGAAAGAAGGTTCCGAGTCAGTAAGTATCCTGCCCTTGTTCAGAGTCATACCTAGAAACTGGCAGATCAGGGATTTGAACTCGGGTCAGTCTGACTCATATCCATAATATTTTTTAAAAAGATTTTATTTATTTATTTGACAGACAGAGATCACAAGTAGGCAGAGAGGCAGGCAGAGAGAGAGGAGGAAGCAGGCTCCCTGCTGAGCAGAAAGCCCTATGCAGGGCTTGATCTCAGGACCCTGGGATCATGACCTGAGGCAGAAGGCGGAGGCTTTAACCCACGGAGTCCCCCAGAAGCCCTCATAGCCATACTATTGGAGCACATCCATCATTTGTCCTTTTTAGGAGTCACGACATAATCAAATATCTCCAAGAAACATTTCTCTCACCTATGAATGTCTGTTCTCCCATTATGTGACAAGATGCAGTTGTTGTTGGAATAATAAATAAATTCGTTTCAACATCTTTCTCTTTTTACATTTTTTAAAAGGTTTTATTTATTTATTCATGAGGGACAGAGAGAGAGAGAGGCAGAAGCAGAGCAAGAAGGAAGCTCCCTGCTGAGCAGGGAGTTGGATATGGGACTCGATCCCAGGACACCGGGATCATAACCTAAGCAGAAGGCAGACACCACCCAGGCAGCCTCTCTTTTTACCTTTGCTGCTGAAAATCTCCAGGCTAAATGCACTGCTTAAACACAACAATTTCATCAGCCCTCAAAATATGTATTCTCTTCTATCCTTCTAAGTGGATTTTAAATTTCTGGTTCTGTTTCCATGGTCTTAAACTATCTTTCATTTTAAGCCCATCTGGATCACTTTCGAGGAGGTCTGTGCAATTAGAAATCACTTTCCCATCAATGAACTTCATCTTGCTGTAAGGTAAGACTGCTGTAGGATTCAGGAAACAAAGGAAGTTAAGGGACTTGCCCAAAATAAAAGAGCTGTCAAACTCTGAAACTGATGTTTCTAACTTTCCCTCTTCTGCATCCAGTGATTTTCCGTTTTCTCATGTTGCCTTGTACATGTGGGGAATATGTATTATTTAAAAATTTAAATGTCCGGAAAGATGGTCACAATAAAAAAGCAGACATTTATCAAGTGTGCTCTAGGCCATGCTCTGCACTAAGTTTTATTTATATGACTTTAATGTTGTCCTTTCATGTCAATGAATTTGTATTAGATTTCTATCACTGTGTGTGATGATGGTTGGTTTATGTGTCAGCTTGGCTAGGCTCCAGCACCCCGTTATTTAATCAAACATGAATCTAGGTGTTGCTGTGAAGGCCTTTGTAGATGCAGTGAATATTTACAGTCAGCTTACTTTAAGTAAAGGAGATTACCCTTGATTATGGGGGTGGGCCTTCTCCAAGCAGTTGAAAGGCCTTAATCACTAAAACTAAGGATTCCTGGAGAAGAAGAAACTTTGCTTCAAGATTGCAACATTAACTTCTCCTGATTTGCCATTCTGGTCTGCTCTATAGATTTGGACTGGCAGACCCGTACAGTCCCATGTGCCAAATTCTTAAAATAAATTTGCATCTATTTCCTAAATATATATATATATATATATACATATATATATATATGTATTTATATTTATATTTATATATAAATGTAAAATATACATACTAAGTGTGTGTGCATATATATCCATATATATGCACACGTACATATGTGTATATACAGTGTGTGTGTGTGTGTGTGTGTGTGTATTGGGGCACCTGAGTGGTTCAGTTGGTTGAGCATCTGACTCTTGGTTTCAGGCTCAGGTCATGACCTCAGATGCTGGGATTGGGCCTCATGTTGGGCTCCACACTCAGCATGGAGTCTGCTTGTCTTTCTCCCTCTGCTCCTCCTTGTACTTGTGCACTTGCTCTCTCTAAATAAATAAATAAACCAGTTTATATATATATATATATATATATATATACACACACACACATATATAATCAATCAACCAGTTATAATTATAAATACCATTTTATATAAAATTATACATATATATTATTTATGATTTTATATATATAAATCAATCAACCAGTTATAGTTGTCCTGTTTCTCTGGAGAACCATAACTCATGCTCCATGGAACAGATCACACTGAGTAGCCTACACAACACATATTTATGATCTCAGAGTTTCTGTGGACCAACAGTCCAGCACATCTTGGCTGGGGTCCCTTCTTCTAGGTTCCAAGGATAGTTTTGGACTTCAAAGATGAAAAATCAAAAATTAAAAAATTTTAAAAAATTTAAAAGAAGATGCAGAAAACACTTTCTCTGACCCTATGAAGAAAGATAGTCTCACACAAACTTTACATAACTCTCATAATGAAAATATAACTTGTTTTGCTTACCATATACACTCTAGTTCTATCCATATCATTACAAACAGCAAGACCACATTCCTTTTGATGGCTGAGTAATATTTCAGAGAGAGATGAATATCATGATTTCACTCATATATGGAATTTAGGGGAAAAATGATCATAGGAGAAGGGAAGGAATAATAAAATAAGTTGAAAACAGAGAGGGAGAAAACCATAAGAGACTCTTAACTGTAGGGAACCAACTGAGAGTTGCTGAAGGGGAGATGGGTAGGGGGCTGGGGTAACTGGGTGATGGGCATTAAGGAGAGCACTTGATGTAATGAGTACTGGGTGTTTTTTGCCAGTGATGAATCCCTAAATCCTACCCTTAAAACTAATAATACAATATATGTTAACCAACCTGAATTTAAATAAAATCTAAAAAATTAAAAATTAAATATAATTTTTGAAATAATTCAGTAGTAGTCAGAAGGCAAAACCTTGAACTCAGATGACAAAAGAAGTAAGTCCATCATCTGGAATCTAGCAGGGCTTTATAAAGACAGAATGTTGGAACCAGACTTTTAATGCTAAGAAAGAGTTTTCCAGAAGAAAAAGCTAAAGAAAGGCAATTGAGAGGCAGGCACGGACAGACCCAATCCTGGTGGAATAGTGTTAAATGACCCTTCCTAGGGACACCTGGGAGGCTCAGTTTCTTAAGTGTCTGACTCTTGATTTTTGGCTCTGGTCAAGCTCTCCTTCAGTGTCCCCCACTGGGCATGAAGCCGGCTTAAGATTCTCTCCCTCTGTCCCCATCTCTTTCAAATAAATAAATAAACAAACAAACAAATAAATAAATAAATCCTTCCCACCAGAAGAAAAGGGAGTATTTCTAGGTACTATTCCAAGAACTTGCAGTCTATGAGAGGCTGGTCTTAGAGGAGAGCTCCAGGAATTTAAGAAATGTTCTAACACAGTATTCCCTGTTTCAAAGGTGACAGGGTACGAGAATATCTAAAGATGCTTAATCAGTTTAGAAGGATTTGAGAAAATGAGATTCTGATCACTTTAGCACATTATTCTTTCTCACTTTAAAAAAGCAAATCTTTCATAAAATGAAAGAAAATGTGTATTTTCTTTTTGGAAAATTAAGAACATACTAAAAAATATCAACAGAAAAAAAATAAAAGCCACATCTGGCTGAATCCTCACAGATACACCATAAAGTTTTGCTATAGAAACTTTTGTGTAAGTAATGCACAGAATAATATAAAGGCAAATAATTATGTAAAGAAAATTCAACAATAAGCCTCATGATATTTTTCTTTAAATCTAATAGAAACATGTTCCTACATCACTGAATATTCTTTCATGGTATTATTTTTTTATTATTGTTTAAAGATTTTGTTTATTAATTTGACAGACAGAGATCACAAGTAGGCAGAGAGGCAGGTAGAGAGAGAGGAAGGGAAGCAGGCTCCCTGCTGAGCAGAGAGCCCGATGTGGGGCTCCATCCCAGGACCTTGGGATCATGAACTGAGCCAAAGGCAGAAGCTTTAACCCACTGAGCCACCCAGGTGCCCTTCATGGTATTGTTTTTAATGGCTGCTCAGTCCTTCATTGTATCAGGATACCACAATTTATTTAGACAATGTGTTATTATTATTAGTCATGAAACCTGTCCTTTATTCAATATTATTAGTATAATTGGCATAGCCATGCTTCAAAAGTTTGTGAATCCCAAAATGGCATAATAGGTCATCAATATCCAAACTGGTGTCTGTCAGCCCCATTTTGCGGATGGAGGATCGAGGTGTGCCCCCAAAGCAGCTGTACTTTTTGATCGTTCAGTCTCCAGGCCCCTGTGCTGTATGTCTACATAGCACAGACAGTATTTGTGTAATTTAGCCTCCTCATGAAACCATCCTCCTGTGTTTGCAGACTGAGTCCCTCAACAATGACGGGCTCTTGGGACCAGTGTCATCTACAGTCACGCTGGCTTGGTGATCCCCACCACCTCCAAATCTGCTCTGTGTATTCCTCCTCACTGTATCAGAGCCCAGACCCTTCCAAGTACACTTCTCTTTTGCCAACCAGCTCCCTACCAGATTTTGCTGAGAACGGATGTTGACAGAGCCTAGAGGGAAGACAAGGGACAGAAAATCTGCTCCTTCTCTTTCTCTTGCTGTTGCTGTCATGCACCACTTCTGCAATGGCTCCTCAGCCATACAGCAGAAGATGGTTCCTACACCCAGACTCATTTTCCTCCCAGCATTTCTAAATCTGTTGACTCAGTCCTCCTCAGTGATGCCAGCACCAGCCAGGCAGTGCCTTTGACCAGAATTAGGGTCCCATGGATTCTCCTCTGAACCCAGAAGTACCAGGACCATCCTTACGATCCTCTCCCATTCCTGAGACTCTAAAATTTAATTTATTCTTTTTGTTTTCTTGGATCTTGGAATAGAAACTGCTCCCTGTAGTTATAATCCTTGTGTTACCTTAGTAGTCCCTCTTTTTTAGTTCTTCAGTTTCTGTTTAACTAATTACTTATGATACACTCTCTTAAAATAAAGGGCATGAATAGATATACTTAAATATTCATGTTCAAGTATGCAATAGCAGGAGCTATTCCTTATGGTATATACGTAGTATGGAAAATGCTTCCACCTCTGGCAAAACTTCGTAGAAATTTAGTGGATGAAAGAAAGGACATATAAAAGCAAGTCTGACTTACGGCCAGTGCTACAACAGAGAGTGTTAAGACTTTCTCTATTTCAGGGCATAACATGAGCTCTTCTACCCTCCTTCACGCCTGCTAAGTCTCCCCACACTGACCTCATTTTTTATCCTAAGATCAGTCTCTTTATAGGATGATTGCCAGTGGGAAACAGAACAAAATCCACTTCCACCCTACAGTGTGTGCGTGTGTGTGTGTGTGTGTGTATTCCTGTGTCTTGTAGACTTATATTCAAATCACAACACAGTAGTCATCGTTAAAAAAGTTGACTGGTACCAGACTAACCCATCATGCCACAGAAGCCATAAAACTGGACAAACTGAATTATTTTCCAACATCAAACAACAGACAGCATAGCGCTGTGATTTCTGAGTGAAAGGAAGTATGTGAAATGAGATCCATTACTGTCCTAAATTTCCCCCTGAAGTTCTCTTTGGACAACAGAGGGGGGAACCCCTGAAAAAAACTAGGCACAGTGGTTTTGTGTGCTAAGGAAACTAATATCAGAATTCAGGGCTAGAGTTTGGGGTACAAAATAACTAAGGAGAATCAGCTTAACAGAGAATAAGAAAATTATTATTAATAATAATTAATAAATATGCAGGGGATACCCTGGAGTCTAGGGACAAACTAGACTGCACACATTAAGAGAAGATGCTGTGTAGTTATAAGAAAAATGGAGAGTTATAAGCAGAAAAGGCATTACAGACTTTGCACAGAACTGAGAGTTGTGGTAGCCTGGCTTGCCAGAGTGGAAAATGTTCACTCAACACCTGAATATCCCACTGGGAATCCAGAAGACCATGCCTTAGGTGTAGAGATACTCCAGCCCTGGAAAAAGAGCTCCTTTAGACTGGTGTTTCTTGGAGGACATTTAACAAACTCTGAAGACGTTTTTTTTTTTTTTTTTTTTTTTTTTTTTAAGATTTATTTATTTATTTTAAAGAGACAGAGAGAATGATAACAAGCAGGATGAGGGGCAGAGGGAGAGGGAGAGAGAGAGAATCTTAAGCAGAATCCCTGCTGAGCCCAGAGCCTGAGGTGGGGCTTGATCTCACAATCCTGAGATCATGACCTGAGCCAAAATCAGGAGTTGTCTGCTTAACCAGCTAAGCCACCCAGGTGCCCCTGAAGACATTTTGACAAACATGACAAGTGTTACCCTCTAGTATGTAGAAGCTCAGGATGGTGATAAACATGGTACACTGTATAAGACTATCCCCTGCAATGAAGAATGGGGGCACATTTTTTTTTTGGAAAGAATATAGCTGATTTTGGGGGGCGCCTACAT
Source organism: Mustela nivalis (assembly GCF_964662115.1). Taxonomy (NCBI): domain Eukaryota; kingdom Metazoa; phylum Chordata; class Mammalia; order Carnivora; family Mustelidae; genus Mustela; species Mustela nivalis. The sequence goes on along the minus strand of NC_139025.1, from coordinate 7,654,555 downwards.
GGCTCAGTGGGTTAAGCCTCTGCCTTCAGCTCAGGTCATGGTCTCAGGGTCCTGGGATCGAGCCCCGCATCAGGCTCTCTGCTCAGTGGGGAGCCTGCTTCCCCTCTCTCTCTTCTCTCTGCCTGCCTCTCTGCCTACCTGTGATCTCTGTCTGTCAAATAAATAAATAAAATCTTAAAGAAAAAGAATATAGCTGATTTTTTTTTCAAATTTGAAAAAAAATATATAAATTCATTGATCCAAGAATCTTAGCAAAACCAAGTGAGAATAATTATAAAGAAATGTACACCTAGGCCCACTATAATAAAATTACAAAAATCAAAGATGAAACAAAAACTGTGAAAGCATCCAGAGAAAAAGCAATATGGTACATAGGATACAGTTCTAAAACTGACAGCTGACTTTTGATCTGAAACAATGCAGTCAGAAAACAATTGTATCATACCTCCAAAGTAGTGAAAAAAATAGTTTAATCCATAAACAACATAGAATTATACATCCTACTAAAAAATGTCTCAGATATGAAAGAAAAATAAAAATATTTCAGGCAATGTTGGTAAGACTATAGAAGATTTGAATGATGTTATAAACCAAATTGACCCCCAGAACATTCAGAGTACACAACACAGTCCTTACCACTGAAGACTATATTCTGGGTTACACATGAAACCTCCATAATTTTAGAAACAGAAATTAGAAAGCAATAACAACAACAACAACAACAAAAAAACCTGAGAATTTCCAAGTTAACCCATATTTTTTTAATAGATTATATATCAAGGAAAAAAATCAGGAAAGATACTAAAAGATATTTTGAATAGAGGAAGAGATGAAATACTGTTAATGACACATTTCAACATGCAGTGAAGCACCATGCAGAGAGAAATGTGGAATTATATGTGATTAAAGTAAAAGAAGAGACATATTTAAGATCATTGGTCTATGTCTGCACTTTATGAAATTAGAAAAAAAGAGGAAATTAAACCTAAGATCAGGAGAACAATAGAAGTAAAGATAAAAGCAAAAACCAGTGATAAAGAGGCCAAAAAATAAAATCTGTCAAACCAAAAGTTGATTCCTTGAAAGAAAAAGTAAAATGTAAAACCTCTCATTAAATTGACAAACAAAGGAAGATAGAAAACATAACTTGGTCATATAAAGAATAAAAAGGGGAGGGGGCACGCTATAAATAAACTTAGATTAAAGTGACATCACTTGAGAAGATTGAAAGGTTCATGAAACAATATAAGAAATACATTGCCATGTTAATGAAACTGAAAACTTAAATGGACACAAATTAAAAAATCCAGCACATATCACAGATAAGAATTATGACCAGATCTATATTTCTTATGAAAAATTAGTTTTTATTTAACAGCTTTCAAAGAAAGCTCTAGGTCCAGATGGCATTATTGGTGAATTCTATCAAATTTTTGAAATAATAATAATAACCATCTTGTGAAAACTCTTTCAGAAAATACAGGAGGGGATGCCCGGGTGGCTCAGTTGGTTAAATGCCTGACTCTTGATTTTGACTCAGGTCATGATGTCACGATTATGAAATCACTGGGCTCCATGATCAGCAGACACTCTCTCTTTCTCTGCCCTTTCCCACTGTGCTCCTCCATCAAATAAATAAATAAGTTTTAAAGAAAAAGAAAGTATAGGAGAAAGCAATATTCTTTAATTCATTTTGGGAATTCGGCATTATTATGAAGCCAAATCTAACACAAGAAAAGCAAAATTGAAGTCCAATATCCTTCATCATTGTATATGAAAATGTTAACAGAAATTTTGCAAATTAAACCAGCAATGCATGAGGGTGTTAAGATATCATAACCAAGTGTGTATATCCCAGAAATGCTAAGATACAGCATTAACACCTAGTTAGCTTGACATTTAAAAAAAATCAATATATTTCACCATCTCAACAGAAAGAAAAAACAAAACAAAACATCCAATTCAACAGATGAAGAAAATGTACTTACCAAAATTTAATAATTATTATAAATTTCTCAGCAACGCAAGAACAGAAGATAACTTTATCAATCATAGAAGGGCTTCATGAAAATCCACAGCTAATACTATGTTTTTATGTTAAAAGATTAGCTTAGCTTAAACTTTGTTTCAGGCAAGGATGTTTACCTGTAAAACTACTGAATATCATTCCAGAGTCTCCAGCTAGAGAAACATGACAGAAAAATACTTTAAAAAGGAACAAAGGTTGTAAAGGAAGAAGTAACATTGTCTCATTTTCACATGACAAAGTTATGTACATAAGCAGTTTCCCTTACCAGTTCTCACTTAACCTTTTTCTTCCTTCCTTCCTTTCTTTCTTTCTTTTTTTTTTAAAGACACCATTTCCATTAGAACATTATCAAGTGGGCACTCTTTTTCTTCTACATACTCATGTCTATTTTAAAATCTGTAGCCTGGATAAGTGTGTTCTTTGTTTCCTAATGCCACTTCCAAATTGTTTCGTTTTCTTCTTTTCACTGTAGAAATCTTTGGAGTACATATATACTATCAGATTTTCTTTTCTTTTCTTCTTTTTTTTAAATTTTACTTTATTTTTTCAGTGTTCCAAAATTCATTGTTTATGCACCACACCCAGTGCTCCATGCAATACATGTCCTCCTTAATATCCACCATCAGGCTCACCTAACACTTCCCAGCCCTCCCTGCCCAAACCCTCAGTTTGTTTCTATTATCACCTTCGGTGTTGACATTATCAACACACTATTGCTCCAAGTGTTCACTAATTCTTTTAGTCACTGGCTCCAGTCATCATTCTGAGCAACTTCCCCATCCATGGTACTGACCTACCTAATACCAATGCCTCTTGTTCCTTGTATATCCATAGCTTTAAGGTGAATTTCATGAGCATTACCTGGGGACCTGTCAGAGATGCCACTCTTCAGGCTCTACCTTAAGCCTACTGAACCAGAAGCTCTTGTGGGATGGGGTCCATAATCTATATATGAACACACAGTTTGGATGCTCACCAAAGTCTGAGAAAGACTGCTTCAAGGGTCTTACTCTTCATCCTATCTCAGGGAACCACAGGCATGGTCCTATCTTCAAATTATCATCTCCATTGACCCCATCATCTCTGAGACCAAGCTTCAACCAGTCAACACATTCTGACTATAAGCTCCTAACTTCCGGATCCCTCTAATCCTCCCAGTCCAGAATTTCTGTGATCTAATTGACCTCCATCCCATTGATCCTACCACTTTGTCAGCATATGTCATCCTTGGAAGTCATTAAAACTCTTTCACCAACTTCTGAGTCTTCTCCTTTCTCAGACGTGTTAGAACTGCTCCTTCACCCGCTCTCAAAATTGGGGTAAGCCTTATGATTTGCTTTGATAAATGAAATCTGAGCAGAAGTGACATGTGAATTTCAGTTGCCACTGTGACTCCCTGACTGTCTCTCCTTGTTGCTGTGACTGTGGTAGGCAATGCCAAGATGAAGCCTTCATCAGCCCAGCTCCTTGAGGGACCGCAATGAACAGAGGCCATATCTATCCTGCATGAGAAATACAGTTTTGCTGTAATTGGCCATTGAGATTTGGGGCTTATTCCTTTTTTCAGGGTAACCTAGACCCTTCTGATGAATACAGCCTCCTACTGTGTACAGTTTCCCTGACCATGACTATCACTATCCCTAGAAAACAGACTTAGTTTCTTTGAACATTCTCTACTAATCAACTTTTCCTAGGAACCCCACTTATCCCCCCAGACCTGGTGTCTTAGTCAGGGTTTTCCAGAGAAATAGAACCAATATGATGTGTGTATAGATAGAATTATTTTAAAGACTTGGTTCATGTGAAATTGGAAGCTGTCAAGTTCAAAATCTCCATGGTAGAACAGAAAACTGGAAACCCAGGAAGAGTGGTATTTGGAGTCCAAAGATGACTTGTTGGCAGAATTCCCTTTTCTTTCAGGGAGGTCAGGTTTTTGTTGTTGTTGTTATTGTTGTTGTTGTTGTTTCTCTTAAGCTCTTCAACTGATTTTGCAAGGCCCACACACATTATGGACGATTATCTGCTTTACTGAAGGTCTACTGATTCGAATGTAATCTCATCTAAAAAAAAATACCTTCAGAGAAACATCTAGAGTAATGTTTGATCAAACATCTGGGTACCGTGGCATAACCAGGTTGACACAAAATTAATAATCACACCTGATTGTACACACAGTCCACTTACTTTGCATCTGCTCCCAAGATGCTGATTGTGGCTGGAGAATACTACAAACCAGGGCTGAGTGGATGCCTTTCAGGGAGTGGTCACCCGTCTGAAGTAGGCCTTAATCCAACTAGACAATTCTACATTCTCTAAGCAAATTTACCTTTCCAGCTCTAGAGATGATGTCTTAATGGCTTCTCTTTGTTTAACACCACTCCATCCTAACCATATTCTCTACTGATGACCCCACCTTACATTTCAAAACAGATGGGTGGTATCAGATAGAAACACTCCATCTTAATTTCTCCAGTGACACTGGCCTTCCTGTGTCTGCTTCCACAGTCCCTACCTCCTTACTTAATGGAAAGAGCAACCATCTCATCCCCAAAGCAAACTTCTCTTCTTGGCTCCCTTCCCCATGTCCCCCGGCATTCTCAAGGACTATTTCTTCTAGTTTCCCTCATTCTATTCAGCACCATCTTTTTCTCTACCGGATAATTCTCATAACCCCAGAAATTTGCCATCAGATATACATCCAAACATAATTCTCCCATTCCCCACCCCACCCGCCAGCTACTTGGCCTTTCTCTATGGGGGTTCACACCACACCCCCTCTGAGGGTTTCCGCAGTGAAGCTAAAATTGTCCCTCTCCTTCATTCACCTGTCACCTCTTCTGCTGGGTGCCTGAGACCATCCTAGCTAAGCACCTTATCCCCATACTTTCTAATATTTCTTGTACATTTCCTCTTTAGAGAAATTACTATGTATACATCATCTATTTACTCACTCTCAGGCATGCCTGTTTATTATCTATCTCAGCCCCCTAGAACATAAACGAACTGAGGGCAGGTCCTCAGGACATAACCCTAGCCTCTGCCCGTGTATCACCATCTGAATATCATGCGGCTTTATGGACGTTCTTTCCAAGCAAACTGCCGCAGCCTGGAAACCCTACCTAGAAGTGAAATGGGGCTATATATAAAGGAGCATCAGAGCCTGCAGAAATGTACTTCTGGCTAAAAAAGGGCACTTGACAATTTACAAAATAAAGCAGGACACTTAACTTCTGAGTCTAACACACCTGCATTCTCAGATTTGCCTGGGAACACTGGGGAGGGTATTTGCTTAATATTCTTCACCATGTAGGGGACTGCTTCTAAGTACTAGACCTGCCTCCACCAAAGGCCACCTCTGGTCTCCAGCTCTCAGGGAGGGAAAGCTGCCTGTAGCTGTGAAAAGAGAAAACTTTTTTTGCTCTGTCTTTGTAGGTTTTTGTTTCTTTGTTTGTTTTTGGCTACCACTACCCTTCAAAGTTAAAAAACAAAACAGAGCAAGCAAAAATATAAAAAAAAAATGGGAAAAAAGTCTATCTTCATGGTTTTAGGCATGGTGCTCTAAAACTAAACATTCCACACATTTATGTAGTTTCTTTGGGAAAATATTCCAGATGCAGGTCTGCAGGGTCCAAGGGTACACACAATTTTAAAGGTTTTGAACAGGAGTGCCAAATTGCCCACCAGAAAAGCAGAAAACACTTTATTCTCTCCCAAGCCAGGACTGAGAGGTCTAGCACCCTGTGGTCTTACCTGCACTGCACATCTTTCTTTTCCAGCTTTCCATTTTGAACCCCGGGGTGCTCTTCCCTCCACAGGGGAGGGGCAGAGTTGGCTGGTGCTGGCTCCCCTATTTCCACAGGTGCTAAAACCCTTCCTAACACACTGATCAGGCCCCTGGCATGCATTTGGAAGAAAGCAACCCAACTTGCCTCTCCCCCTGCCTTGCCAGGGTTATGGGTACCTTGCGAAGCCAACTAGAGCTCCGTTCTTGGAATGGAAGAGGTTGGGAGGCACTCTCTGCAGCCTGGGGTCCCTGACCCACCACCCTCTCCACCTGTAACACCACATCCTCCCAGCTGCCCCCACAATAATGGACATATTTTCAGCTTGCTCCAGTCGGGCAACTTATCAAAGAGAACTCAAGGGTCTCATGCAGAGCTGCAAGTGAATCTTAGCGGCTTACTGCAAAGTACTTCATGCAGGGACTCGTGTTCCATTTTCATGGATTATGGCCTCTGCCAGACCCTGGGAAATAAAGTTAGTATCCAACACACGCAGAGCTCCACTGAGCTGTGGAAACTTTCAGCGGCAAACAGATTTTCTTCTTTTATTTCCCTCACAATTTGTTATTATTTTGAAGAAGGTGATGGACTACACAAGGCATCGTGGCTAGAAGCAGCAGCCACGTGGCCTTTAGCTGTCAGGTGAAGAAGGTGGTGGAGACAGGACATGGAACGGGTGTGACCTTGCGTGCCAGCCCTGTGAGCAGGTGTCCGCCTATGGAGCACAGTGCACACCACCCACGGCTGGGGCTTCAACAAGCATTGCTGGGTAGAATGCTCACAGCATCATTAAACCTCAGCACCCACGCAGTGCAGATGAAGAGACTAAGACTCAGAGAAGAAAACCTCCAGATCTAAGTCCCCACTACTCAGAGTGGTGTTCAAGGGTCACCAGCTGGGTGTCTGTGGGAAATGCTGAGCCCCAGATGGAGAATCCGAATCTGAATGTTAACAGGATCCCTGGGAGATTTGTGAGCGAGGTAGAGTTTGCAAAACATTTAGTCACACAACCAGTCAGGAGAGCCCCTGGAATTTGAACACCGGTCTCAAAAGTGCCCAGAGCCGCCTGTCTGTCTTCCTATTATATGAGGCTGTTTTTTTTTTTTTTTTTTCCTAGAGTCAAAAAACAGAGAAAGAAATTCTCTGGCTTCTAGCAGGGAGCTCTTATTGTATGACGGTATGACCGTTATCTTTCTGGTGTGTGTGCATGGATGCGAATTGTTTATTTCCTGTCTATCAGCACAGGAATTCAGCTACTGATGTAGCAATATCTCTGCTGTAATAGGTACAGAAATAAAGGTGTTTTCACGGATAGAGAATGTCTGTCACATACTCATCTGTATCACTAAAGGAGTATTTACCTATCATTAAGATATGAATGGTTTATCTGGTACTATTTTGTGCGTCGCAGAAATCATATTAAACGTGCAGACTATTACGCTGTTCGACCACTGAGTTGTGTCCCAATCTTATGTAATATAATACAAATGATGAAAAATAAACCCAAGGCAATTTGTCAAGCAACCTCCCAACCTCACTTCCCTGTGCTTCCTCAGCCGAGGCAGAAGGAACTAAACCCGGAAAGCCTCATGCCTCTCGTAACTTCTTCAGTGTCTGTGCCTAGCTCGTGTGGATTTTGCAGCCCATCGTTAGAGTGAATATTTGGAAAACCTTTATTGTGTATAAAAAAATAATTTTCTCTGTGATGGCACACTTGCATGGCCATCCCGCAAGGCTTCCCGGACAGTGAGTCATTCTGCACCTCCCAGTGGGATTGCTTCCCGACCCTCCAGATACCTCCTCAGCTCCCTCTTTCTTCTGCATGGCCACGCTCCAGTTCTGCACGGTTTAATAGAGATAGTTCCACTATGAATTCTGCCCTGTCTTTTTGTCTGCCTGTTTTATTTATTTTCGACTTTTAATGCATTAGTGTTCACTTACAGAAACAGCAGAAAGCAATCACTCTTCTTTAATAATGCATACACTCAGCCAGAAAATGTGGGTGCTTTATTCTCCATATACTCGAATAGCTAAAAAAGGAGGCAGGGGATAAGTTCTATTTTATTGAACAGTTACTAGGTACCTTAGTAGTATATACACCCCTGCACGCACATAACCGCACACACGTGTAAACAGGCACACATGCACGCATGATAGACGTGCGGACACATATAGACACATGCACATACATACACACTCGTAGAATGTTACCGAGCCCACAAACAACACTTTGATGTTGGTATTAAGAGCCTCACTTGGCAGTTAGGAAAACTGATGCTCACATTCCACTAATAAAATGTAGGTTAAAATCCTCTATATGATTTTTTTTAATGTTTATATCAATAGCCCTCGGAAATTGTTATTCCTTTCACCACATAAAGAGGGGATGTTCTTTACTGACACCAATCCTTGTGTGCCTTTATTTTTATTTACTTATTCATTTGGCCAGTCTCACACCAAGATATAACTAAATTATGGATTTGCGAGCATTTCTATCCATGATGCATACAAACGGTCTCTTCAAGGCTTTTCAGATGCTCACGTTAAAAAAGGAAAGGGGGGGGTGTGGAATTATATCCAGAGCATATCATTTTGAATTTGACTTATTCTAATTGTCTTCTTGGCTGGTACAATTTCTTATTGATGATAAAATTATAGAGTGCTGTTGGCTACGGAGAATCTTAAACATCCAGGGATGGCAAGAAGCACTGGAACACAGAAACTCTACCGGCGAGCAGGTGGAGACACGTGTTTACATGATGAACTCTTGGGATATGAAGCAACAGGGTTTTCATCCGACATCAAGAGAAAAATCGATGGGCGATTAACAACGGGAGGAAAGGCTGCAGCTGCTGTCCGCTGCTCCCTACTTGCAGGAGGGAAATGTCATTTGTGGACCAGAATTTCCAAGAATCCTAAATGTTGCAACTCTGGGGAAGGTAGTGTGCTAGGCGGCATGGGACGACTTGGGCTCTTGGGGAACAACACCGTCTTGATTTGTGGAGTTTGTTGATCTCTGTCATGTAAACACTTCCACCAGGACCAATTTTAAACCTTTCGTGGGTTGTCACTGGTGCAGGTTTGGTGGAGATGGGCTCCGGGGACCCCCATGAGCTGCTTCTCTCCATGAGTGTGTATGGCTTCTTGCGTACCGCATGTGTGGGGTGTCTCTGTGCCACTTTACTGGGTCACACCTTATGGTAGTTCAGAGGTCCTCCAGGGAGAGGACACCAAAACTGAGTCTGAAGTGTAAGAGTTTTATCGTGGAGGGGAGGGGGCATACCTGTGAGTGACACAGGCGGGAGGAGCAGGACTGGGACAGGGGGGTCTTCAGACTGACCTGTGGCCTGGGCACCCGTGAGTGGGGAGAAGGAAGGAAGGAGGGAGGGTCTGGAAAAGCTTCCGACCGCGGAACTTTCTCTGTAAGCACAGAGCAATTACTGCTGAGATAGTCAAATCTCGCCTTCTAAACCTGGAAGGAGGAACGACTTTACTTCCCTAATGGCAGAGAAAGCGAGAGAGCACAAACAGGCAGGAGAGGGAGAAGCAGGCTCTCCACTGAGCAGGGAGCTCGAGGCGGGGCTCAATCCCAGGACCCTGGGATCATGACCCGAGCCAAAGGCAGTTGTTTAACCAACTGAGCCACCTGGGCGCCCCTGTTTCATTTCATTTTTAAGTAAACTCAGTCAGAAATGTGGTGCTCGAACTCACAACCCCCCAGATCAAGAGTTGCAAGCTCCACTGACTGAGCCAGCCAAATGCTCCTAGATGACACAGTCTAAAAGTTTTCTTCTACTTATTTTTTTTCTAAACCTTGGAAATTTTCTCCCATGACATGCATGACCATAATGATGATCACAAAGAAAAAAAATGTGTGCAGAGTTTATGATCAGCTGTAGATGGAGAATCCCACTGCACATTAAAAAGACCAGGTCAGGGGACCGTCCTTTCTACTCATCTGCTACCCTGGTTACTAGTCAATCATGTGCATTTGACGGCTCTTCCAGAATAGGGACCGTGCCTTCTTTTTTTTTTTTTTTGGTCAGTATATCCTCCTCTCCTAGTAGAGAGCTTGGTATATAGGTGGCACTTAATAACTGTTTGTTACCTGGCATTTACATGATATTTTAGTTGACGTGCTGTCATTTCATAACTGAGAGATAGCAAACACTCCAGACCTCATTTTGGAGGGCGTGTGCTCCCAGCCGCAGGATTCTAATGCACTGAGCCTGTTTATTCATTCTTCCGGTTCTAGCATGATTTTTAACGCGTCTAGGAAGAGAGGGTTTCAAGTTCAAGTGCAGCGTCATCTCCTGCACGCACACCCTTATTTCTGGCTGTACTTTCCTCCCGGTAGCTCAGCCTGGTTTTTATGACTCTTCCACACATAATAAAGCATCCAAACAACTTTTTCACGTCATCTTCAATGAATTCAGAGAATGCAACAGTTTGCACCCTCCTCTGTGCGCGCTTTATGGCTTCTGCTTTCACTCTACAAGGCTGCAGCGAGTCAGGCGATAAATACTGGTCCTGGGATGCTGAGCGTGATAAACGGGTTCCTTCCAGGACCCGCTCGCCCCTCATAACTTACTCAGCTGGAGAAGGAGAGCTCCGACAGGTCTTGGTTTTATTTTTCTCCTTCATGCTACCAAATTCCCCAACACTGAGATTTCCGCCTGTCACTCCACTGAGGCAACTCCTGTGTGATTAAACGTCTGGTGGGAACACACACACCTTTTGTCATAGAACAATTGTCAAAGGTGACCCCATACCCTGTTTCCTATTTGTTGGAAGGAGTGAGTGGATTAAAACAGGTGGAACGAATGGAGAATTCACACAAATGGAAAGGCATGCATAAGGAGACGGGATTTGGTTTCTAAAGCCAACGGGGCCACTCAAAATGTCGTGTAGCCGAGTCTCAGACCACCCCTGATTTGGCGTTCTCATCTCATCTCAAGTCACTCTTAGAACCATGAATGCCACATGGTGACACACGTCATTCACACTCTTGTTTAACCAGAGTTTCTGGGGGCATCTCGGGCAATAAACACCAGAATAATATCACCCCTAGATCCAGACATGTGGGGGCTCAGTGCTGGGCCCCACCCTTCAGAGGGTCCTCCCGAGCCTTCCTGCAGCATCCACCGTGCCCTCAAGACAAGGGCTTCCTGCAGCCTAAGGGACCAGGGCATCAAGAACCCACTTGCCAAACCCAAGATCCGGGGGCCCCTTGCCCACAGCCCCAGGTCTACTTTGGCTTCTGCTGGCCCCTTCCATGACTGCATCCTCCTGGGAGGAGGGAGCTGCCAGCGGGCAAGGATCAGTTGTCCCATACCTCATGTGCTCCTCTTGCAAGGTCAAGTCGGCCGTGCTTGGTCTCCCTCTGTACTCTTGCTTCTGCCCCACATGTATCCGCACAGCCCTGACTGTGTAGGCGGTGTTATTGAGACAAACTTCCTACCCTCATGAGCACTCACTCCCACAGGAAGATGTCAGAGCTATTAAATATATAGATTAGGATACACAATACGATGTTGGCTAAGGATGAGCATAAAAGACTAGATTTCACGGTGCCTGAGCGGCTCAGTGGGTTAAAGCCTCTGCCTTCGGCTCAGGTCATGATCTTAGGGTCCTGGGATCAAGCCCCGCTTCGGGCTCTCTGCTCAGCAGGGAGCCTGCTTCCCCCTCTCTCTCTGCCTGCCTCTCTACCTACTTGTGATCTCTGTCTGTCAAGTGAATAAATTTTAAAAAATCTTAAAAAAAAAAAAAAAGACTAGATTTAGCCATTTAGCTGGTGCCTGGGTGGTTCAGTTGGTGAAGCATCTGCCTTTAGCTCAGGTCATGATCCTGGGGTCCTGGGATGGAGCCCCGCATTGAGGACCCCTTTGCCTCTCCCATGGTCATGTGCACTCTCTTTTTCTCTCCCAAATAAATAAATAAAATATTTTTAAAAACATGGTTTAGGGAAAATCAACTAGTTTAAATGATTGTACCATTACTAAATTTTCCTTTACATGTGTGTGCGTGCGCGCACACACACACACACACAAACTCTTCTTTATTAAGGCATTTGTTCTTGTTCCTGTGTTTAAAAAACAAACAAACAAACAAACAAAAACATGTCCCTTAAGGAGAAGACCAAAGACCTGTAAAGGCAAAAATTAAAGTCAGACATAACCCCATGATTCAGATGCATCCACTGTTGGTATATATTGCTGATGCTGCCCTCTTAATTTTACTATTTACAAAGTCTTAGTGCACACGACCACACTGGACACAATGTGTACCCCCTCCTCAGGCAGGGCAATTAGACCCATTCTGCAGATGAGTTGACAAGGCCCGCAGAGAGCCCCTAGCTGCCTGCCCTCCCTCAGCTACTCAGTGGCAGAGCTGGGGCTTAAACTCACATCTTCTGAATCTGACTCATAGTCTTATCTGCCAGACTGATTTTCAGGATTGACCCAACATCTACATTAAATAGATAACCATAGCCACACACACAGATACAGATATGGATGCACATACGGTAGAGATAAAACTGTGTTCTGAAGATAACAGTAAATAGAGGAGAATAGGACGAAGCAGATTCCAGAGAATTTCTCCAAATCCAGATTTATCCAGAACGTGTGGTGAGTATAGCTGTATCCCGATAGATGTACATATCGATGAATCCTTAGCATTTTGGCGTAGACAGGGGAAAATGGCTTCCTACCCCTGTCCTTTTCTCGCGGGTCTGTGATTCACCTCCAGAGTCTCAGGACAGCACAGGGTAGGGAAGTGCTGGTTAGACAGCGACCTCGCCTTCATTATGGTACCTTAATCTCATGAGGCTGCATGGTACCCCTGCCCCTCCCTGGGCTCCCTCCTGGGGCAGCCACCACTCCAGATGTCACCCAGCGGGGGATTGCATTGCTATCCTTCTCTGACCTTGGCATTTAGAGTTCTGTTTCTCACTCTTTGTATGAAACACTTGGAAGAGGTTTACTATTAGCACTCTCTCTCAAATGTCTTATTCTTTGCAAGGGAAGGAGAAGAGAGTTTAATAAAACTTGCAAACAAGAAGAATGTACAGTGTAAAAAACATAGGGCTGCCGAGCAAGAGAAGGCGGAGTTGTGTGTTGTGTGCTGTGTTGTGGTGGTGATGGATATGGAACATAATGTTTCGGTTGTGCCAAAGAAGTGAGAAAGCAGTTTCCAAGTGTGAATGTGAACATGATGGAGATCTTTCTACCAGGGTCTTGACTTCCCAGCTCTGGCAGCCTGGTTGCAAGGAACCAGCAGTGTTAACGTGCTATATTATTGACGTGTTATGTTGGCCCTCGTGCACAATCTAGCATTCATCCCACAGATTACCTCCCTGAAAGAGAATAGCACCTTTCCACATGCCTTCAATACTCACGGAATAAAACTAAAGTCACTAAGCACTAGGCGCCAACCAGCATTTACAATTTCAAATGCTCTCAATAGCCACCCACCTGGAAGGTGGTTCAAAGGGGGAAAGACAATTGAATAAAATATTGATCGATGTGTATTTATATCTGTACTCATGTAACACTTCAGTAGTTCAGAAAGCAACTGGAGTTTTTCAAAGAGCACTCAAATTAAGGTCCTATTTTGCATATAGTGTTAAAGACAGGGAGAGATAGCTCTCAACAAGCCTTCTTTCCTTTTGGAGGTGGGCTCCCTGCAGACAGGGAGGGGTCCTTAATTCATGCCCTAGAGTTCAAGAACAAGGCAGGCACTGCTTTGAAACATGTGTACCCATATGGAAGAGGAAACGGTATCCTGTGTCCAGAAGCTGGGTTTCTCCTCTGGTCAGTGTGAATCTGTTCACGCAGGTATGGAAATCACTGCTGAGGTTGGGAACTCTCTGCCCTAACTGAGCTTATGATTTGCTCTCCCCTTGGCTTGGCTAACATGACATTACTCTGTTAGACAGTCGTAGGGAAAATGGCTTGGTTCTTTGGTTGTTCACTGTGGAGACTTTCTCAAATAACCATCAGTTCTTCCGCAATGTCAAACAGCCATAGTTTGTGTCTTCATGTTCTTTTAATCTCTTGGTTCAGAGAGTCTCACTTTGCTTTTTCCATCCCTTCTGCACTATTGTCTTGTGATCCATACCCAACCCCAACCACACCCCCGCCCCCCACATTGGAAGACTGTGTTCAAGCCCATCCTCAGTAAGCTGCCCCTGGCCTCCCACCTTGGAGACACTGCCTGCACTCTTCCCAGGTTTCCCAGGACTCCAGTAAGCAATGAACTTAGCATCTTCTTATAACAGGTTGTGTTGATGATATATAGGGAACCAGCATTCAACAGGATAAAGGTCCCAAATAATAGAGTTACCATGAGAATCGCGTGTGACAGTGGGTGCGCAAAGACCTTTCAAGTCTTAATATTGTCATGGTTCTCTGGAACATGGTCTCAAAGGAGGGAATGCTTGTACAGGGGAGGTCCTTTACTTGTGGCTTCTTTATTTAAATACTGATCTAAAATCTATGCATTTCATGTCTAAAATTAATATTGTTCTAAGATACAAATAAATTACACTAATAGTTCACATTTTTCCTATTTTAGTTCATTTACTTTGTTGCAAAATCAAAATGAATGTGCCTCCATTCGTTCTCAAGAGACATTTCAATTTAGAAATTTGCTTCTTTTAGCTCTAGGCCCTTGAACCATTGGATGTAATAAACTCTTAATTTTAGAATTTGGTATTACAAATTACACAAGCTACAAAGATTTATGTTTTATAGTTTAATGTGAATTTTTGAAAAATAAAAAAAGCAGGCATGAAGTAAGTCATCGGAGAGTTAAGCACTTTGGTGGCAATGATCATTTATACATGAAAAAAATCATAGCTTTAAAAGGTGATTTTTGTTTTTTTACTTATGTTCATTCAATTTTTTTTCTAAATTATCTACTGTGTGTCAAGTCCTTTTCTCATACCCTGCTCCCAAAACGTGGATAAAAAACATGAACTAAAGTACACAAAAGCATCCATGGACAAGGTAACAGGAGAGAAGATTCCCAAGAGTTTGGGGATTTAAAAGCCAAGGATATTGAAAGCTAATGGAAACCATTCATAACTCCCCCATTGAAGGAAGAAGGTAAGGAAACAAGAGGTAGGCATTCTATTCAACAAGATTTCCTGGAGAAGGGGGCATTTTTCTTGGTGCCTGATGTATGGGTCAAATATCATCAGGTAGACTTGGATGGAGAAGGACATCCTGGGGTCTTGAGGCTCTAAGTGAACAAAGGCAAGGAGGAGGGAAGCAAGACCTGGCTAGATCCATGTGGGCAGAGCAGGAGGGATTAAGAGAGCATCAGCAAGGGATGAATGAAGCTGAAATGATGGTAGTGCTGGCTGTCCTTGTGGAGAGCTATGATGAGCTAGAGGATTCATCCCACCAAATGACATGCCCACTCCTATGTAGACTTTGAAGTCAGGTCAATGGGCTGCGGAACCACATCTTTTCATTCATTCATTTTACCAGTATATCCTCAGGGCACCCGGTGTGACAGTCCCCTTCTAAGTGTGGGGGTTCAAGGAGGGCATAGAGATAAACATAATCCTTAGTCTTGGGGAGCTCCCAGTCTAATTGGGGGAAACTTCCATTAAACAAATTAGTGTACAAGTAATCGTTAGGGTTTTAAAGAGAATGGACATAGTGAGAGGGAGTAACAGAAACTCAAGGGGGACAGAGTATGGTGAGCAACGTTGTCCAAAGGAACATTCTGCAAAAAGATAAATCTTCTGTCTGCACCATGGGATACAATAACCACCAGCCACATATGGCTACTGAGCACTTAAAATGTAGCCACTGAGGCTGAGCATCTGTATTTTAAATTTCACTTCATTTTAACTAATTTTAATTTAAGTAACCACATGTAGCTCCTGGCTATTATATTTTTCTTGAATTCCATGTGCACAGAATAAACCTCAAGCCCACTGACAGCAGAAATTCTTTCCAGTCTGGCAATGCTTCTTCAGCCAGTGCCCCACTGCCAGCCATGCAGAACTGAATGCCCTAAACAGCCTTGTAAGCTCGGATGTGACAAGTGCCATGGGCAGTGCTAAAATCGAACTGCTGTTCTGTTTGGGGACCAAGACACGGCCAGTGGAGAGACAATGAGTTCACAGGAAATGTTTGTGGAATGATTGGGCAGAGAGGAGACCGCACTGGGTTCCCAACTTTCCAGATTCACAGGGTCACACTGGGTGGAGTTATCTGGGTGGGCATTAAAGTGGGGGAGCCATGTGGGCAGGGATGAGGGGAACCCTGAAGATGCTAAGAGATGGGAATTGGTGACAGTGTTCAGAGGTTGTCCTCAGTCTTCCCCCACTGCACTATCTATCCTTTCTGGATGACAAGGGTACCTTCTGGGTAGCTTCAGCAAACACCTAATCTTTCCAGGTCTACATAGTAAGCTTGGGCAATCTGTAAAATAGAGAGGAAGGTGGGTCTTCATGTTTGTGACCAAAGCAAAGCTGAGTCCTCATTTCTCTGCCACACCCAGAGTAACCTGTCCTAGCTCTAGAAGGAGGGCATGGCCACTCACAAATAGATGACCATTTACAGATGATGGATTGAGAGTCAAGTGCTTTGTAACTTTCTCACAATAGTCCTCCAGATTGCCCTGTCAAACAAATATCCTCTCTAAACATATTAGAAAAGTCTCCAACAGTTCATGAGACTTGCCTAAAGGTCCTGACTTATTAATTGGAAGCTGACACGTCTCACCCCAGAACCTTGTCCATGCCTGGAAGACAGACTTCCATCAGTCTGATATCTAACAAGTTCCTGGTGCATGCCGGTCGACTGACACAAAATATGGCTGCTACTACTTGTTAAATGACCACTGCCTCCAGACCAGGAATACTGAGGCTTGCGGGAGGGACCTGGCCCAAACAAAGTGACAAAGCTGATTCCAGTTTGGTTTTTGCCTAACTCCAGAGCCTCTAGCCTCCAGTATCTTTGTATCTTGGGCTCTGCTTCCCACAGCATCAGGGGCCTTGGAGGCATGTCTTCTTCAAAGTCTTTTATTTTATAGAAGCCAGTATTGCTTAAGATTGGTGCTTACATATTCTGGACTTGAAGAAACACGGATAGGAACTCCAGCTCTAGGAAAAATCAAGTTCCTGACATTCATAGTAATAATAATATAATATGATGATATTATACAGCATGTATGCATTAGTCATTATATATTTTAATTTTTCTATATAATTACGCAATACTACACAATACTGCATTATTGTATATGTATCATGCACAATATATGTGTCCACATTTATTGACATATTAATATATAGCATAAGATGGTATAATTCTGTTATATTAAACTGATATATTGTTATATTAACACATACTAAACATGTAATGATATATATGTTATATTGTATTAGTGCTGTATCACATTTTTATATTAACATATGATACAATTTGTTTGTCCACATTGGTAAATGAGCTTCTGGAAGCCTAGGGACATTATGTAGCATCACGTACTTTAAAAGGGGTAAGGTCTGTATCAGAACCCCTCTTAACCCTCAGTCCCAGCAACCCAAGCTGGCCCTGGTGCTGTGAGCTGAGCCCTGCCCCTCCCAAGGCATGGGGCTCCCAGAAATCACATGAAAACTTCCGTCCAGCTTACAGGGCCACCTGTGTCCCACACGTTGTTGGCGCTCACCCACATTCCCAGTGGCTCTCAGCCCTGTGCTGAAGCATCGGGAGGCCCCCAGGCTCTCGTTCTGTATAAACACAGGGTCTTTTCCCTGCCGGGAGACCTTCCGTCCACACCCAGGGCTGGGCAGGCCTGGAAGTCACCGGTGAAGCGGATGAGATTTCAGAAAACAAAAATAGCCTAAATCACAGTAAAGGGACCTGAGGGTTTGGATCAAGTTTCTGCACAAATGGTGATTAACTACATACCTTCAGTGGAATGTGGGCTTGGCAAGAGGTGAAAGGCACATGAATGAATTTGTCTGCATTCTCGGGAAGTGCTTTTAACTCTCATTTTCACTTGAAAAAAAAAGTGTTTTTTTTTTCTAGCCAATTCCACATACTTGCCCCCCACCCCACCCCCAATCTATTCTTGGTTGACAGTGAGATCGGGTGAGAGGGACAGGGTCAGCCCATCACTTAGCACTCTGTGTGCTTAGGTCAGTCACTTTAACTACCTGAAGCTTGGTTTCTGATTCAGTAGGTCTAGGTGGGGCACAAGAACTTTCACATCCCACAGATTCCAGGGTGAGGCCCCGGCTCTTCTCTGCAACCACACTGAGACTGCAGCTGGACTGGGAGAGAGAAATGATTCACTTTCAAGTTCCACAGCAAGTTAAGACCAAGGTAGAGAGAAAACCCAGGAGAGGTAGATAAAATTATTATTTGCAATTCTTCATGAACTTCCTGTGTTTGAAATATATATTCATGTCTTTGGGCGTGTGGCTTTTCAAAACCACCCACCAAGTGGTGTTCCCCTGCCCTACGAGTGTCTAGTTTGACCACGTGATTTGCTTGGGCCAACAGAATGGGCAGAAAGAGAGTGAGCCAGCTCTGAGCCAGGACCTCAAGAGACATTGTTTGCTTTTGTTGAGGGTCGAGGATTCCTGCCATTAACAATGAGCAGAGCACGCTCAAAGTAGCTCAGTCCAAAGAGGAGAAGGCACATGGCACAGCTGGACTCTGGTGTTCAGTCTGGATGCAAGTTCAGTTGACCAGTGTCCAGAGTTAGAGCCACTCAGTCAAGGCCAGCCTAGTTCAGATGACCTGGGGACCCACAAGTGAGATGGTTATTGTAAGCCACTGAATTTTGGGGTAGTGTGTTATATAGCACTAATGCACCAATTGCTGATTAATATACACCTGTGTGTTAGCATTATGCTGGGATCATCTTTCAGCCCAGGAAGGCAGAGAAATGTATCATGTAGTAAGCTTCTAGCATGGACCAAGACTGTACTTGTAATCTTGTATCTAGGAATGGCTTGCTTCCATTATTTTAATATGTGTCTCTCTGAACTCAGCACCTTTTAAAAAGTGGTTCTAGTAATTGGAGCTTTGGTTTGTATATGCTCCACTCTTAACTGATTTCTGCAGATCTTTCCCTTGATGTGTCTTCGATAGCTCCCCCAGGTCTGTCTGGCTTGTGTCTCTGCTGTTTATGTTTAATTATTCTTGCTAAGAGGTCACCAAAGTCACTGCTTGCAGGCTGTCTAACTCCTTGGTATCCGTGGTGGCATTGCTTCAGCCCAACATATACTTGGGGAAAGGGAAAAAAAAAATAAAAAAAGGAAAGGAAACATAAAATCTGAACTTCAGGATGTGGAAGATAGGCAACTTGTTTTGTTGCTTCTCATTTTATCAGGGAGGCAAGGGGGTGTCTTTTCTTCTTATGAATAGGCAGGACTGACATAAAAAAGTACTTCGAGAGCTGAACTCTTCCACTGAACACAAATGCAGAGAAATCCTGTATATCTTTAAATGTTTTATATGTCCCAGTCATATATAATTTATTATGTTGTGAAGCTGAGTCCTTCTTTGAATGAAAATTTTACTGTCAGAGCCTGGGGTACTTTAGTTTGATGATTTAAAACTCCCAATGCACTCGTAGCAAATAGCACGTTTTTATGACAGTGTGTTTGTCCAAGAGGTCAGCTTTCAGCACAGTGGGAAATTTCCCCTAGTAAAATTATTTCAAAGAGAAATATGTCTCCCAGCCTAATTCTTCTTGCAGAAAATGCAGGTGCAATTCCAGATAGCACTGGGTGTCCATCTTTCAAGAAGACACTGGGCAGCGGGGCAGCTCATTCATCTTGTGATTTGGGGCTGAGAATGCAAGGATGCAGTTTGAATCTTGTCTTTGCCTTCAGTTGGGTGAGCCTCATGGTTTGCAGCCCTAATATGAGGTTAATGATATCAACTTTCAGGGATTTATTTGTAAAGATTAAATGAAATGGTAGTTTGTCAAAATGCCCAGTCCACAATTATTTTTATACTACATTATTCTGAAGACCCCACTTTGAAATAAAATCAGTCCAGCAATGAGATGTGACGACATACAATATAAAGAATGGGTCTAGCCAGCTATTAGACCAAGATTTATAAAAACTCAGTCAGTACTGTAAGGATTCAGCAACCAGTAACACAAGCAGCAAGGGAACAAGTAAGGAAATTATAGTTATGAAGGTTTAATGAGGAGAATAGTTTGCATTTAGAAAGTAGCTTCTGATGCCCAAACCTCAACCCTTCCCCTGTTTCCTGCACTGCTGAAATCTCCAGACTAGGAAAGGTAATAATAGGCTTTCATCTATCCATTTATCCATGTAACCAGTCATCTATACAGCAATCCTTCCATACAACCCTCCATCCAACTACCCAACCATGCATCCATCTGTCCATCCATCCATCCCTTCATTCATCCATCCATCCAACCACCCAACCATGCATGCATCCATCCATCTGCCCACCCATCCATCTGTCCATCCATCTATCCATCCATCTGCCCTTCCATCCATCCATCTAGCCAGCCATTTACACAACTATCCATCCATCCAACCATCCATCCAACCACCCAACCATGCATCCATGCGTCCATCCTTCCTTCCATCCATCCATCCATCCATCCATCCATCCATCCATCCACCCAACCATGCATGCATACATACATCCATCCATCTACCCACCCATCCATTCATCCATCCATTCATCCAACTATCCGTCTGTCCATCCAGTTACTTATTTATCAATGTAATCTTTCCATTAGTCAATTTACAAGCAGTGAAGAGAATTTGAGATAGATACTAAATTAGGTTCTCTGTACACCAAGATGTAAGGCGGACTATGTGGCTTCCAGGTATTTAGAAATTCACTGAGGCACAAATCAGATAAAGCCATATTTTCTAGGTAGGGGGCTCCATGGTACAAGAGAAGAGGCATGAGATGCTCAGTAAGCCATAAGCATGAGAGGCAAGTCCAGGGGGACCTTCCAGGTACCTGAGTGAGGACTGTTTGATCACCAAGTGAGTGACATGAGGAAGGCATTTTTTTTTTTTTTAAGATGTCACTCATTTATTTGCCACAGTGAGAGTGAGAGAGAACACAAGCAGAGGGAGTGTCTGGTAGCAGGAGAAATAGGCTCGCACTGAGCAGGGAGCCTGATGAGGGACTCGATCCCAGGACCTGGGGGATCATGACCTGAGTGGAAAGAAGATGCTTAACCAATTGAGGCACCCAGGCGTCCCAAAGAAGGAATTTCTAAGAGAGGGCACAGCAGACACAAGGCTCAAAGCATAAGGCTCTTTCTGAGAATAATGCATCAGTCAGCTTGGCCTGCTATGATAAAATACCACAGGCTGGGTGGCCTAAGCAGAAGATATGTATTTCCTTGCAGTTCTGGTGGCTGGAAGTCCAAGATCAAGGTGGCAGCAGAGTTGGCTTCTGGTGGCAGGTCTCTTCCTGGTTCAGAGAGAGCCACATGTGTCCTCATGTGGTGTTTCCTCTGTCCTCGTGCAAAGAGAGGGTTCTGGTGTCTCTTTCTCTACCCAGAAGGACATTAGACCTATCAGTTCAGGGCTCCACCCTGTGACCTCCTTTTACCCTAATTACCTCCTTCGAGCTATAACTCCAAAAAGTCATAGTGAAGGTTAGGGCTTCAGCCTATGGATTTTGGAGGGATTCAATTCAGCCTATAACAAACGGTGACTCCAGGAGGTGAGTGGGCAGGAGAGGGAAACCTGGAGAAGTAAAGCAAGGATACCATCCCCTCAGGTGGGCCTGCATACCATGTGCACACAGGTGCAGGCTGGTGCCCACCTCTGGCTGAAAGAAATCCCAGTGAGGAAACTGGAACTGCGTTGACATTTGCATTCTATTCAGGACACCCCTCCCCCTAGCTGCCACAAAGAGAGCACAAGTGCAGGTCACAGAGTCATGCTTATGAAGCTTTCAAAGTTTTGCCTCCCACAGCTTTCTCCCTGAGCGGGAGGCTTCCAACTTCAGAAGCCTGTAGGTTTGATTGGGGAGTGACTCTCTCGAACTCCAGATGTACACTGATCGGTTTTGATTTAGGACTTCATTCCCTCCAAGCTGATCCTAAGTAAAAGCTGTCTCCAGAGGATGCTAAGTTCATTTGGAAGATCTGTGGAAACAGATTAAAACCATGTGCCTGATGCCTGCAAAATTTGCAAGAAGGGGTGCAGAGACCCCCTGGTTAAATGGCTGTGTGATCAGAGTCCCCTGCCACCCCCCAGGGAAGCAGAGTGGGAGCCCTTTGGGCAACAGAGCCACCCTCCACTCCCACCCCCTCCCCCCGCTCTGACTTTCTGCTGAACTTAGTAAGTTGGTATTAAGTCAACGTGTCCCTTCTTGAGAGTACACAAATGCTCGGAGTGCTGCAGAATCTTGCGTCTGTCCTCTTACCTGTCACTTCAGCCGCCTTTTAGTGATGTTAGAAGAAATCTTTACTGTCACTCATGTCACCCATTCACTTTGTTCCCCAGCAGTGACGCTCTTGTTGTCTCTCATGCCGCCCCAGCCGACTCCTGTGAATTAGCCTTCGCCAAATTTATACGTGCTCATTAGTCTGAATAAATTTAAAAGCTGCTGCTCCTGAGTTTTAAAAATGTAACCAGGCTTTTCCTTGGATATAATTGAGGCATCTTTAGAAAAGTAAA
Source organism: Mustela nivalis (assembly GCF_964662115.1). Taxonomy (NCBI): domain Eukaryota; kingdom Metazoa; phylum Chordata; class Mammalia; order Carnivora; family Mustelidae; genus Mustela; species Mustela nivalis. The sequence continues at coordinate 7,632,072 of NC_139025.1, read as the reverse complement.
TTACAGTCTGACTCCCAAGTAGACATTTTATGAGTTTAGAGTCAAGCGGTCTCTTTGGGGCATCATTGGAGCTATAAATATCTGGGATGCTGGGAGGAATAACATAAGAAAGTCTCCCCCCAACCCATTCGGCCTTCCCCGTTTGCTCTGCTCTCTCACACATACAGAACACCACAACCCCCTGCCTGCTACCGAGTCCTTGTCCTCCAATGGAGACCCTGGTTAATCTCTCTTCGGCTCTCTCAACGGGCAAGCAGCAGGGTTTCTCAAACTCGAGTCCTTGGGCCAAATGCATCAGAACCATTGGGAGATGCTTGTGGAAAAGCATCTGTGTCTCCTCTCAGACCTTCAGAGTCAGAAGCCCCCCAGCCCACAGGGTCTGGGAAACTCAGATTCTGATGTTTGATAAAGTTGAACCTTCCTTCTGCAATGTGTGAAACACAGACTTTGGAGCCATTTTAGCTTAAGAGATAAGCCAGACTCCGCTGACTGCCCATGAGGATGCCAGGCAAGTTGTCTGCTCCCTCCCAAGGGGACAGTACTTAGGGCAGGGTGGTTTTAATGCAAAGGAGAGAGATGTACATGGGATGCCTAGGTGGCTCAGTCGGTGAAGCATCTGCTGCCTTCAGATCAGGTCATGATCTCATGGTCATGGGATCGAGTCCCGCATCTGGCTCCCTGCTCAGCAGAGAGCCTGCTTCTCCTCCTTGCTGCTTTCCCTGGTTGTACGTGCTCTCTCTGACTAATAAATAAAATCTTAAAAGAGAGAGAGAGAGATTCAAGCATATGCAGTTTTAGGCATTGCTATGTTCTGAGGTGTGGCTTCTGTACTAAGTGAGTCAGGTCAGTGTTCTGCTCCTCAGAGACAACCGGGTTACTGGTTATTGAAATTGCTTGTGTGTTTAGTCTCTGTGGTAAGAACAGTTGCCAGAAAGGGGTCTTCCTTTAAGGATTTTTATGTTAGTGCCTCCTAGGTGAAAGCCACAGTTGGAGGTTCTGGAACCAGGGCACTGGATGACTGCTGAGGAGATTAGGTTCATTCAGGGCAGTGGCCGTAGACTGGATGTCCTCTGATACATACATCAGGTCATAAACGAAGTCGGTTAACAAAAATAAACAATAAAAGTACAATACTTTGCATTTTGGATGGTGATAGCCTTGTAGAAAAATAAAGCAAGGTAGGGAGTGGAGAGTGCTATGTGGGGGACAGAGTTTTCTCGGCGGGGGGCAGGGGGCCTTCGTTGAGAGAGGACACCATGCAAAGACAAGGAGGAGGAAAGGGAACAGACAGAGCACATAGAAGGAGCACATAGCCCTCCCAAGGCAGGAAGGGCTGGAAGGCTCTAGGGGTGGGTCAAAAAGCCACTTCTCCAGCAGGAAGACCCAGGTGGGCAGAGTCCAAGAAATGTGTGTCCATCTACCTGAGTCCCTCATGCCCCCAAATAAGCTCACTGGGTAACAAGAATGCAGGATCTGTTTCTAGAATCACAGCACAAAATGAGAGGTGGACCAGGCTTCTTAGAAGTGGTCCATCTCTCAGGATTAGGATGGGAGGCCAGCAAAGAACCTTTACTACTTTAAAGCCCTAAGACAGTTTGAAGGTGCTAAGAAGAAAATCCACTGGAGAGAAGAGCTAAGGGCTTAATTACATCCCCATCAGGGAGACATTTGCATAGTAATACTAACAAGCCTTATTTATCAAACACCTACTGTGCTGTGGGGAACATTCTAGGAATTTCCCATGTGCTAACCCTTGTGAAGTAGGTACTTTATGAAGGAGAATGCAAGGGCAGGAATGCAGAGAGGAGCTTAAGTTTGCAAGCTAGGAAGGGTGGTGGTAGCTTCCACCACCGACTCCAGAACCCACCCCCAGCACCCCTAGCATGCCACCTTGTGCCCCTGAATCCAGACAGTATACAAAATGAATGTTCCTAAACACCAGAGGACACCATAGTATTAAAAGGAAAAAGCTAACAAACATGCAGAGTGAATTTTCCCTCTGGGATGGAGACACGTCCAATTTAACACAGATGCATCTATATATCCAAGGCCCTTGGGGGCCCAGACCCCTTGGTCTGCACACGCATGCAACCACAAAGGCATCATCGAGCACTGAACAGGGGTGAAGAGCTCTGGAGCTTCAGACTTGATGTCTAGAACTGAATCTGGCTGGGTTACTGTGGGATCTGGAGCGATCCCTCAGTTTTCTTATCTGTAAAATGGGGATAATAATAATCACAATTTTATAAAAATGTCCCAAGGGTTAAAGGAGATTCTCTATGCATCAGGCTCAGTACTGGACCTGGTACTTGGCAGGTACCTGTGCGTGCACCCCTCCCTCCGCCACAAGCCCCCCATCTCATTCTGGCTCTGCTACCCACAGGGACAGGCAGAGGCAGTTCCATCCTCCATTCCATGTTCCACACACTCTGTGCTTCTCTAGGGCCAGGGCAACTCTTACCAGCTGCCTGGAGCATAGGGCATAGGGCACCTCCTCCAGGCTGGATTCCTTCAATATCCAGGCTCAGTTACATTTCCCTTCATGCTTCGATACTGCCTGCTGTCCCTTTATCAGGTCACCCTGCAGCACATTCTAAACTCTGGCTCAACCCCATGTTACTCCTGAATCTTCACCCCTAGGCTCCTAGAATTCCTTGAGACAGCATTTTACTAAAATTTGCTCTGCAAAGTTTAGGACAACAGCACGGATATGGCTGGCACTTGGTAAGCGCCCTTTGGATGAAATCATTGATTTGAAATTTGGGCTTAGTTCAGCAGAGACTTGTCTCAAGTGAACCCAAGACCTCTTAGAATCCTGTCATCACAAAGTGTAGAATTTTATTTATCTATTTATTTTTAAATATGTGTTTATTTACTTGTGTGAGAGAGCAGGGGGAGGGGCAGAGAAAGAAAATATGGAGCAGACTCCCTGCTGAGCATGGAACTTGATGTGGGGCTTGATCTCATGACCCTGAGACCTGAGCGGAAATTACGAGTCAGATGCTCAAGGGAATGAGCCACCAGGCAGCCTGAGAGGAGGACTTTAGAACAGCAAAGTCCCTGGAGCGATAGTCGTTACAGACTGCATGACAGCCACTCTCCATCATCGTTACATTGCTGCCTTCATCACCTCCATCATAGTCATACCATCACCACCACTGTCACCTCCATGTCAATGAGGTCATCCTTCTTTAAGTTCCCAGGGGCTCTGAGCACTTTGCAAATGTTGGTGAACATGTCAAAGTTTCTTTTTGACAAGGTCTTCCAAAGTGGTCTGGGTTTTATTTATTCAGAGGAATCATTATTGTTATTATTATTTTAAAGATTCTACTTATTTATTTTAGAGAGAGAGCAAGAGAGCAAGGAGAGCAAGAGGACTCCAATGCGGGACTCGATCTCAACTCGATCGCAACACCTCGAGATCATGAGTTGAGCTAAAATCTAGAGTCAGACCCTGGACCAACTGAGATGTCCGGGTGTCCCAGAGGAATCATTATTTGTGTCCAGTTCATTGGGATACAAACCTGTTCTATGGGTGAACTGAATAACGAAGCTGGAAGGTTGGCTTTGAGTTTTCTGTGTTTGGGTACTTGCCCTGCGAAGGACTTCAGAGAGCTGTCACTCCCATGTCTGCACCTGCCTGATTTCTTCCCAGACTCTGCCATCTATCTGTGACCCTTACCGTTATTAGGTTTGATGATGGGTTAAATTCTGGGAAGATGGAGCAGGTCCAGTGCTCCCCACCTGGAGCTTAAATCCTTACATGTGTTTCAGTTTGGGGTGATGAGTAGCTGTAGCTTTTACTTTGGTTTTTTGGGGAATTGTTTCTCCATAAAAGGACCCGCAAAGTCCTCAGGGAATAATGTGGTGTTCTCAATAATTAGCAAAAACCCCCTTACTAAAAAGCAAGTCTGAACTCAAATAAATTGAGATAACCTGTAAAGTAAGCTTTGGGGGTGAGTTTTACAGAAATCATTTATTCTGTTATCATGTCAGAAAGGTCTTGTTACTGGCAATCTACACTAGTGAAAAGCATAGGTCTTACAAATATATAGTTATATATGCATTTTCTATAATTTTTTAAATCTGTGACAGTATGTTTTTAATGTTTAGTAAATATTTGCACGTGTCTTGTTAAAATGTATCATTTTCAATTGAGAAAGCCAAGACATATTCTAAGTTATCAGTTTAGCTAAAACTAAAGCTATCTTGGGGCATATTAGTATCCTGAGATGGCTGTAACAATTACTACCAGTTGGGGGCTTAAACCTACAAAAATATTTCCTCATAGTTCTGGAGGCCAGAAATCTGAAGTCCAGGTACAGTAGGACAGTGCTGCCTCTAAAGGCTCTAGGGAAAAATTCCTTCCTGGCCTCTACCAGCTTCTGTGGCTGGAGGCAATCCTTGGCTTGTGGCCACATCTCTCCCATCTCTGACCCCTATCATGTGGTCTCCTCCTCTTCTGTGTCAAACCCTCTTTGCCTCTCTTGTATAAGGATGTATGAGATGGCATTTAGGGCCCACCTGCGTAATCCAGGAAAACCTCCTTCCCTCAAATCCTAACTTTGCCATATAAGGTAAAATTTAAGGGTTCTGGGTATTAGGTCATAGGCATATGTTTATGGGGATCTGCATTCATCCCATGACATGGGGTGATATACTATGTCATATAATGTGACATACTTGGTGCCAAGATATAACAGGATTCAAATTAGTCACCTTGCACTGTCCGAATGGCTAAAATCAGTACACAAGAGACAACAAGCGCTGGCAAAGATGTGGAGAAAAAGAAACACTCTTGCACTGTTGGTGGGAATGCAAACTGGTGTAGCCACTCTGGATAATTGTATGGAGATTCCTCAAGAAGTTAAAAATAGAATTACCCAAAATGTTGAAAATAGAACTGCCCTATGACCCAGCAATTGCACTACTGGGTATTTACCCTAAAGATACAAACGTAGTGATCCAAAGGGGCACGTGCACCTGAATGTTTATAGCAGCGATGTCCACAATAGCCAAACTATGGAAAGAACCTAGATGTCCATCAACAGATGAATGGATCAAGAAGATGTGGTATATATACACAATGGAATACTATGCAGCCATCAAAAGAAATGAGATCTTGCCATTTGCGACAATATGGATGGAACTAGAGCGTATCATGCTCAGCGAAATAAGTCAAGCAGAGAAAGACAACTATCATATGATCTCCCTGATATGAGGAAGTGGTGATGCAACATGGGGGCTTAAGTGGGTAGAAGAAGAATCAATGAAACAAGATGGGATTGGGAGGGAGACAAACCATAAGTGACTCTTAATCTTACAAAACAAACTGAGGGTTGCTGGAGGGAGGGGGGTTGGGAGAAGGGGGTGGGGTTATGGACATTGGGGAGGATATGTGCTTTGGTGAGTGCTGTGAAGTGTGTAAACCTGGTGATTCACAGACCTGTACCCCTGGGGATAAAAATACATGTTTATAAAAAAATAAAAAATTTAAAAAAAAAAGAAGTCAAAGAAGGGGACGCCTGGGTGGCTCCATGGGTTAAGCCTCTGCCTTAGTCTCAAGTCATGATCTCAGGGTCCTGGGATCAAGCCCCGCATCGGGCTCTCTGCTCAGCAGGGTTCCTATTTCCCCCTCTCTCCCTACGTGCTTCTCTGCCTACTTGTGATCTCTCTCTCTCTCTCTCTCTCAAATAAATAAATAAATAAAATCTTTAAAAAAAAATAGAATTACCATATGATCCAGTAATCACTCTCCTGGGTATCTAACTGAAGAAAACAAAAACACCAATTTGAAGGGATATATGTTCCCCTTTGTTTACAGTAACATTATTCACAATAGCCAGATTATGAAGCAACCCAAGTGTCTGTCAACTGATGAATGGGCAAAGAAGATGTAGTAAAATTGTACAATGGAATATTATTCAGCCATTAAAAAGAAATGAGTTTTGCCATTTGCCAACAACAGGGGATCTAGAGAGTGTAATACTGAGTGAAATATTCAGTTAGAAAAAGACAAATACCATTATGATTTCACTCACATGCGGATTTAAGAAACAAAACAAATGATCATAGGGCGATAAAAAAGGATAGACAAACCAAAAGAAACAAAACAAAACAAAACAAACCCAAATGGGCTTTAAGGCAGTGGGGAGGGCATGTGATGGGATAAGCACTGGGTGTTAGATGCAACCGATGAATTATCGAACTCTCCATCTGAACCCAATGATGTACTCTATGTTGGGTAATTTAATCTAAATTAAAACAAAACAAAACAAACAAACAAAGCACAGACTCGTAACTGCAGAGAACAGAAACATGGCTGCTAGGGGTGGTGGGGGAGGGTATAGATGAAATAGGTGATGGGGATTGAGAGTGCACTTGCCGTGATGAGCACGGATCATGGGATTGCTGAACCGCTATATTGTATACCTGAAACTAATATGACACTATATGTTAACTACACCAGCATTTAAATTAGCCATTTTTCAAAAAGAATAGTATTGACTAGACGTATGGTCATAGGCATGTTACTCTGGTTTCCCAAGACTTGGCTTTATTTTCTGTGAAGTGGGGTTAGTTACTTCTATTGCATAAGCTTTTCCAGGGTGATTTAGTAAGATGAGTTCAAAAGCTACTGTAAAGTATAAATTTACAGCTCAGTGTAAGGGGAGATTTTAATATGTGTTAGTGTTGATAGCAAAATCACATCCAGAACATTTTCCCATCCTTTTTTCCTCTATGATAATTTCAGATTCTTTTCCAGCCTGCACTCAGCACACGCACCATGACCTCCTCCAACACTCATCCACACACACTTGGGTTACTTATGTGTTCCTCAGTGGTCAGGGGCAGTGAGTAGGTTAGCTCTGGGCTACAGGGGCCCATTCACACAGATAAACCAATTTCCCAGGAGCCACTCTGTGCTGCTAAGTTGGATTACGCTGAAATTGAAAGCCTGTGAAGAAAGCACAGCAGACAGGAGAGTGAAAGTCTCAAGTATACTCCCTTTCAGAAGGTTTAACTGTACACATTCATTGCCTGTGGAAATGCTGGCTCTGAATCCAGGATGTGCTCAGCACTTTTCAGGAGGTGAAGTTCTTCATAGCTCTGGAAGAGAAAGTCTGAGTTCTAATCCCAACTCTGCACCTGAGTATGACCCTGGTCACATCACATCGTCTCTTAAAATCTCCATTCGTCATCTCTAACAGTGCTTACCTGCAGAGCCATGAGGAGTGCACAGGGGAAGGTGCATGAAGTGTTTAGCATTCTGTTTCACATACAGTCTCCATCCATCCATCCATCCATCCATCCATCCATCCCTCTACCCACCCAGCCAGCCAGCTGGCTATCCATCCATCCGTCCATCCAACCATCCAACATGTATTCGTCAAACTAGGCAATGTTTGAAAAAATGCAGGCAATTTAGAACACAAACAAATAAAAACTGCATCGTTTCAGAAAATGACAAGTGCTAAGATAAAACACAAATAAACACAGTCACAGGATAATGTGCAATTGAGCCTTGAGGCTCTGAAAAGAAAAAATCAGGAGAAATGTATGCAGGAGCCATAGATGACCTTTAGTGATGAATAAGGAGTAGGAGCATTTGCTGCTTTATCATGTTTGTGTTAAATATGAAGAAAGTCACCCCAAACTCATTCTCTGTACTTTTGAAGGAGAAACTTTCCCTTGCTGGTCTTGGTGCTCTCGGCTGTAGAAAGGAAGAGCTGGTCAGGACTGCCTACACACTGCGATAAAGGAAGAGCTGGTCAGGACTGCCTACACACTGCGCTAACCGTCACCATCCCACCCGCACCCGGTCACCTCCCTCTGCAGCTGGTTCCCGCCCAGCCCTGTCTGGAGATTGGGTTCCACAGGTATCTCTGGCATCATTAGATACTTACACAATGTGGTCAGTAGAAAAAAGACCCTCCCCTGTAAAGGTCTAGAATCCCATAAATATGTTACTTTACATGGCAGAGGAGACTTCACAGACATGATGAAGTTTAAGATTAACTCACTGAGCCACCCACGTGCCCCGACCTCTACAATTTTAATAAATTTGTGTTGTTTTATAACAGTAAGTCTGTAGTAATTTGTTATCGAATCCACAGGAAATTAATGTAGAGAAAGTCTTGGAAGCAATAATACATATTCACAGAATTAGACCCGCTGCCTTCAAGATCCATTCCTGTTGTTGTAAATGGCAAGATTTCCTTCTTTCTGGTAGCTAAATGATAGTCCCCTAAAGATACACACTACGTCCACTTCATCCATTCAACCACCGACAGACAGCTTGTTTCTGTATTTTGGTTATTGCAAATAATGCTGCAATTAACATGGGAATGCAACTGTCTTTTCAATATACTGATTTCATTTACTTTGGAAATATGCCCAGAGTTGGGATTGCTGGTCTTATGGCAGTGATTTTTTTTTTTTTTTTTTTTTTTTTGAGGAGCCTCCATGCTGTTTTCCACAATGGCTGCACCAGTTGGCATTCCCACCAATAGTGCATCAGGATTCCTTCTTCTCCACATTCTCACCAATACTTGTCTCTATTTTTTTTTTTTTTTTTTTGATGATGGCCATTCCAGCAGGTGTGAGGTGATATCCATTTTGGTTTGGTTTGAATTTCCTTGAGGATGAGTGTGATGCGGAGCACCTTTTCATGGGTCCATTGGTCATTGCTTGTCTTTTTTCCAAAAATGTCTATTTAGTTTTCTGTTCATTTTTAATCAGATTGTTGCTGTTGCTTGTGATGAGTTGTAGGGGTTTTTTATATTTTTTGAAGATTAGTCCCTTATCAGATACACGGTTTGTAAATCTTTTCTCCTATTTCTTAAGTTGTCTTTTAATTTTGCTAATGATTTCTTCTGCTGTGCAGAAAATTTTTAGTTACACTAAGTGAAATAAGCCAGACAGAGAAAGATACATACTATATGATATCACTTATATGTGAAGTCAAAAAATGTGTAACTCCTAGAGAGACAGCAAAATGGTGGTTACTAAGGGGTGGGGAAATGGAGACATGTTGGTCAAAGGGCACAAACTTCCAGTTATAACACATATCAGTTCTGAAGATCTACTGTACAACATGCTGATTATAGATAATCGCACTGTATTATACACTTGAAAATTTCTAAGAGAGTAGATCTTAAATTTTCTCTCTGCAAAAAGAAAAAGTAATTATGTGACATGATGGAGATTTTCTCTCATGCTAGGGTGGTCATCATTTTGCAATATATAGATCTGTCAAGTCAACCTGTTGTGCACCTTGAATTTACACAGTGTTGTGTGTCACTTCTGTCTCAGTAAAGCTGGACAAGAAGAAAGCAATAAAAATCACCTACTGCGTGACAAATACTGTACTGGCCAGTTTGGCAAATTATGTTTGTTTTCTTTTTAATTTATCTAAAACACTTCATTGAGATAATTCTATTTCTTCTCATTTTAGAGATAAAACATCTGATGCTCTGGAAGGTTAAGGGTTTATCAAAGGTCACACAGCAAGAGCATGGGACAGAGATATTGGAATTCTGTAGTAACATGCTCTTAACTCACAGCTTTCTTACCACACCGCACACCCCGGCTTCCTAATTCAGTGTCGTGACTGCCAGGTCATCAGCCCTCATCTGTCCTTGTCACCCCCTCTCCTTCCCAGAACTTGAATGCCCATATCCCTGCCTTGTTCACCCCTGTATCAACCCTTATACTACACCTCATGTGACAGAATTGTGATCCTGACGATCAGTCAGCCTTACGACCCAGCTTCCAGGTTCTCAATCCCCCACAACATTCTATAGATTCTCTCTTACTGAGTCCTGGGTTCCTTGGCATCAACAGCCCCCTAGCAGGGTCTCTCTCCCCTTTCCTGGACTTCCTCCCAGAAGAGGCAGACTTTACGGATCTGCTCCATCACAGACCCGCTGAGTTCTGGCATGGCAGGTCCTCAGCGCCCCAGGGGGGTCCCCAGTGTTCTTGTAGCTCTTGAGAGGCAGAACCAATATGGTTAGAAGCTGGGACTTCTAAGATGATTCCTTCTACCCCTGACAGTCTGGTAATTCTGAGCAGAACATGTCATCTTTCTAAGGGTTAATTTCTCCGTTTGTAAAACAGTACCTGTACCTACCTCCCCAAATAGTTATGAGGACTAATGAGATAATGCACTGAAAAACACACAGTCTAGCTCCTAGAAGATAAGTAAGATTCTATTAGTTTTGAAATAAAACTTTTTTTTTTTCTGTCATAAGGTTTCTGAATGTCTGAAAATGCTATGATCTTTGGATGTGGAAGTTATGTTTTGAGTGTCTGGGTATATCATTAAAATAGTCGATAGAGAATAGAATTATGAAGACATTATCACTGCCCTTCTAGGATTTGCATTCCACTGTGACTATGTGAACTTGCTAATTGGAATATTGAACCACAAAACAACCAGCCCTTGAATACTCCTGTCAGAATGACCTGTGTGTTCTTGAGCAAGTGACTGGATAACTGTTTCTCAGTGCCCTCACATGTAAAAACAAAATGTTGAACAAGATAATCATGTAGGTATCCTTCCTGCTCAGGATTCGAGCTTTCAAGGAAGAATGGACCTTTTTTTGCCTGAATTAGCCAGTGTTCCACATAAATTTGGAGAGTTGCAACATTTATACCCAAGAAAGGCAATAAATCCTAAAAGGCAAATCACTTTTAATAACATCGTATTTTTGCAGGATTCACTTGACATGTCAGAATGAAAATATTATGCCTTGAATAGTAACTCACAGAGCAGAGATGTTAAGTTATTTGGCCGGAATACATCTTGTAGCAAAACAGAGGGCTCCTCCAAGGGCAGGGGTCCATTTTCATGGAGGATAAGCAGATTGCTGGGGAGACACATTAAGAGAGACTTGACATCCGACATGAGGGAAACCCTGGTGGACTCTGAGGCCTTCCAGAGCAGTATCTTGATCCTCTCACTGACTTTGGAGCCCCAGGAACAAACATAATGACTGTTAGGAGATACTTAATTTTAAAGAGAATGGGTAATAGATATTTTTTTTTTAAAGATTTTATTTATTTGACAGAGAGAAATCACAAGTAGATGGAGAGGCAGGCAGAGAGAGAGAGAGAGGGAAGCAGGCTCCCTGCTGAGCAGAGAGCCCGATGCAGGACTCAATCCCCGGACCCTGAGATCATGACCTGAGCCAAAGGCAGCGGCTTAACCCACTGAGCCACCCAGGCACCCTAGATAATTTTTTCTAAGTGGAACAGAAGGGTGGAGAAAGCAATATGACAGAGAAAAGTAGATGAAAGGTTTTGCTATTATTTTTATTTATTATTAATTTTTCCTCTAGAGAATTGGGGCAGAGGAACTGACCCGTATTTGTTTTAACATAGGCATCATGAGGGGTAAAGCAATGGTCTGGACCGATGAGGTGGTCCTCCCTGCCTTTCCCACTGGCTGGCCACCATAGTGGATTTCATATGCCACCTTGACTGGAACGTGGGGTGCCCAGATTAAACATTATTTCTCAGTGTGCCTGTGATTGTGTTTCCAGAAGAGATTAGCATTTGAATTGGTGGACTGAGTGAAGCAGATTATTCTTCCAGGGAGGGTGGGCACCGTCTAATAGGCTGAGGGCCAGAGAGAACAAAAGGCAGAGGATTGGGGATTTGCTCTCTGCCCAACAGCTTCAGCTGGGGCATCAGTCTTCTCTTGCCCTTGACTGGGACTTACATCACTGGCCTGCTGGTTCTCAGAACAAAAACTTGGGCTTTCCCGGGTCTCCAGCTTGCAGGGTCTTCTCAGCTTCCATAATCCCATGTGACCCAATATAATAAATCATGTGTGTGTGTGTAATGGGTATATGTCATATTGGTTCTGTTTCTCCAGAGAACCCTATTACTGGTCTTGTGGCATTAACAAGCCACAGAGCTTCTGTATCTCAGTCTTCTCAACTCTATAATGTATAGAACCAAAGGGACCTGGAGGATTGTTTTAAGTGAACACCAAACTGAGGGAAATCCTTCTGCAAGGTTTCTAATATTAATCTAATTGTATTTGATGTCATTAATTTCTTGTTGCTACCTGAAACACGAGAAGAGCATCCTCCCTCTGAAAATAAAGCTAAAATATTTCACGATGTGGACCTTTGAGTTGCTAGAATCCTTTATGTGTTCTGAAAACACAGAATGAGTGACTTAAGCTTCTTCCATAAGGCAATCACATATTTGTGTGCTCAGCATTCATCTCTTTAACTCTTTGTTCAATTTTGAAATGGTTGCGATAAGAAATCATACAATGGATACAACAGTAAAATAGACGTACTAACCAGAATGTGATGATTAGGGAGGAGAATGCAAAGAAGGATGTCTCCCTAAGTTGATGAAGCTGAACTTCTGGTTCATTCCAGAGCTTTTCCAGGTGCCTGGAAAGTGGAGGTACGCTCAGTCCTGCAATGCTCATTTTTGGAAAGAGGGGCTAGGCCAGTCTCTTCAGGTGAATTAATATATGTTCTCGCTGTGAATTCAAAAAGCAGTTTTCCATGAAAATTATATAATTTTATATTTTTTAAATTTATATATATATATATACACACACACATCAAATATCAGTTTTTCAAATTGATATACATATATAATGGCATAGTGTTAAATATGCAGAATATTATTCCAGCCCCTTTCAACCCCTGACCACTAGCAAGTAGGTTTTTTTTTTTGTTTGTTTGCTTGTTTTTTTTTTTAAGGTTTTATTTATTTATTTGTCAGCGAGATAGAAAGTACAAGCAGGGGGATCAGGAGGCAGAGGGAGAAGAAGGCTTCTCATGGAGCAAGGAGCCCAATGTGGGACCCTGGGATCAAAGCCAGAGCCAAAGGCAGACACTTAACCAAATGAGCCACCCAGGCATCCCTCAATTAGGTTTTTGATAAGTAAACACCATTCTGTTTTATTCTCAGAAACATAGCTTTTTCACTATGTTGAGAAGACATTATTTATACATGGGTAGCATGGTCTCTTATGCCATGAAAATTTTCAGTATACACTTCTTGTTACTATTAATATTCTTTATTATCATTATTTGAAAGTTCAGGGACACTGAATGATCAATTAGACAATTCCTTTCCAAAATAATTCCAGAAATGGGTTTCTGATTGTATGGCAGGCAAGGTCATCAGAAGAACATCTTGGCTGAAATACAACCAGATTTGGGTTAAAGAGAAATTAACAACACAAATATAAATGAAAATAATTTTAATATGTTTTTAATGGCTTTAGAGAATATAAAGGAGATCTCCAAGAAATAAAAATAAGTAAACAACAACAACAAAATGCCTAAGCTGAAACTAGAGAATTAGGGGTGAACAATAAATAAGTCTGTGTAAAACAAAACAAAACAACAATACCAACACCACCACCAACAAAAAAACCTAAGCTTAGACCCTAATACAATGGAGGACCTCAACCTGAGATCTAGACTTTAGCGTAGGAACCTTGCAAGGATCCAGAAATAGTGCCATATCTGTAGGCCCCTTGGCCCCCCCAAAAAACAAATGAAACTCCCCTCTGTAGATCATGTGCTCAGTGTAAGTCACACACACACACACACACACACACACACACACACGAACACACACAGAGATACACATAGATGCACACACAGACATACACAGTTATACATATGATACAAAGTAAGTACATTTGAAGTATTTAAGGAAATACAACAAAGTTAGAAAAGAACAAAAGATATTTGTGTTTATACAAATTTGAAAGAAAAAAACTAGATAGTCCTTTTAGAAATAAAATTATTAAGTTTTGAAATCCAATGAATGGATTAAACTTTAAATAAAATTAAAATAAACTAAAAATTGGGAATCAGGAAGAAATACTAATTAGAAGAAATACCCAACAATTTAGGAGAGAAACAAGGAAAGTTGTTATAGAATACAAAAATAGAGAATATAGAAAATAAAGTACAGTGTATATCAATCCAAATTAAACAAAACAAGAAATTTCACACTTAGACACATTGTTGTAAGACTGAAGAACTTCAATAAGAATACAACAGTAGTGGGAGAGAAAAAGATCAACAAGCTAACAGATTTTTAGTTGAAATAGCAGAAGCAAGAAGACAGAGTAACATTTTCCACATTTTGAAAGATTTTAACTTTCAACAAGGAATTGCATACTCTGTAAAACTATCATTAAAAGTAAGATAAATATCTTTTCTGATAGCTCAAAATGAGAGAATTATGACCAATAGGCTACTCTATAGGAATTTTTAAAAAGACATTCCTCAGACAGATAAAAATGTTTTAGAAGGAAAAAAAAAAATATATATATATATATATATATATATATATATATCTGAGACACCTGTCTGACTCAGTCAGAAGAGGATGGGACTCTTGATCTTGGGTCCTGAGTTTGAGGCTCACACTGGATGTATTACTTAAATAAATAAATAAATAATTTAGAAAAAAAAAATCTAGGATTCTTACATTTCTTTTGTGGAAAAAAGATTTAAAAAATTATTAGCACCTTGTTAAATATATAAGACAAAAATTTCAAGTGTGACCACTGAAAATAAAGAAGCAATATGTGTACACTCCAAACCAATAGAGAAAAACCACAATTAAATTGACAACAAAATTTCACAATCAATTCCCCTACCTGCTCCATTTTACTCCAAAAACAAAATTCTAGAAAAGTAAATAAAGAATCAGAGAAATAGCATTATTATTAAAGGTGTTAAATGAGAGATGCAATCCAAAATGCTAGGAAGAAGTTTAGTGATATGGATAATCACAATAAATATAAATGGACTTAATGTCATTAATTAAAAGTTATTAAATGTATGGCCAGGTTAAAAAAGTAAGATATATGGTGTTTACAAAATTATACTTAGCTCATGACAACATGGAAAGGCAACAAAAGAAAGGTAGGAAAACATAAAGCAAATTCTAACCATATTGAAATTAGACAAGTAGAATTTAAGACAAAAATATTATTATGTATAGAGACTGTCCATACAATGACAGTAACTGTCAGTTCATCTGGAAGCTATAACTATTCTCAACATGATGTCAATATTTAGCACATTTTCAAAATATTACAACAAAATGATAGAAATACAAGGAAGAACTGACAAGTTCATCTTTACAGCAAGATATTTCAAAATTATTTTGGCAAATTCAGTCATATACACAATCACTTGGCAAATATTTATCAAACACTGACGTCCTACATGCTAGGATTAAACTGAAGAAGATGACATGAAATTAAAACCTTGTCAAAGGTAGGAAGCCCTGGGAAAGAGTAGGACATGTGGGTCAGCATGCAGTCCTCCAAGGCTAGCCAGGCTATAAGGAGGTAGCAGAGTTATGGCCAAAGAGCTTTCATAAATCTTGGACAGGCTTTTGACAAGAATGGAGAAGCAAGACAGTCTGATGGTGCCTTCACTGAATTCCCAGAAAGTGTACAGATTCTCAACTCAAGAAAGAGCATTTAGTTTTAAAAACCCATTCAGCAGCTTTTTGTTGAGAAATAGAAGGGCCCTAAGAGGAATGCTGTTGTGAATGGAGGGTGTTTATAACCTTCATAGAGGGGGTATGGTCTCAGCATTCTAGCACCCACCTTTAAATTTATAGACCATGACTCATCAGCAACAAAGCCATAATTTTAAGACTACGGATAAAGTGTTCATGCATGGATGGCCCAGCTTCTAAAAGAGAATTTGATTTTGAGACTGATGGCTTGAGTTCAAGTCCTGACTCTATTCTTTAGAAACTCTACAAAAAATCTTGCCTTAACCAAGTAGATAAACCACAGGTTATGATCCTTATCTATGTCCCCAGGTTGCTTACCTATGTCCCACACATCAAATGGGATAATGCACGTACAATCACATCAGAAATTCCAAAAGCAAGATGCAAGTGGAAAATTTGTCATCCTCAAGAGTATGGAAGATATGCACACAGATGATCCTGACTCATTTGTGAAATATATTTTAAGGAAAGAGTGATAATAAGGTTGACAGATAAAAATCTCCTCAGAGGAAAGACTGCTTTGAATATCATCAGCATAGTTCAGGTTTGATTTGTGAGGAAGTACAAAGCCTTTCTGGAGGTATTTGGGCAGAGAATGGGATGTTGAAATTTCCATGGCACCAATAATGAATTAAAGTAAATATTTAATAATTTGTCAACTCAGGATAGACTCTTCTTCTCAGATATGCTCCTTCAAACTACAGCTTTCTATGGAAGTTCCCTAAATAGTGGATTGTAATACAAAGTGGTCCCGTGATAGACACCAGGCCAATCAGAATTCTTCCCTGGAATTTTATTCTAACCTGGTAAAAGAACAAACAACCCTCTCTCACCTTTGTGCTATGTGTTTTATGATACTCCGACCTGAAACTCTTTACCAGGCATCTTCCCAGCTGTTTCTCCCACCTCATTCCCTTCACTCTTCACAACACATGTGTGATGTAGAGCTGTTGTTGTTAACTTAAAGGAGTTGGTGAATAGCCAAGGTGATCCAGCTAATAAGTAGCAACATCCTTCCCCTGGCCCACTCCTCTATGTGTTGCTTGCACCTGTGTTTGCCCTTGTCCTGTGCCCAGAGTAGATTGTAGCTGCAGTCAACACACTGTTTCTTTTTCTTTTTTTTTTTTTTTTAATTTTGTTTATTTATTTGACAGACAGAGATCACAAGTAGGCAGAGTGGCAGGCAGAGAGAGAGGTGGGGAAGCAGGCTCCTCCCTGAGCAGAGAGCCCGATGCAGGCCTCAATCCCAGGACCCCAGGATCCTGACCTGAGCCAAAAAGGCAGAGTCTTTAACCCACTGAACCACCCAGGTGCTCCAGCACACTGTTTCAGAAAGGATCCTAACTCAAGTGATTTCCTCTTTATGTTGCAAATGGGGAGCATGTGTGTCACAGTATCTTAAACACCATTAATGGGGGGAAAACACACACACACACAAAGCTTGGAAGGTTCTGAAGTCATTCTCCCATTCTGACAATGACAGGTGCTTTGAAATCCTATGTTTTACTTCGGCAATTAGGTATCAAGGAGAAAGGCTTTCCGTGTTCCCTTGGAATTCATGCTGATCAAAAATTGGATTTAATTTGCAAGACAAGGTCCTGTCAAGCAGATAGGCAAAAACAAAGGACTAATAGTGACACGGAATAATGCAAATGCTTTTAAAGCCCGTTTTTCAATATGGCTTTCAGACCAGCCATGCTCCTCCAGCCACTGATATAAAATGCATTTCCACCCCTGATCTGTCATTTTGCACTTTGGCACCTGAAGACTCAAATGCAAGTAGATGTGGACCTTTCTCTATAGCTGCATTTTAAGGCCCAGAATTTTCAGTTTGATTAACACATTGATGAGACATATATTTTCCTTAAAACAAGGATGCCTGTGGGATTTGGGGGGAAAAATCCCCAAAATGAGGCCACACTGGAAATATTAAATACAGATACAGTAGTAAAACATTCAGCTAAAATAGCAATAAAATGGACCTCCGATGGGCCTCTTGAGGAATTAAAAAGAGCAGCTTCATTCCGCGGGTGTGTTCAGACAGAAATAAATCAAGTCCACACTGCCGAGTAGAAATAGGACCCTGGTATATCTTTATTTAAGATATGTAGGATGCCAAGTCAGAGAGTGTGGAGGAGAAATACATATTGTTTTTGAAACTGAAACATGAATATGGTTGTAATTTTAATGTTTCTTGCTGGAGAAAGGTCATCTTTGGCGAGGTCGGGGTTTTCTTAAGGTCATTTCACATAGAGATATCTGCCTTCCTCTGACATTTCATCTAGCCGAGATCCAGCTCCTCTGACACACGAAATGGGTTCTTAGCACACCCCATGGCTATTTCTATCAACATCAGTGATTCTTACACAGAGTGGAATAGGCACTGATTGGAGACAAAGATCCACAGTCCCGGTGAGCCTGGAGGTAGAGTTGAAAGAACAAAGTAAAAGTTTTTATTCTTATTTAAAGGGGTAGTAGTCATATTTCTTAAATGAAAGTAGGGCTCCAAGTCCCTAGGGGGAATAGGATCAGACATGCATATAGAATCATCCCTCCCCCACAACAGCCGGACATGAAGTTACATATAATTCATTTCAGGATACTCATGTTCTACCTCTTGTTTCAGAAACGGCATCTCAGACTAACAATGGTTTTGTTTGTTTTGTTTTTAGGTAAATCAACGGAGACTATTTTCTGGTAAAAGAAATGATGAGTCTTTGACCACAGCAACCTCATCTCCACCCCAGATCCTGGATGCTGGGCTGCAGACGCAGACCGTAACATCCCGCCCTGCGCGGGACATCCAAGCACTTTGTGAAGTAGTCTGAGCCTCAAGGAATTGTTACCATTACCTTTCATAACGATGATTGTGATGTTGATCGCAGTATAGCTAGCTTTCCTGAATCAGTTGGTCCATATGGAGCTTAATCGAAAGGAAAAAAAAAAAAGACAAGGGAAAAAAAAAATTACTTTAAAAAGTGAATACAAAACAGGACTGGGTTGCTAGGGGCTTGATTTTATGTGTGCATACATTTACATATAGGAAGGCACATACTGTACACACGTGTGTCCATATTTATGTGTGTGTGTGTTTGTGTGTGTGTGTGTAGAAAGATAGATAGATCCAAAATAAAGCTGAGTCTTTTTCCTACATTCTTTCAATATTGTGCTTTTCAACTTGGTAAATGGTTGAATCAGAGTAGGAAAAAAAAAGTCCCTGTTTCCTTGCATCTCTCAGTTCAGTATACTTCGTTGTCTGAACGTTTCGCTACACAAATCACCCAGACCATGCTACTGGGACTTAGAAGTTTGGGTTGCTCCTGTGTGATGAACAGCAGTCTCAGGAAAATCACCTTAGCAAGAAGCAGGAAAAATGACGGCGCATGGGTTCGGGAAGGTGGCTTACCTTGTGAGATGCCCACCCCCAGCCATCCTCACCGGCCCCCACCTTGGATATGGGGTCTGTGTGTTCATGCTGCCGACTGCTCTGCCCAGTATTTCAGCAGGAAGCGAAGGTGCATGGCAGCCATCCAGGTCGTGGGGGACCCAGGTGTTCCCCTTCTGGAAAGTATTCAAGTGCCTCCAGGGCTCAAAGGAGCTGAATATCCAGGTGTAGTTGTAACTTCTGCTTCTTGTTGCTCCCAGCCTGTGCCCTCCTGCCTACACCTGAGAGGTCCTGGGCAAACATTGCAATCATACATTCATGTTCTGCCGTGTGCAGAGGACAGAGGTTGCCAGAGGAGGCTGTAAAGTGTTTGTTCATTCATTTAGGATGATCAAGAAAACAGGGAAAGAGAGTTCTTTCCATGTATCTCTCCCTTTTGGAGGACGTCCCAACACAGTTCTCTGAAGACAGGTCTTTCCTGCCTCATCTGCCAGAATGTTCTTCCTTTCACAGAGAGGGAGCAAAATGTGGTCAAAGAGCTCTGTATGTATAGTTGGAGAGACCATGCCCCAGTTCTCTCTCCTCTCATTTCATTTCTTCACTTACTCTGAGGTCTTGCTTTTGGGGAGTTTGTTAAGTAATAAGGGGGCAGTCATCGATCAGCAACTTGAAGTTAAATGAGGATGGAGTTAAGTGTGACAAAGAAGTATATAGGGGGAAGCAGGAATAGAGAGGGAATCAGTTCAAGCTTGCAGTCTTAGAGAGAAGCAGAGAAGGAGCTAGAATCTGTAGGATGGATAGGACTAATCAGTTTGTGGGAAGGAAAGGGCAGAGGGTGGCACAAGTCTGAAGTGGTGCTTTTGAGAAATGGCAGAAAGAGTGCAGCACTTTTCACACATGGTCCCTGAATTATCTGACATGTTTTTCATTAAAGGGTGAGGTCTATGTTCTGTGAAATGGGTAGATGTTTGTGGCCTCCTGGGTGAACAGAATGTGCTTGATAGGATACCCTGTGACTTCTGAGGCTAGACTGTGCAAGACCATGATTTCTGGAAGGCTGTTAGGGAATGTTAGCTCTGGAGGATTCTGCTTACTCCTTTTCAGATACCAGTCATGGATCCCAAGCAGTTGTCATGGGCTGGTGCTGGGGTTGATGGCCTCAGCTGAACCTGTTCTCAGATACCCTGGCCCAAGCCATATGTTGGCAAGGAAGGTGTTACCTCGAGACGTGGATACTGCAGTTCTAACTCTTCTTGGCCCTAGTCCCTACTCTCAGATATGCCCACTGGTCTCTTTCTGGATTCTCCATGCATAGAATTCCTGATCTATGAAAATGCTGGCTGTTGACTCTTCTAAATGTGGACTTAATTTGTTTTATAGCAATAGACAACAAGAACAAGTAATTTGTGCAGAACACAGCTGGTGGGGCCAGCCATGACATGAAATGAGGTGGGGAGACACCTACTCTAGACCATGCCTGACCCTGAAGCTTATTAAAGACAGTGATCACTGAGAATGGGTGATATATTGGGAGGTTTTAATGTGGGAGAAACAAAACCAGGTTTGTGTATTGAAAATCTAAGGTCTTCAGTGATGGTTTGAAAGGGGCCCAGTCTGGGTTTGGAATCAGAGGTCACTGTAGTGTCTGGGTAGGAAATGATGAACTCTTGATCTAACATGGTGGTGATGGATATTGATAGAAGTAAACAGAGCAGATGGATCTTTATAGGATAAAATTATATTGTGTTTGCTATGGTTTGATTATGAGGATGTGGCTCTGGTAGGAGTCCCATTGATTCTAAAGTGGCCATGCTGTGTTATTGATGTCTGATGCCATTTATTAAGACAGGGAAGATCAAGAAATGGGTAGAAGACATGTACAGATACTTCTCTAAAGAAGACATACAAATGGCCAACAGAAACATGAAAAAAGGCTCCACATCACTTGCCATCAGGAAAATACAAATAAAAATCACAATGAGATACCATCTTACACCAGTTAGAATGCCTAAAATTAACAAGACAGGGAACAACAAATGCTGGCAAGGGTGTGGAAAAAGGATAACACTCTTACACTTTTAGTGAGAATGCAAGCTGGTTCTGCCACTCTGGAAAATGATATGGAGTTTCCTCATGAAGTTAAAAATAGAACTACCAGCAATTGCACTAGTGGGTATTTATCCCAAAGATATAGATGTAGTGAAAAGAAGGAATACCTGTACCCCAATGTTCATAGCAGCAATGCCCATAATAGCCAAACTGTGGAAGGAGCTGAGATGTCCTCCAACAGATGAATGGATAAATGGTTTATGTATACAAAGGAATATTACTCAGTCACCAGAAAAGATGAATACCTACCATTTACATCAAACAAGTGAAACTGATGGTCTTCTGCTAAGTGAAATAAGTCAATCAGAGAAAGACAATTATCATATTATTTCACTCATATATGGAATATAAGAAATAGCATAGAAGATCATAGGAGAAGGAAGGGAAAACTGACTAGGAAGAAATCAGAGAAGGAACCAAACCGTGAGAGACTCTGGACTCCAGGAACCAAACTGAGGGTTACAGAGGGGAGGAGAGTAGGGGGTGAGGTACCTGGGTGATGGACATTAAGGAGAGCATATATGTGGTGAGCACACAACTACTGAATCATTGAACACTACACCAAAAACCAGTGGCATACACTATGTTAACTAATAGAATTTGAATTAAAAAAAAAAAAAAAAAAGACAGGGAAGATCAAGAATTTGGAGAACAGTGTGGCGATTCCCCAAGAAATTAAAAATAGAACTTCCCTATGACCCTGCAATTGCACTCTTGGGTATTTACCCCAAAGATACAGATGTAGTGAAAAGAAGGGCCATCTGTACCCCAGTGTTTATAGCGGCAATGGCCACGGTCGCCAAACTGTGGAAAGAACCAAGATGCCCTTCAACAGACGAATGGATAAGGAAGATGTGGTCCATATACACTATGGAGTATTATGCCTCCATCAGAAAGGATGAATACCCAACTTTTGTAGCAACATGGACGGGACTGGAAGAGATTATGCTGAGTGAAATCAGTCAAGCAGAGAGAGTCAATTATCATATGGTTTCACTTATTTGTGGAGCATAACAAAAAGCATGGAGGACATGGGGAGTTAGAGAGGAGAAGGGAGTTGAGGGAAATGGAAGGGGAGGTGAACCATGAGAGACTATGGACTCTGAAAAACAATCTGGGGGGTTTGAATTGGCAGATAGGTGGGAGGTTGGGGTACCAGGTGGTGGGTATCGGAGAGGGCATGGATTGCATGGAGCACTGGGTGTGGTGAAAAAATAATGAATACTGTTATGCCGAAAATAAATAAAAAATAAATTTAAAAAAATTTGGTCTTGGACATTTTGAGTTTAATATAATTTTCAGCATTCAACATGGAAGTGATGAGTAGGAGCAACTCAGAGTGAGAAGCTTTGTTCTATTCATCAGTTTGGGAGGCCTTACCCTAGCAATGATTGCTGTAACCACAGATTCTGTTGTTCTGATCTTGAGAAGATGTGTAGAATAAAAGTACGGGGTCTAGGATGAATGAACTCCTACATTCAAAGGTAGTAGTGCCTGGGAAAAAGGAACCCAGAGACAGAGGGGAAAAAACTGGAAGTCCTTTTGTCCTGGAAGTGTAGGAAAGACTCTGTAGAGGACTGAATGCCTTATAACCTAAGAAAAAAACACATCTAGAGACCAGATGTGGGCAGAGGACAGACAGATGTTATGGAAGTGAGGGTCCAGAGTACAGAGGAAAGAGGCTCTTTTCATAAGGTGTCAACAAAAAGGAGAAGTTAGATAAGGTGCTAATTAGGGGAAGGTTGAGAGCAATAATATGTTTGTTTGTTTGTTTTTCTGAAAATGGGAAGATCATGAATAAATGAACAAGTATCGATGGGATGGATCTAGTGAAATGTCCAGAGAGAGAGAAAAGGAATGATTGAGATTTTAAGATTCCTGAAACAGGGAAGGTTGTCTCAGGACGAGGGGATGGAGATAACCTCAAATGAAAGTGACGTTACCAGAAGAGAAGGACAAGATGTGAGTATGTTGAAGATTTAGTATCTAGAGACAGATGAGGGAGTTCTTACCCCACTCTTTCCATTTCATCTCAGAATGTGGAGTTTTTGTCCTCTTCTATGTGTTGTGGAGGTGTTTACAGAGATGTGAGAGAAGTAGTAAGGGTTTGAAATATTTTTTTTGTGGAAACAGGATCTTGATGGGCCAAGAAAACATAGGAGAAGTTTGTGGCGGTGGTGATCCTGCTCTGGAAGGTGAACATAAATGCATTCTGCCTTGCTAGGTGATCTCTGGCAGCAAGTGCTTCTTGAGTGAAGACAAATGAATTACTGAGTTCATCTGGGATTCATTTTTTACTCAGATAGATGTGAAAAACAGAGATTTAGGGATTTGGGGGTGTTGACAAAAATATTCCTGAAATAATTTCAGCTGAGCAAAGAAGAAAGTGAAGGTATGAGAAGGTTGAGGCATTTGAAGAAATCCCCAGAGATTAGTTGACTAGAGATTTTTAGCACCTTTTTGATCCTGGGAGATGTTTCTCAAAGACACCAACATTTACTGAGAATCTAGAATCTATGCAGCCCTATACACAGTTCGGAGGTGTGAAGTGGTACTACATAAGGGTTATGGTTTTAGGCTTGGGCATCACAATGTTGAGGGCTGGACCTTAGATCCTCTGCCTAATGCACTTGTGATCTTAAGCACATCACTGTGCCTCATAGGGAGGCTACCTGTCCACCTGCAAGATGGAGAATGCAGTCATTACAGACCCTATCTTACAAGCTTGCTGTAAATCAGCCAATATGCACAAAACACTTCAACAGCTCAGGCTCATGTGAACGATGTGTATTAGAGAGCATTGTCCCAAATGTTCAACAAATAGCTTGAAGCAACTATTATTACCTCCAATTCATACTTAAGGAAATGGATGCTCTGACAAGCTAAGTAGTTTGCCTAAGACATCAGATAACTAAGATCTAAGACCAGTGTAAGCATAATAATACTTAAGGCCTATTTATTGTTCATGTTGTTTAATATTTATTGCCTTATCTAGTGACTAGGACAGCTGAAATATAAACAAAGACTGGGGGTGCCTGGGTAGTCAGTCAGTTAAGCATTTGCCTTTAGCTCTGGTCATCACCCCAGGGTTCTGGGATCGAGCCTCACATTGGGCCCCTGCTCAGGAGGGAGTCTGTTTCTCCCTCCCCCTGCTCATGAGTGCACACATACACACACACACACACACACTCTCTCTCTCTCTTTCCCAGTCTTTCTCTCTCCATTTCAAATAAATAAATAAAATCCTTAAGAAAGAAAGAAAGAAAGGAAGGGAGAGAGAGACCTGGTTTGACTTCTAAGTCGGTGTACCTGTCATTATTCCAAGAATCCTCTGGAAAGTTCCTTAGACTGTTTCTTCACCTGGACTGGGTAAGTTATTATGCTTGCTATAGCTACCACATAGGTGTGTTACAAATATGAAATGGAATATGAGAAAATGATAGGTCAACTGTAGAGCAGTTTCTCTTCTCTGACTTTCTCCTTACCCGCCTTATTGCTTCTCGATCTCCAAGGGTGCACTTGACCACAGAGTATTTATCAGGCCATGGATTCATCTGTTTTACTCCAGGAGGGAACAAAACCGAGGGATTCCAACAAAACAGATTCCACCTGTTGACAATGTTCTTGGTCCCTTAAAATAAGTCCTTGAACAAGATAGTGGATCTTCTACCTCACTCTCATCAAGATAAAGCCAACTGAGGAGACAGAAACATAAAATAATAGGTGGGTCTCTTTATTGTGACCACCTGGACTGGACCCATTCTTTGCCATAAGGCCACGGCAGCGTCCTTTCTCCTATGGACTCAGAAACCAGTGTCATCTGGTTTAAAAATAAGGCAGAAAAAAGGAACAATGAGGGTGGGCATAAAAAGCCCAAGTCTCCTTCAAAAAATGGGTTTATCATTCCTCCCTCTTCAACACAATGCCATACTTGCTGTCGAATGGCAGAACTACTTATCTATCATATCACATCTCCTCTCCGTAATGCCTTCCCACCAGCCATTAGCAGATCTGAGGCCTTGCTATTTGGGGCAGGGCGCTTCCCTAGTTTCTTGTCACTCCTCATGACCCCATGCCTGGCATGGAGCTAACTTGTCTGAGAAATGCATTACTGGGTGCATGATTCAACCTGTTTCCAGGGAGTCCCAGGCACTCACAAAAAGGTACCCAACCTTTTAGCATGCCATTTTCCATTGAAGGAAGGCCATAAATAATACCTAGAAAGGAAAACAAGAAGGTGCAGCATGGGCACGCCATTTAAAAATATAACGAAGAAGTAAATATGTAAATGAGATCTTAGTGGTGGGTCTGAGGAGGGGATTTGGAAATTAACATGACCTGAGTTAAGGACTATACACCATTTGACTCATTAAACTATGTTCATGGATTGCTCTAATAAGCATTAACAATGAAAAGTAACATTTTTGGACTCCTTTGATTCTATCTGCATGGAAGGAAGGAAGGAAGATAGTCATGACTTTTACTGTTATCCTTTAAGAAAAGCTGAAAAGCAATTTTTTTTCATTCATACTTCAGTGTAGTCTGTTTTAATCAGCTATTGCTTATCTTGTTTTTTTTTTAATTTCACCAGAAATACATTATAATTCAAAAGATAATAAGTAGGAGAGAGATGATAACCTAACATATATAGTAGAAGAATATTTACAAAACCATTAGATAACTAAGGCCACAAATTATTCTAACCATAATAACCATTAAGAGTTTGCACATTATTTAAAGCTGTGTAATGCTTATTATTCTCAGATTGCAGGGATCAGAAGTTACTGACTTCACTTGAGTTGTAAGTTGGGTGGCATGCACCAATCAGCATGTCTATACGAATTCATAGTCACAAAGTGGTAGAGTCCAATCCAGAAAATGGTCCTTTCTCTTCCTCACTCCTTTTATTATGTTCTTTCCAGGTGCTAAGTCAGGTTATGCCACAGTAACAAATAGTCCCTGCCATTCAATGCCTTAAGGCAGCAAAGAGGTCACCCTGTGTGCCTGGGACTCCTTCAGGGTAGAGTGGTTCTCCCTATTAATCTAGTCAGGCTGAGTGGCCATCACATGGAGTTCTCCAGGCTCCACCACATAAGGGAAGGGACCATCTCTCCAGACAATCATATATGCTAGCCTGGAAGTAGTGCCTGAAACCTCTGCCCAAACTCACTGGTCAAGAGAAATTATGGGTCTTCCATTATATCATGGATCCATTTGAATATTTAAAAATTACAGTATTTTTAGTGACCAACAGGGAAAGAATGCACTATTTGGAGAAAAGTTCTAATGAGGATCCTGCCTCCATGCTTACAAGTGACCCAAATGACTCTGCCTTAAGAGCGAGGTTGTTTCATCACGGTTAGCTGAGGCAAACTTTTTTCTAAAGCTCTTCTCATAGTCTGTCCTTTCTTCCTCCTCAAATAGTGACAACTCCAGGGCAGCAGTAGGACAGGAGCTGGGGAAGGTGAGGGGAAGTAAGGCAGTTTCAGGATGTCTGACAACATCATCATCCCAGGTCTATTTAATCCCTTCTTCCGCTTCTTCCAGTGACCAGACCCAACTCTACAACTTCCAGAGCAACAATCCTCATGGCAAATAATGACAATAATGATGATAAGCTTAAAGTAGGGTTTATTTGTTTTCCTTCCAACAGAATAGCTGGGGAGATGGAAAAACTTCTTTCACGTGAACAAAAGAAATGAGAGAAGACAAGGTGTGGACGGTCAGGTCAGGAATGAAGGAGGGTGAAGACAGACACTCAAGACACAGTCGTTTCTCCTTTGATGGAAAATGAGGCTCCCAGGGAGAATAGGGGTAGATACACCGCTTCCTCCTGGTGGGAATGAGAGAGAGAGATAAAAATGTAGATCCATCAGTAGAAGCAGCAACTGGAATGCTATAATGAAGAAAAGGTGATTGCCTGAGAAAAATAATGCTCTCCTTATGTATTTATTTATTTCCTACTAAAATAGTGTGGATTTTGATCATCTAGAAAAGCTCAAAGGAGGCAAAACCACATGTAAAATCAGCCTGCTCTTGGAAACTTGCTGAACGGATCTGTAAGTCTCAGGAAACAAAACCATAAAATCTTGTCATGTTGAGAAGAGAGGTGTACGTCAGGGCAAACTATGGTGCTTCTGTCTCTCCTTCCTCCAAGTCTATGATTAGTGACTGCTTTTGAAGCGTAAAAGAGATAGTGCACACATTTTTTTGGCCACCCAAAATCAAAACACAAGACCCCTTCTTTGGTCTCCTAAAATAACTTGGTATGAATCCTACATTCAAGGAAAAGTCCTACCCTATGCTGGCTTTGTTCAAGATAAGTGGTGATGCAACATGGGGGCTTAAGTGGGTAGGAGAAGAATCAATGAAACAAGATGGGATTGGGAGGGAGACAAACCATAAGTGACTCTTAATCTTACAAAACAAACTGAGGGTTGCTGGGGGGAGGGGGTTTGGAGAAGGGGGGGTGGGGTTATGGACATTGGGGAGGGTATGTGCTTTGGTGAGTGCTAATTCACAGACCTGTACCCCTGAGGATAAAAATACATGTTTATAAAAAATAAAAAATTAAAAAATAAATAAATAAAATAAAAAAAAAGATAAGCTGTTATCAGTAAATTGAAACTCAAATGTGATGGAAAAATATACCCAAGTTCCTAGAGGAATAGATTCCTCTGCATCCCCATCCTAATTTCCTGGAGCTGCTCTAACAAATGACCACAAACTGGGCAGCTTAAAGCAAGAAAAATTCATTCTCTAACGGTTTTTAGGACCATGAGTCTACACTCATTCTGAAAGCTCTAGGGAAGAACGCTTCCTTGTTTCTTCCACATTCTGGTATTGCATGCAGTCCTTGGCTTGGGGGAACATCACTCCAATCTTTTGTTCTTTCTCTCTCTCTCTGTCTGTCTCAAATCTCCCTCTGCCTTTCTGTCCTTGTCTTATAAGGACACCTAACATTTGATTAAACACCCACCCTAAGTTCAGGATGATCCCATATGTGGAATTTAAGAAACACAATAGACAAGGAAAAAAGAGAGAGAGAGAGAAACACAAAACCAGTCTCTTAACTATGGAGAACAAACTGATGGTTGCCAGAGGTGGGAGGGTGATGGGTGAAATAGATGACGAGGATTAAGGAGAGCATTTGATGTGCTGAGCACTTAGTAATTCATTAAATTGTGGAATCATTATATTGTATGGATGAATCTTAAAAAAAAAAAAAAAAAAGGAATCTTTAATTACATTTCCAAAGAACCTACTTCAAAATAAGGTCACATTCTCAGGTTCCAGGTAGATATATCTTTGCGGGGGGGGGGGGGGCACAATTAAACTCACTGTAGTGCCCTCTACAGTACACAGTTGGAAACCATGAGGCAGCAAAAAATGTCTCATCTGGGGGGCAGATAGGGCATAGAGCAAAGGAGGATTCCTATGAGGTCTTTCCCTTGTATCTGCTTAGGGTGACTCATATCTGTGAAATCTTCTCAATACATTTCTGGACCTTGGGAGAAAATCATTCCTCTTCAGTCAGACCCTCAAATCCATTTCGTTCTATTTATTCATTAAACAGGACCTTTCCTGAGCACCTATCAGGTGCCCAGCCCTGAACTCGGCTCTGTGTTGACTAGGAGATTTATGGTGACTTTTAGGGCCATGCATGGGATTGGGTATGGGTCCCTTTCTCCCTGACTCTAAGCCCTCCTTCGGAGAGATTGTCTTTTCAGCTTTCTTGGGAAGACTGAGTTTAAGCAGTACATGACTCTACTTCCCCGGTCTCAGCTGCTTGAGTCAAGAATAGACATCTGGCCCAAGAAGAACCAGCCAATCAGATGCTCTTTTCTGGAGACAGAGAGGTTGAGACACAACAACTTTGGGGGAGGGAAGCCACTGTTTAACAGTCTTATTAGTTCATGTGCCCTGAGAGACAGAACAAAATAGCTACATGAAGAGATGAGATGTTGTGCACCTCCAAGGACAGAAAAATCTTTTAATTCTTAGGATGCTACACCATATTTCTGGTAACAGGATTCCCTGAGATTCCTCATGCTTCTGTCCTCTGCAGTCACCTGATTTCTGGCTATGGCAGCTGTGAGGGGAGGGGAGACAGACCCCGACACGAACACACTTCATGATTCCTTAAGTGGTTCAATAAAGGTATGAACAAGGTGTTACCGGGGTCAGGAGGAGTGTGGCTAGCTGGCTTTGTAAGCAAAGGAAGTGTCACCAAATAGGTGAAATTCACTTGGAAAAATAAGCAAGAGTTTTTCTGGTTGAATTTGATTAATGAATTTGTGAATGAAGTCGTCCTCCTCCCTGGATACACATTAGAATCACTTGGCAATGTCCGGGCCCACCTCAGACCATGCATTTGTAAGTTCTGCGTGTGTCTGTTTAAAACAAACACAAAACAAACAAACAAAACAAACAACACAAACAAAAATAGGTCATTATCCTGATGCACCAAGAAGACCATAATCACTGGCTTAATGAGTTACATGATAAAACGGCACCTTTCTAGTGTAGTACGCCCTCAGTTCTCTTTGGACTGAGCCACAGTGTTATCACCCTGAAGCCAGCCCTCGTGCTACCCAAACATTCATAGGCACCCAAGTGTGCCACTTTGCATGAGACATGCAGCAGGTGCTAAGGAAATGCATTTAGAGTCTATGAATCACAGAGTGACACAGATATCCTGATATCCATGGGACCACATCAGTGTTAACATCTTCAATGATGGTATCACAGACTTCCAAAAAAATAATCCTTGAATTTCTGTTTGCATCCTCATTTCTTCTACCACCGCCCTGGTGTAAGCCTCTCACATGACATTTTTCTTATGGGTCGCCTCACATCTAGTAAGACATTTCATCATCCTCATCACTCATCATACATCCACATCCCACACCCTTATGCACAGATACACATACAGTTCACTGTCTTATCCCCCATCTACCCATTCACCCATCTATCAGTCCATGCACCTGTCCATCCATGTAAATATGCATTCATCTATACATGGGTGGATGTAGACACACCCATCTATTAGTCAGTCTGTCCACCATCCACCTGTCCATCCACTTACCCATGTAAGTATCGATCTATCCATACCTATGTATATGTAGTCATCTATTAGTCTATCCATCCAGCCAGCCAGCGAGCCATCCATCCATCCATCCATCCATCCAGCTATGCGAGTGTCTATACATCCATCCATACATATATCCACTCATCTATCAGTACCTCCATCCACACATTCACCCATGCACCTTTCACATTATAAGGTGGTGGTTTGGTTTAGGGTTAGGAGTGAGTAAGGTGAGGTAAGATTTATAGTTAGAGGTTGAAATGGTGAGGTGAGAACTAAGGTTGGGCGGGTTTGGTTGAGATTAGGTTTAGGTTTATGGGGAAAATGGTTGAAGTTAACTTTAGGGTTAAAGACGGAAAGTATGGTTAGGTTTAGGGATAAGGATGGTGGAGGGATGGTCCAGGTTAGGGTTTGGATAGGGAGGGCTAGGTTTAGGAATGACTCAGGAGTCCTCTGTGAGAGCTGATATATGAGTGGACTCAGGATGGCCAGTGCAGGTGTGTCACCTGCAAGTAGGTTCAGAACTCCTCCCAGCATTGGAAACGTGCTGGAGCAGAGTGATCCACAGGATCACAAATTCCCAGAGGAACCCTGCAGGGCAAGGGTAGTTAGGCAGTGAAGATATATAGGGTGCTGAGGGTCAGGAAGGAGGCCCTTGGAACCTGCCAGAAAATGTCCAGTTTACCCAGGAGATTATGGAGAGTGCAGGAGGACTTTAGGCAGGGGTAGTGTCAAACACAGACTTCCAACCATAAATGATTTACTTCCTTACAGGGCACCTGGGTGTTTCAGCGGGTTCAGCCTCTGCCTTCAACTTCGGTCATGATCCCGGGGACAGGGAGGGAGACCATGTTGGGTCCCGCTCAGTGGGCAGCCTGCTTCTCCCTCTGTCCTTCCCCACTGTGCTCTCTCTCTTGCTCTCTTTCTGTCAAATAAATAAATAAAATTTTAAAAAATTCATTTTCTTTTTTAACTTCCATGTTCTGTCCGTTGGTCCTCAGCTGCTTCTGACTAGATTTGCCAGAACAAAATTAGAGAATATCAGAAACTGTTCTCCCAGGACATGAAAGACCCTGAAAGGATGAGAAGTCATTGCAGAAAAGCTCAGTCCATGATCATCCCTCTTGTTGAACCTCTGGCTCCCTGTGTTTCCCACCACAATTCAGGAGGATTGTAGCGAGACTTCCCGCTACACAGCGAACACCTGGGTGTTCCTCTTTTACTCTTTTCTCCTTCCCTTTCTCTTGTCATGTGCACACCCTCTGTCTCTCAAATGAATAAATAAATCTTTAAAAAAAACAAGGTGGATGATCGATAGGTGTTTGATAGATAGATAAAATCTTGAAGTAGATAAAGTTTTCCGAAGAAAATATGAGAACTAGAAGCCAGGAAAAAAAAAAAAAAATCCAAGTCTTTTATTTGTCAAAGGATGCTGTAGGAAAAGTTAAGAGACAACAAACTGAAAGAGTGTATTTGATTCTTACACACCAAATATCAATTATTTTATTATTTTTTATTAGTTTTAGGGGTAGAATCGCTAGATTCTGGGTGCATACAACACCCAGTGCTCATTACACCCTGTGCCCTCCTTAATGACCATCACCCTGTTACCCCCTCCCCCTCCCCCTTCCCTCCAGCAACCCTCTGATTGTTCTCCAGAGTTCAGTGTCTCTTATGGTTTGTTTCCTCTCAATTTTCACGTTATTTTATTTTATGGCAGCAATGTCCACAATAGCCAAATTATGGGATGAGCCCAGATGCCCCTCTATGGATAAATGGATAAAGAAGATGAGATAGACACACACAACGGAATATTACTCAGCCATCAAAAAAATGAAATCTTACTATTTGCAATGAAGTGGATAGAACTTGAGGATATTATGCTAAGTAAAATAAGTCAATCAGAGAAAGACTATTGTCATGCGATTTCATTCATATGTGGTATTTAAGAAACAAAACGGGATCATAGGGGAAGAGAAAGAAAAATAAAAGAAGACGAAATCAAAGAGAGAGACAAACTATAAGAGAATCTCAATCATGGGAAACAAACTGAGGGTTGCTGTAGGGGAGAGGGGTGGAGGGTGAGACAACAGGGTGACGGGCATTAAGGAGAGCACGTGATGGAATGAACATTGGGTGTCGTAGCAACTGATGAATCATTGACTACCTGTGAAACTAATAATACACTCTACGTTCAGTACTTGGATTTAAATAAGACAAAATTTGAAAAAAAAAATAGGCAATAGCCTCAAACTGAGGACAGCCTGAATTCTCACTGACTAAGATCATTTTAAAAATTGGTTCAGTTTTTGGGGGGGTACAATTTGATAGTTAACTTTCAAAGCATCTTACATGCATGTATTGCCCAATGATACGCACCCTCCCAGGATTTTTTTATTGTATCACTACATGTAAGAGTCAAAGCAAAATTAATCCCGAAGTCCATCAATACATGAGAAAAAGAATTCTAAAATCCCAAACTTTGGAACACCAAAGAGCCATTGAAAATAAGTTACGGCAGCTATATGAACTGATCTGGAATTATCTCACTGCTAGGTGAAAATAATAAGCCACAGAAATAGATGAATATTCTTATTCATATAAACACACAAATAAAAAATTACGTGCCTGTTTTTGTCTCTCGATGCATAGAAGACAGAGCATTGGGAGGGAGCAGAGCTGTTTGAGGGTGCTATATCTGCTTTGGGGTGAAGGGGAGCTCTTATAAATTGCTCAGTATTATTTATTTTTAGGCATTTTATGATGAGAATTAATCTATTATTTGCTCATGTGATTTTAAAGAAAAAAAAAATAGCTCCAAGAATAGAACATTCTGGCATCAGTGCCCAACGTGGAGCAGAGACCCACAGGAGAGAAGGCAGGCAGCCAGGTGAGAAACCCAGCAGGAACCTGCCAGGTGGATAGGTGTTCGGGGAACTGAATGCCGGTAGGTGAGCTTGGAGAACACAAGCTAAGGCCATGAGGTGCTGTGAAGACAGAATCCAGATGACTGGGTCATCACACAGGGTGGGGTGTGTGTCAGCAAAGATGCTCAGAGTTTATCTGGTAAGTGGCGCTAGTAAGGGTGCTGACAGCGCTATTATAATGGTAAGTAGTAGAGAATGTGGGAACACAGTTGAATTCAGAGCCAAGGTGCTCGGCATCATGTTAGGCAGCGGTGCACAAATGAGGTCGAGGCACTAGACGTCCCGTGAGCAGGTGACTCGTTTTGTTTGGATCTTAACTTCGGTGCAAAGCAGCGGACTTCAATGGTCATGTGTCAGAGCTGAAATGGAAGAACAAAAACTGGCTTGGCCTCAGACCTGTGGACCGTGAACCTCTTTCTCCAGCTGCTCAAAGACCCCAGGGCAGCTGGCAGGTTGTCAGGGTTCCCAAAAGCTGAAAGGGCACCTCATATTTATCTTGGACAAGGCTGCCCTCACTAACGAGAGTCTTTTGCTCTGCTCCTGCCTGGAATTATCCCACTTGTACTGCTTACCTCATGCAGCTTAAAAGCTCTTATTGATTAATAAAATGAGGACCAACAAATAGCCAAAACATTCGTGCAAAACAACAGTCTACAAAGAACATATTTCATCCTGGACACCTGCAGGGTTGGATAACAGTAGGGACCTCAGCAGTAGACTTAAGCTTTTCTCTGTCCCAGGCTGGCCGAGCAAACTTTTGGTGCCTCAGTTTCCTCGTTTGTAAAATGGATTCTTTTAAGTTCATGTTTGCTTCCACATTACAGTGTGTGATCAGCCTCCGTCTTCCCCTCAATACACGCTCACCCTCTTTCAGCATATCATTTTTTCCCTATGGGAAGAGAGTTGATTAATACTAGAAAAGAGGGTATTGGCAGGGCCGGGGGAATAAATTGAAATTGTGCAACTGGGGGTTGGGATTCCTCATTAACAGAATAATTGAGCTGTTGGTTAATTTTACTTGTTATCCACAGAAAAGGACAAAAACCTTCTAAGCAATGACTCCTCTTCTTCCAAATGATTAAAAGAACAACAAAAAGGTTTGTATCTTAGATGTATCTAGCAATTATGTGGCTGACACTTTTTTTTTTCTTTTTAAATATCATACGAGGCAGATGTATTTTTAAAATCCTGGCAATTTACACAACACTATGAAAGTGTCAGTTCTTCCTAATCAGAAATTTTCTGCACTTCCCCCAACCTTATTAGCAGTAATTCCCGCTAATTGATAATTATTACCTTTTCCTTAGTCAAATCTAGTTGTTGGTGTGACAACACTTCCTGCTTTGCTAAGATCAATATATTTAACTATCACTGTAAATAATGCATAAAATTAATAATAAAACTATGCTTGCTGAATAAAATGCAAACTTCATCTATTTTCATACCAGCTCCTTAATTTACAATTGTTTTATTATTAATTATAATAATAATTATTATTATTATTCTTATGCCAGAAACTGGTAATAATAAGTAGTTCTTAAGCCCAAATAATGAAATTCTTCATATGTAAATGTCATTAGGACGGACTAAAGCCCATAGACACAACTTGGCTATCCCTGAGCTCTGAAATTCCCAGTGGAGAGTAAATCTTATCCTTCTTCAAGTCAACTGCAATAAATCTTAATTGATTTGTGTAAGAGAATTGTTCTTTACCTACTTGACCTGGACTGGACTCAGCCCTGGGTGATCACTTTGTGGGCTTGTGCAGACTCATTTCCTGGTAGTGGATAATGCCTTTATGGCAGCAAAGGGCAAAGCCAGCAGGCATCTGGACCTGAGCCCAAAATGACTCCTAATAAAGGAGCGCAGACAAATGGCCTTGGAAAAACTTCAGAGGAGGAAACGTAACCATCACATTATTCTGGCATGTGTCCCCCACCCCTAACCTACCACCTCCTCCTCTTCCACATTCTTAATTAAATCAGAAACACTTGGGTATCTGAAAGACAAAGACTGTGACTTTGAAAGAATATGATCCAGGAATCTAAAATATATAGAGGGAGATTGCTGATGGAAGAGAGGCTCTAATGGGGTCAGGACTTAGTCCTAATGTTGCAGCTGAGAAACACTTCCCATGGAGGCGGAAAGGGAGCACCAGGTTTGCATCGTCTCCCTATTAGAAGTGACATTTGCTGGTGCCACAGGGGAGCAGGCAGGAGCTAAAACATTATGCATTAGCCTCAAGACTGAGCAAACCTATTCTTGCGGGTCTCAGTCTTCTCATCTGTAAAAGGGAGACATGCACAGCATAAGAATTCTCGCATCTCTTTCCACTCTTTTATTCCACATGAAGTTGATACCCTTTGACCCCTTTGGTTTTTGATAATGAAAAAAGTACAGCCCCAAACCCAATTTTCTATAATGCAAGAGAGAATGGAAGTCATTAAAAGAAATTCTTGGAACAGGATGGCAAACTCTCATGTGACATCTGACAACCAAGGCTGGCTTTCTCATTTTTTAAAGGGGGATAAAATATCAAGACAAAGAAAAGGTCATCCTCTAAAGAGAAGGACACACGCATGAGAGGGACCTGAAGAGTGCTGGGTTCTCCTCCCCGGACAGGAAGAAGGAAGACACAGGTGAGATGGGCATCAGGGAGACAGGGGTCACTGGGAAGGAACTGGAAGCATGAGGGCAGAGACCAGACGTGCAGTGAGGTCACAAAAGGGCTGTGGAAACAGGAAGGCAGAGCTGACAGTAGGGAAACGTGAGTCAGTGGTGAGGAACAGAAATTCTGGGTATCCTCTCAGAATATAAGAGTAAAGGAAATGACATGAGAAGTTATAGTCTCAAGGTAAAGATGTATTATAATCTATTATCCACTCAGCAAATATTTTCAGTGGTTATATCCTGAGGATTGTTCTAGTGTCATATGAACAATGCAGACAAAAATCCATGCCTTCTTAGACCTTATGGTCTGAGCAATGGGTCTTATTATGTGCAAGCTTTATCAAGTAGAACTAATCAAAGAGCACTGATATTTTTACCTATCAGGTTGCTGTTCTTTACATAAAAAGATCTGTGTCCATCCTGTGAGACCACGTTCTTATACACACAAGGAGCATTGTGCCCCATAAAGAACACTGACTCACCAGACAGAGAGAAGACGTCCACCCTCAGACTTTAAGCTCCATGGGGCCAGAAACTTGTCTCAAGACATCACAACTACACAGGAAATGTCCCTTAACGGCATAGCAGGGCCAATAACTACTTGTGGTTGTTAATGAAGGAAATCTGAGGCACTCCCACCACACAGCTCACAACTAAAGAAAAAGTCTCTAAGTGTGTGAAAGACCAGAATGTTAAAGGTCAGGTTAAAGATCAGCCTCTGATTAAGGAAACCCAATAAGGATAAATTCAAGCCTGCAGAGGTCCAGGCAGAACCATCAAAAGGATGAAAACAAGGTCAGTATATATCTGGTCAATAAAAAGTTGCCTACAAATACATAGAAATCTGCTACTTCAGACTTTTTTCCTGCCAATGCCAAGTGCACATGGAGTGTTATCCACAGGCTTTGGGAGGAAAATCACTGTGGTCTGCACCTGAGTAATTGTTATTGTTTGACTCCACGTTGGATAGAAAGGGAGAGGCATTGCCATCTATTTAAACACTAAAAAAAAAAAAAAAAAAAAAAAAAAGTGATGCTCATTACCCTTCTTGGAAAAAAAATGATGAAGAACTTCCAGTTTGAGATACTCAACAACAAAAACATAGTGGCTGTTAAAAAATAAAATTAAGATAACTTTCTCAGCAGCAACTGACCTGATTCTGTTTTAAAGAAAAATACTTAAGGGTCTTTTGTTACTCCTTTTCAACCCCCAGTCCAGTGCTCTAGCTGACTCCTATGCTGCTGGCTAGACATTGTACCCCAAGTGAAATCAAGAAATATACCTCCTGGAGCTCATCTCTCAACCCCCTTTCCCTCCCACCTCAAGTCTAAGGAGTTCTTGCATTAGATAGCTTTGCTGCAGTAGCAAACAACCCCCAGACCTGTGTGGGATCCAAGAGCACCAAAATTTTATTTTTCTCGCATTAAACTTTATCGATATAAGGTGCTGGAGATCAGCTGGAGGCCAGCTCTGACCCTCGAGAGGTGCTCCCATTGAGACACGTTGTCCTGGCACACAGAAAAAGTAGGAGACTGAGGAAAGCCCAGAGTGGTTGTCACAGCTTCTTCCTAGCTAGAGTGCATGTCACATCGGCTGTTAGACCGCTGGACCACGTGAATACCAAGGCCGAGCTCTGTGTGGATGGAGTGGAAGGGTGTATGTCTTGTGTGGGAAGGGCCTGTGCATCATGTGGTGATGGCCAGAGGTGCCTGATTCCTTGCGAGGGAGAGGATGTGAGCACCTGAGAGCAGTGATTCCCCACACCACGAGAGTTAAAGGAAAACTGGTAGTGGAAGAATATGGCTCTGCAAATAGTGGACTGCTCAGGCTCCTCTCAGAAGGTTTGTGGTCTGACCCCAAACCATACTTGCTTTGTTGCCAATATACCCTGGTCTAGATTCTCCTTCTCTTTCTCTCCAAAAACCAAGGCGCAATGAGCAAAATAATGGTCACATTTTATTGCCAGAGAATTTGCTGAATAACTTTCTGCTTCTTTAAATCTTACACCAAATCCCTGAATGACTTGAGTAAATTTGAATGACTAATCAACTATCTAGTGACAGATATTACTGCTTTAATAAAATCTAATTTGCTATCCATCTTAAGAAGTATCATTGTTTTATGTACCACTAAGAAAAAAAAAGATGCTAATTAAACTATGATATGCCATTAATTATAAGATGCATCCCATTCAGAGATGTTAAAAGGAGAAAAATATGTGTCTTAGAATCAGTGAGTTATGGTATCTATCATTGTATTTCTTCATACCCAATCATGTTTCCGATAAGATCTATGAATCTTCTTGTACCGATCATAATTTAAAATCAGCTTATATACAGTATAACATCAACAATGTAAAGTTTGAAAGACAATTCAGAACTTAAATACTCAACAATATTCACAGTGGCTGTTGCATGTGGAAATGGACTAACTGAATTTCTATTTCTTTGTTATACTTTAATTTTCTGATTTTAATAAACCAGTATTAATTTCATGATCGTAAATATTGTTTGTAGTTTAAAATACAATGTTGTGTGCTATTGTATGTGTCAAGTGATAATTTAAAAAAAAACTGAAAAAAAAAAAGGATAGGAAAGACATCGAACAATAATGGTGCTTCTTTCGGGGCATGGATTATGGTTGTTATTTTACTTCCTCCTCTCCACTTGTTTTCTCTTTTGTGAAAGTTTTAGAAATAAGAAACATTTTTTTTTTTTTTGCCCAGAAAAGCAGGCTACATCCTTCAATAGCGCTTGCCTACACTTGTTATAAGGCAAAAAGTCAATGAACAATAGATATTATCCAATTATTATTATTGTTATTATTATTATCCAGTTCATCCCCACCTGCTCCCTCTGTCTGCCCTCTAAAGTTCAAAGCTGACTAATGA
Source organism: Mustela nivalis (assembly GCF_964662115.1). Classification (NCBI taxonomy): domain Eukaryota; kingdom Metazoa; phylum Chordata; class Mammalia; order Carnivora; family Mustelidae; genus Mustela; species Mustela nivalis. The sequence goes on along the minus strand of NC_139025.1, from coordinate 7,593,466 downwards.
AATGAATATCCAAGACCCATTCTCTCCTTCTTTCCCAAGACAATCCTGTATTTATTCTAGGTGCCAAAGGGCTGAGCTGAGGATGATTTTCCTGTCAATGTCTATCTCCCTCTCCCAAGTGTGACCATATGAACAAGTTCCCTCAAATGAGATGTAAGTGGAAATATTCAATGGGACTTCCAGTAAATCTTCTTAAAAGGAACAGATTTTTTTTTTTCTGTTGTTGTTGTTTGGTCCTATTTATCTCCTCCCTGGAATACTGCCATAATGGCTGGTGCTTCAACAGCCATATTGGGCCTTGGGATTCCTTGATGATAGACGCTGATGCAAAGGGATGCTGGAACAATAATAGAATAGACTAGGTATTAATGATGTTGGAGCTACCAGACTAGTCCCAGTCTATTTACCTTTGGGCTTGTTATACATGGAAAATAAATAAACTTCCAAATTATTTAAGTGTCTGTTATTCACAGCTGGTAGAAATTCCTGATTCATGCAGAGAATGGAAATGAAGGCGTAGCCCTGAAGCCCTCCTCCACCTTTGCATTCTGTATGTGATCGTGAACATGGACAAGACAGAAGACACAATGTATTCCCTGATGACCTGAAATAAACAGTTCTGAGTTGTTAGAGGTTAGCTTCAGTTCACCCATGTTCCACATCAGTGTCTAGGATGGGGAAATTCCGAGATCTCCAGGCAATCAAAGGGACCTCACTACATGGATGGCATGATTTCCATTACAAATAAACCTTTCTTCCCCCTTTATCCATTTCTAGTATTCCCCACATGAGTCAGGGTCTCTGACCTCTTGTTTATTTCTTCCCAAGTTGTTCCTTCCCTGGGGCACTTGGCTAATTTTGTGCTCCAGTGACCAAGATGGGCATTTGTCACTTTCTTCAGAAAGGAATGAGAGCAGGTGAATTTGACATTTCTAGCTACACTTAACTGATTTTGGCTGAACAACAGCCCATCGAGTGCTTTGCCTGAGTGTGTATGCACTCTAGAACTTGCAGATTTTCCACAAAATGCATGTGTGCATTTTCATCCATACTTTAATGGCAATAATATTTAAGGATCCTGTGAATCAGAGCAAAAGAAAAGAAAAAGATGCTCTGAAGCACTTAAAGAATGCTTCCAAGGCTGGGGGGATGCTTCCAAGAAAGAATCCCATCTGAGAGCTTTGGCTTATTTAGAGAGTCTACAGATGAATTTTTGTAAGGTAAGATAAATAATTCATTTAATCAATATGCCTATATAATGAATTGTCATGAACAGATTTCTAATACAAACAAGTATATCAACTTATATTTTTCTTGTTGAATCGTGTAAAACAAAATCCTCTAGCCTCTCATTCACCTTGGAATCATGTGGGCTTCATGACAAGTTGAAGCATGTGATATAGTTATCCAAAGACTGCAGGTGCGGTCTTTGGAAAGCATGGGACTCTGTTGATGTCCCTCGCTGGAGTTCACGCCCAGGGATAGCTCTCTGTTCTCTTCAGAATGCTAGGTGGGGCCATCCATGGTCAGGGCTAGGATCATCCCCACCTTCCCCCTCTGTCTGCCCTCGAAAGGTCATACTTACTAAACTGATATTAAACTACAGGAGTGACGCCTGCCTCAGGTGTCATATTCCTGGTGGTGCTGATAACTTTGCATATATTTCTCTTTGTCTGGAATGTTATCCATATCTGTTCTGTTCTTAGAGAACACCCAACCAGTCTTCAAGATCCAGCCTCATTATCCCACTTTATAAGGAAGGAAAATGAGGGTCAGAGAAGCACAATTATTTGCCTAATATAATGTAAGTTGTGCTAGGGCCAGGATTTGACTGTATAGGTCCAAATTGTGTGTTTCTATCTGTGTACGCATGGAAAAAAAGTGACTGCATACATCACTTGGATTGAGATATTATCCATTTATGGTGTGTGGTTATTTCAATGTGGGTTTAATTTTACTTCTCCAGTTTCTCAAGGTGGAAGGTGAATTCACCAATTTGAGATCTTTCTTCTTTTTTAACATAGACATTTTAGTGCCGTAATTTTTCCTCTAAGTACTGCTTTAACTGCATAGTACAAATCTTGATACATTGTATTCTAATATTCATTCAATTCTAATACCTTCTAATTTCTATTTCTGTTCTTGAGTCCTTCTAATTTCTGGTTTTGATTCCTTTTCCTTAGAGCTCACTGAGATTCTTGGATCTATATAATTATAGTATTTTTTTTTTAATTTCAGTTGTTAGTTTTCTGACTATTCTTATGCTTTTTTTTTTCTAAGACTCTAATTGCATATATTTTAGGTCATTTGAAATTATCCCACAGACTGCCAATATTTTATTTGTTTCTTTTTTTCTGTTTTCTTTTCATGTCTTATTTTGGAAATTTCCTATGATTACATCTTCACTCTTACTAATCTTTTCTTCTGCAACATCTGATCTGTTCATATCATGCAACATATTTTCCATCCGAGGTGGTATAGTTTTCGTCTCCAGTTGTTTTATTTTGATCCTTTTCTTTTTCATATGGTCCATATCTTAACATGCTCCTTTATTGCTCTAGACTATTAAACATATGAAATCAGTGAAAAACAATTATAATAATTGTTTTAATATTCTGTCTACTAATTCTATCAGTTATGTCATTTCTAAATCTGTTTCAATCAATTGATTTTTCTCCTCATTAAGACTCACATTTTCCTTCTCCTTTGAACGTCTGGTAATATTTTATTAGATGCCAGAGACTATTAATTTTACCTTGTTGAGTGATGGATATTTTATATTCTCATAAATATTAACTGTTATTCTGAGATGTAGTTAAGTTACTTGGAAACAACTCTTATTCTTTTGGACCTTGCTTTTAAGCTTTATTGAGGCAAGACCAGAGTAACATTTAGACTGTGTCTAATTTTGGTCCTACTGCTAAGGAAAAAACCTGATGACTCTTCCTGATGTCCCATGAATTATGAGTTTTTTCACTCCAGCCAATGGGAACAAACCCTCTTCTCAGCCCCATGTGAATTGTAGGGCTTATTTCCTCTGATCATTCTTGGTTATTCTTTCCCTGTCTTGTTCAGATTCTTCACAGGCGTATGATGAACTGTCTCAGCTGTGTATGTGAGGATACTGTTATGGATTTCGGAACTCTCTGTGCAGCTCTCTGCTCTCTGATACTCTGCCCCATGTAGTTTCTCTACCTTGGCCTCCCACCAATATTCCTTCAAGTTAGGAAGACTGCCAAGCTCTGGCAGGTTCCTTCTTCCTCTGCCATGGCCTGGAAACTCTCTAAGCAATAAACTGGGATTAACTCAGGCTACATCTCACTTGCTTTGCATATATCTCAGAGTTCCCTGTCCATCATGATCTCATGCCTAGTACTTGAAAACTGTTGATTTATATATTTTATTTTATTTTATTTTTATTCATTTTATTTGTGATGGTACATCTGATATCTCTTACTTGCCCTGGTCATGAATCAAAGTTGGGTTTCATTTTCTCTTGTAAAAAAGACTTATGTTTAGGATCTTTGAGAACAGCCTGGAAAGATGTTTTGTGCTTATAAATAACCTTGATATTCTTACAATACAGTAGTCAATTATTTTATTACCTAAGGGAGCATGTATTCTTGAACCAACTCCCCACCTCCCCTTCCTCACTGTCCAATAGAATAGTTTCACACCTTAAATTACCTCTGGTAAGGTAAGTTACCAGATCTCAGACAAATTACCTGAACTTCCTTACCTCGATATTTTTAAATATGTATAATGAGAATACTATTCTCTACCTAATGGACTTGTGATTATTAAATAACATATGAAATGTACTTTGAGAAGAAAATAGCTGTAAAGCAGTTGTCTAATTAAAGGCAAATAAAAATTGTACACTCTAAAACGTCAGGGTTCATCCATTGTCTAAAAGTTAATTATTGTTATATACGTTTATCTATGTATCTATCACCTATCTTAGTTTTTATCAAGAAATATCTGTAAAATGCTGTCTTTTGCCAAGATAACTCAAGTTTAAATGTTTTTCTTTTTATTTCTCTAATAAAAACTATGCCTTAAAATATGCAGAAAGAAAATACGTATTTGAAAATTGGTGTCTGTAACATTATGTCTCACACATAAATGGGATTGAAGTTCCTCTTATAGGAAAGAGAAAATAAAGCCCTCAATTAATTTAGCAAGTGTGAAGGAATTTTTGTTTGAGAACCTGCTGAGAATTGGTGGAAGGCTCATCATTGGTCAAGGCAGCAGTTCCCATATCTCTGCCAAGGACCTATGGGTAAGAGTGGCCCACCCATCTCAATCAGAAGAATTTGTCACCTATTTCACTGGAGATAGAGTATTAAAGATGAATTTGGGTGTCAAATTCTCACATTCTGCCACAGTATGTTTTCTGTGAAGGACACTTTCCCTGTGCTGGTCTCAGTGTTTAAGCTTCCAGTGGCTTCCAGATGATGCTTTCAGTATGCTCACCCATGTGGTCCATTTACTTCCACAATCCTAGTTTGTCCATTCTGTAATGACTTGTAACAGAAACTAGGATTGTCTATTCCTATCTTTGGAATTCTAAACAAAAGGGGAAGGAGGGAAAATTCCATTTTCCCCCATTTTTTTATTTAGGATAAAAATAAACTCCTGAAACTCCCACTGTAGTAGACATACTTTGTGGTGTTTTTTCAATTCACAGTGCCCCCTTAATGGCATTCTTTATGTCCAGAGCAGGTACTTCAGCATCCATATTTATAAATGACCCAGGTGTGGATGGGGCCAGGTGTGGACAGATGACACAAGCTGGGCCAATCAACTTTGGAATTGAAATTCATCAGTATATTTCACACAAGATGAGTTCCTAACAACAACAATAACAAAAATATCATTAAACGTCCAGAGCTGTGCTTTGGATATCTTCCACCAGGTGGAAGTAAGAAAGTATATCTGATATAAAAGCAGATATAAAAGAAGTTGGATTTAATAAAGAGAAGAGGAGATATGGCACTGAAGGACCATTCCCTGAGCTTTACAGATCCTGTTCTTTGTCTTATCCAAGGGCTGGATCTCCAAGACTGTATTTCTACCCTGATATTCAGGGAGACATGACTATATCCTTAAACCAAATACCTCAATTTAATTTTCAGCCTGTGTTGGTTTCTTCTGCTCACAAATAAAATTTCATAACTCATAAATCAAAATGGAGTGACACAGATTTAAGAGAGTTGATCTACACCTAACAAGAACACCTAGGAATGAGCACAAGGAAGAACACCTAGAAATGAAGTAGCACTCAATGTGGACCAACAACTTGTTGTAGACACCCTCACCAAACCCTAAAAACAATCTGGGGAGATAGATTTTATGACTCCATTTCATAGAGGAATAAAGAGAGACTCAGAGGGTTCCTGGGTGGCTCAGTGGGTTAAGCCGCTGCCTTCGGCTCGGGTCATGATCTCAGGGTCCTGGGATCGAGTCCCACGTCGGGCTCTCTGCTCAGCAGGGAGCCTGCTTCCTTCTCTCTCTCTGCCTGCCTCTCTGCCTACTTGTGATCTCTGTCTGTCAAATAAATAAATAAAATCTTAAAAAAAAAAAAAAAGAGAGAGAGAGACTCAGAAAATTCAAGTGATTTGGCCAAGATTGTAAAGTTAGTAGATGTTGCAACTAAGGTCAGGTCAGCAAACTAGAAAGGACCTGACTGGTGAAAAAGGATGTTATACCATTCCTTCAAGAATGACAGAAGTCCTTGACCACAAGTTGAATTTGGCTTATAGACAGATCATAAAATTAAACTGGGCCTCAAAACTCACCCAAAAGGAGTCTCATAAAGATAGAGACCAGCACAGAAAACCCATTTCCTCCATATGGAATTAGCAATTAGGTAAATTTCTTGTTAATTCAATCAGAGAAGCAGAGATATATTGCAACTCTTTGGATTAAGATCTGAAATCAAATATTTTTTTTACAAGGTTGACCTTTGTCAGTTTCATGTACGAGGAACTGATGATGAGCCACTGAACTAGCAAATTAGCTTTGCAGAGCTGTTGACAGGGTCAGTAAGAAATGAAACCCATTTTAACAAAGATGAGCTAGTTTCTAAGGTGTATGACTCAGTTAGGGAGACTTCCGCCATAAAGATGTTTGGAGGCACTTTGGAAGCAGGCTCTAAAAAAGTGCAAATTTTTTACCTTGAGACATTTAACTCTTTCCTTATCCTCCTAGAACCAGCAAAAATGTCCGTGAAATTTCCTTGCTAAACCTTCAGCAGGACAGAGCTCTTTATCAACTTCCTAAAACCAAACAGACATGTTGGGCACCTTGTGTGTACTGGACACAGTCATCACCATTATATATCGACTCCCCCCATCACGGGCAAGAGAGTTGTTTCCAACTTACAAGACAAAAACCTAAGGTACAGAAAGAGCTTTTTACCTTTCTGCAATCTCTTACTCCCACAGCTATGTTAGAATTTAAGATCACTGTGGAGCATGTGGGAATAAGAAAAGACTAGCTAGAAGATCAGCAATCCTATTCTGTCCACCATCTTTCCTCCTACAAACTGAATTATAATTCCCAGACTCCCTTGAGGTAGGTGAGATCATGTGACTGTGTTCTAGCCAATAGGTTATATGTAGCCATTCCTTACTGATGCAGCAGCATTAAATATTTCCACAACAGCTTGCCTTGCTCTTTCTCCTTGTGACGGCTTAATAGAGACAAGCACAGGAATTTTGGAAATTGTATGTTAAAGGTAGGAAACCATAAGTAGTAGGTGACTGGGTCCCTGAATCACCACTTGGAGGAGAGTCATACAGCAACTGAGAACATTTATTTTGGACTTCATGGCAAAAAATAAATTGTAGCATACTGAACCAAATTGGCATGTCAGAGTTTATCACCACAGCTAGTGTTAACTAATACAGAGAGCTAAGGACACTGAAGGTAATGTGAGCTTTGCTGGAAGGACTTCCACACTGAGACGTAGTCCTGAATGTTATGGTTAATTCTATGTGTCAACTTGACTAGGCTGTGGTACCCAGTTGTTTGGTCAAACACTAGTCAATCTAGATGTGCTATCAAGCCTTTCATTAGATATGACTAACATATACAACTGCTTGGTTTTAAGTAAAGCAGATTACTTTCCATAATATGGTGGATCTCATCCAACCAGTTGAAAACATTTTTTTAAAGATTTTATTTATTTATTTGAAAGAGAGAAAAGAGAGAGAGAGAGAGAGAGCGAGTGCATGAAAAGGGGGAGGGTCAGAGGGAGAAGCAGACTCCCTGCCAAGCAGGGAGTCTGATGCAGGACTCTTTGGACTAAAGACCAGAACATCAATTTACTCAATCCCCAGCCTTCTGACTTGCCTGATTATTTCAGATTTTTCAGCTACCACAATCACATGAGCTAATTCCTCAAAATAAATTCTCCTCTCTCTCTCTCCATGTATTCATCATTTATCAATGACATAAATATTACCTATTATTGTACCTATTACATACACATATACATAATATATATGTGACATATTACATTTATATATTTCAAATATATTGGTTCTGTTTCCCTGGAGACACCTAATACAGATTTAAACAACAGGAACAGCTGGAGGGGGTGTTGCTTCCAGTGGATGAAGGAGTGAGATGCTACCATTGACTGATGTTATCTTGTCCTGGACAATTGTGGGAGGAACAGTGAAGAGGAATCAGGTATCTATAAAGTGGTCTGAGGGCTTCTAGCTGAAGTCTTAGGATACTGGGGCCTGAGTGGGAGACCTGTTCAGTGTTCTATAGCAGGCAGTGAAGCAGATCTCAGGTAGTCACTGTCCCTCCCAAGGGACATCATATCCAGGCAAAAGTTGCAAGAACCAAGACAGGATTTTCTCTCTTTTCCCTCTGCTACATGGCTGGTGATAGATAGAAGCTACATCATCATCCTGGGTTCCAGAAACAAGCCACCTGGAGTAGAGTTATGGCCGACCCTCTGTGAACACATAACACAAGCACTAATGTTTATGTATGAAATAACTGCTCTGTATTAATAGCCACCCAAAATTGTGAGTGATTTATTATTGCAGGATATGTTTATCTATCCTGACATCTCTATTTATATGTCTATAAATACAGACTGCTTCAACCAGTTCAGATTTAAAAGAGTTCAAATCCGGATTCCTACCATGTCCTGCCTACATGTTTGGGGGATATAACCTTCCTATTGCTCAACTGTTTCCACTTAAAATGGGAGAAATAGAGTATTTATCAAAAACCTTTCTAGTCCTCAACTGTTTCCACTTAAAATGGGAGAAATAGAGTATTTATCAAAAAGAGTGGTGATAATTTAGTTGGTTAACATATTTAAAGTCCTCGTTTGTCACAAGTACACATAAGATAATTAAGGAATGCTACTTGTGATGATAGCATGCTTTAAGAATGCTTCTCTTCACAGTGACCAAGGAGACTTACCACCAAAGTGGGCAATGCCAGACTCATAAACAGTTCATAATCACCACTCTAAATATCATCCAATCCAAGCTGGGATCTGGGAGATTTGTATTAGGGTCAGGTGTTTTTGATGACTTAGTTGGCCTCTTTACATACTCTTATCTCTCTCTCTCTCTCTCTCTCTCTCTCTCCTTCTTTATCTCTACAGACCTTTAAAAATATAAAAACAATTCTTAACTGGAGGGACCTACAAAGACAGTGAGTCAACTGCTGGTCTAATCAGTCCTATGGTATCTATGTCTTTTGATTTTCCTTGTATGAGATCTTGGTCTAATCTTGGTTCTGGAAGGAGCCTGAGGCCACCCTTTACACAGATAAGCATTCACTCCATGCACACTTTATGCGTGCATTCATGGTATTCAAGACAGTTAACTGTGAGTCATTGGCTCCTCTCTTAGCTGGTTTCACTTCAATAACATGGAAAATGATACATCTACTCAGCTCTTCCCCCAGTAGTGAGGTGAACTCATTCATTACCAGGCACTTTAAGTCAGCTAATGGAACCTGTTCTTGAAGGAAGAGCAAATTCTTTGTCTATATGAACAAATACGGATGAGCTACATTCCAAAATAACAAAGGACTTCTGGTCTGGGTGTTTCATTCGTCTCATTTGCTAAGAATAGTATGTTGTTGCTCTGGGCTCAGTGATGGTCATCCGTGGTGCATAAGGGTCATGAACACACCCTATCAGGGTTGCCTTTAGATGAAACAGTTGTTTAGGATCTCTTGTGGAAAATCCCACTGCAGGTTAATCTTCAAGACTGGATCCTCTTACCAATACTTAAGCAGGAATCCCGGCCCTCTGAGTTCTATTCCAACACAATAAATACAGTAAGCAGGGACATACATTTTTACCAGAACATTCTTGTGCTCCCTCACTTCTCTATAGGCATGGCCCTACAAGGACGCATGCTGGCTGTATCTGAATATATCCAATAATGTTGTCCAACTCAGCTACTGCCTCTTTTAGTCCTTGGCATTAGCTCTGTAATTCTGTTTGTCCATCTGTTATTTGTCCTTCTGGCATTGCTGCCTGCCCATTTTTATATTTGTCTGTTTTTTTGTTTTTCACTTTTCTTCCAGTGATTTTGTAACACCAGTCTACTGTTTGATTTTCTATCTCGTTCCCCTTCTGAAGACATGCTGTGAGAAATTCCAGAACCAAAGGAAAACGCTGGGTCTTACCTCTCCCAGAGCCTGTGGCTCAAACCAAGACCCAGCATGCAGGGTATAGAGTTCTAGGCTCATGAAGGGCACGAGGTAACTGTTGTATGTTTTCCCAGAGCAAGTCGACATCACAAAGAGTTGAAATTCTCTATTTTAATAAGTATGGATCTATTGTGGAAAAGGTCAACATTTTTGTTATTTTTAAGGAAATATGAGAAAAACAATGTTGAAAAACCCTCTTTGGGTTTTGCCTCACATTCTGTCTTCACTGCTGCTGAGGACTTCCGTGGAAAAACCTAAGAAACATGGAATCAACAATAGAGTGTCAGGGGAGGGAAGAAGCACGCCCCCTTGGGGGTCCCACCTTCCAGGAGCTGTACTTGACCCTCCTGGACCATCATCTCAATGAATCCTCATAATACATGAGGCCACAGAGATATTTACCCCTTTAGCAAAATCAAGCTTGAAAGAGTCAAACTAATGTTAATAGCGATAATTGTATCACTACTCTGCTAAGTAATTTTGCAAAGGCCACACCTTAAGAAAAGACAACATACAAGTTGAGTGTTATGGTCTCACTTGGGAAGAGATATTTTTACATAATGTTAAGGGATGAATTTCATCTTTCTTCAAATTCATAGGTTGAAGACCTAACTCCGGGTACCTTAGAGCAGGACTGCATTTAGAGAGAGGTCTTTAAGGAGGTGGTTAAGTTGAAGTGAGGCCATGAGGGTGGGCCCTGATCCAATATGACTGGTATCCTTATAGAGAGAAACACACGCAGAAGATAGTATGAAAAAACACAGGTGAGGGGTGCCTGGTTGACTCAGTCAGTTAACTATCTGCCTTCAGTTCAGGTCATGATCCCAGAGTCCTGGAGTCCAGGAGCGCATTGGGCTCCCTGCTCAGTGGGGAGTCTGCTTCTCCCTCTCCCTCTGCTCCTCCCCACACTTGTGAACCTGTATGTTCTCTCTCTGTGTCTTGAATAAACAAATAAAATCTAGGAAGAAAAAAAAAAAAGAAAGAGAAAGAAAGGGAGGGAGAGAAAGGAAAGGAGATGCCCATCTGCAAACCGAGGAGAGACTCTTCCAAAGAACCAAACTTGCTGATGCCTTAATCTGAGAATTTCAGATTCTTCCACTTCTGTCCTTTAAGCCTCCAACACTGTCGTCATGTGTTACAGAAAGCTTAGAAATACGAATGCACTCAGCAAGTCTTTGTATGTATGTATTGATCTGCCTTCCTTCTACCTACTTACCTGTGTATCAACCTACCATCGCTCTCTCTATTCACTTAGCGTAGATACAGACAAATATCAAATCCAGAAAGTCTAAAGAAGACATTTTTAGTTGTCCCTGTTCCCACTATCCTCATACATCTTTTTTAAGGATAATACAATGTCTTCCCATCTTCACCATCTATGCTTGCAGTGTTTCCACACATACCTATGCAGGGATGTTCTAATATTTCCCATGATCTTTAGCACTTAAATATTTATAAAAGCATTGCAAAATATAATTAATCCTGGTGCATTGCATTCTATTCCATTGTAGTTATATGTTGAAATGTTATATATTTGTTATTTGTATATATCCATGACATTAATACAGAAACTATTTGGAAATTGTACATGGACTAGAAATAGAATATGCCAATGAAATTTTTTTTAAAGTTTTTTTTTAATATTTTATTTATTTATTTGACAGAGATCACAAGTAGGCAGAGAGGCAGGCAGAGAGGGAGGAAGAGAAGCAGGCCCCCTGCAGAGCAGAGAGCCCGATGTGGGGCTTGATCCCAGGACCCTGGGATCATGACCTGAGCTGAAGGCAGAGGTTTTAACCCACTGAGCCACCCAGGTGCCCCTGCCAACAAAATTTTAAAGTCACTCATAATTTTATCATCCAGAGATATTTGATGAGAACGTTTAGCTGTTGGTGTTTTTCTTCTATATTTATATGAATACACACACACAGAAACAAAGACACTTACAAATATTTAATATACTTTTCTGTGTTCTTTACCTAGGAAAGATAACAAATTTTTGTCTGTTATCTCTGAGGCAAAAAATTCCACGGATTTGGGTTGCTATTTTCTCCTGAAGAAGTTTTACTTTTTGTATATTCCAATCTATTGTATTGGAGTTTTTTTTTTCTGTCATTTTTATGCTCCAAAATTATGCTTCTGTCCTCAGATCATTGAAGTGTTTACTTAGATAATACATGGTTTCACTTTTCCCCATCCAATTATTTAGTCCATCTGGAATTTATTTTGCTACCAAGTATTTTACAGAAATCCATACTTACATTCCCCAAGTAGCTAATAAACTCTCCTGATAATATTGCTGAATTGTCTCTCCTTCCCCACTGCGTTAGCTTTTGATTTCTGTGTTATAAATTCCACAAATACAGGGACTTAGGACAGTGCCCTATCATTAGCTTGCAGTTCTATAGGTCAGAAGTCCAAGCACAGTATATTTTGGTCCCCTGCTGAGGAGACAAGGTTGCAGTCAAGGTGGCAATGACTGTGTCCTTATCAGAAGGTCACAGGAAAACATTAGCTTCCAACTCCCTCAGATTGTTGGCAAAGCCCAATTCCCTAATGTAGGACTGACATCGCTGTGTTCTTGCTCACTGCTGGCTGACTGGGGACTCTCAGCTCCTACAGACTGCCCTCATGTCCCTGCTACATGGGCCCCTCTTCAATGCCTTTCACACTTTGAACCTTTGGGAAAGATTCAGTCACTTTTAAGGTCTCATCTGATTAGGTCAGGCTCACCCAGAATAACCTCAGCTGAGATCAGGATCTGAGCTGAAACCAAGAGTCAGCCACTTAACCAATCGAGCCACCCAGGCACCCCTCCCCACTTTTTAAAAATTTTTTTGATCAATAAATTTGTACAATGTTCTCCATATAAGCACTGTATATACTAAGGACAGATTATATATACTTTCTGACTTTGAGATCATTTTTCTATGAGATTTTCTTAATGAAATATGTGAATATATATTTGAGCTATGGAAGCTTAGAGTATTTCTTTTGAAATGGTCATATTACTTAATTGTGATTAATTCTGCAAGTTCTCCAGCTCATGTAAAACTGGATTTTCTTTTCTCTTGTATATTTGAGGTAGACACTCACAACAAATATAGTAATAATAATTTCACAATAATGTAAATTTTGCACCTTCCTTTTAAAAGGTCATTACATCTTTGATTTCTGTTTTGTAGCTCAATACTGGTTTCATTTTCATAGATCTCCATGAGAGGTAATCTTTCATTTTATAATAGATTGCATTTTAGTTTAATATAAATGATGTGATTCTTTTTGATGTTTTTGTGTTGGATACAGGAGCTTTTTCTAATTTGGATCTGTTATTAATAAAACTACTCTAGAATATATATTTCTTTTAGAGTTTATTTTTTCCTCTAAATTATTTTCTTTATCTTTATGAAGAGGTATAGGACTCATTATAAGTTAAAAAGAACCATTGAGGGGTTGTTGGTTGGGGCTCTGGACAACGTTATCAGCTTGTGAACTGGTGATTTGCAATGACCTGGGGGTTGCTTTATAAATAATCACTTGATTGTGTTGGAGGAAAAGTGACATTCTGTTGCAAAGCTGGGGGGACAGGAAGGAAATGGTGAGGCTGACTGACCCAAGAATCATCTTGAGAACATGGCTGGGATTCTGTCCTGCTTCCATTTTTGCTGGGTGACCATGAAGAGTTGGCTTTCCCTGGGCAGGTGGAAGCTCTAATTCATAGTGATCTGAATCGGGCTCTGCTGTCGATTCACTGAGCAACTGTAGGCAACTCCTCCAGGCAACTCTAGGCAAGACAGTTAACTCCTCTGAGCTTCATTTTCTTGGTGGAGGCTCCACATTAGAGCTTGCAGGGGCAGCTATGAGGATTGAATAAGATCATACACTCAGAGCGCCAAGCATCATGCTAGTCACAGAAGAAGTCCTCGAGAACTAAGTTATTTCCTTTCTTTTGTTTCCAAGCCAAAGGGAACTTCTGTCAGCAATATCATCTACAGACACTCCCGTGTCATGTCCCACGTGGAAAAGCATCCCCAGGAACTGGGAAGCATCCGAACTGTAGCTGTGCTGTTGTTGCTGTTTCTGTTGTCATAAAATCACCCTCATCATCCTGTTCGTGGAGAGGAATCTAAGTGATCCGAGTCACCCGGAGAGCGGGACTTGCTCATCTCTGGGCCAATTACATATCAGGACGTATAAAGCATCTACGTAGCTACATGCAGAAGAGACATTAAATCCCTTGCACACTAGGAACGAGTGTACTCATGAGTGAACAAGCCACACTACCTCTATCCCCTCCCTGTGTATACTTTTCCCTGCTCGCTGCTCCACACCCCTTCTGCTCACCAGCCTGTTCCCACTGATCAGGCACTTGCCATTGTAAATGTCCCTTATTCGTCCTAAGACTAGACTGCTAGTGTCTGCTCTCCCGCCTACAAACAACACACCAAATTTCTCATGTAAATTGTGTGGATTGGGCTCCAAGTTCTGCCATAGTTTCTAACCATCTGTGTGGGTGTCATTGGTCTAGAATTTATTATTTCTTCTTCTACATAAATTCTCAAAAAATAGGCATCTACTAAGTGAAATGTAAAATTGAAGGAATTAGAAAAGTTTAAAGCACAAATGCTATTAATATTGTACATTGTACACATTGCACATGACATTGTACACAAATGTAACTGGATAGTTTTGTTGAAATGATGTGGGCAGGTCATACCTTTAGGTATAGCAGTCACTTCACTGTCTTTTAGGACTTCGTTAATGCCGGCCTGGGCATGACCCCGCTGCCACTGAGCCCCATTCAAGGGGGCTTTTTTTTGCCACTTACATAGTACCTGCATTACAGAAATGGGACAAAACAAAACAAACAAAAAAACTGCTGCTAAAGTATTGATCTTTGTCATGGAATCAAGTAACTATACTGAATTTAGGTTTCAGAGAGAACATGCTTTAGAGCTCATCCTTATGCATGAATAACTCTCCCTGAACCCAGTTTTTCATCTTATTGGAATAAGAACATATATCACATAGATAATTTTTTGAGAGTTTCAGTGAAATAACATGGATTTTATACATACTGGAACTTCATAAGTTTAGGGAATGAGTTCGATTATTATTTCTCAGGTCTCCAAAATAGCGTCATTGTTATCAGTTGAATGTTTATGAGCTGTGGCTTCAGGGACACAGCCCTCATCACCACATGAAATGCTCATTTCCTTCTTTAGGACTTAAAAACAATGATCCCTCCCGTTCATCTTCTAGGTGAACCAAAATTGACTTCCTTTTGTTAAGCCTCTGCTTGGCCCATCCCATCCACCCAACTCTGCTGCTAAGGACCACCTGTCTTTCCCTTTAAGCCCCAAACAACAGAGATTTAAGAAGCAAGTCTGGGGAAAGCTAGAAGTTTCTTCCAGATTGTTCAGTAGAGCCCAGAGATTGTTCATTTGTCTCAACCATTGTCTGTAGTGCATTAGAGATAGATGCATTTCCTCACAAGCAAATAAGCACTGGACAGAAGCCGTCAGCCCTAAGCCCTTCTGCAGTCACCCTGCCTCATGGTATATCTCAGGGTGGAAGTCTGAAGGAACAGAGGCTGGGATAGATACGTGGCCAAAGATTTATCAAGAGAGAAATGTGGAGAAGAGGGAGGAAAACAAGGAGAAGGTATTTGAAGGAGGTGAGCAAGCGTGTAAGTACAGGGGAGTCTAGCTTATGCTTGTTCCCAGGGGGAGCTCTGGAGTATGAACTGCACCACAAGGTCGGTCCCCTTATCACAAGGTTGGTCCCCTTGTGGCATGGACACCAACTACTACTACTACTTCTTCTTCTTCTTCTTCTTCTTCTTCTTCTTCTTCTTCTTCTTCTTCTTCTTCTTCTTCTTCTTCTTCTTCTTCCTCTTCTTCTCCTTCTTCTTCTTCTTCTTATTCTTATTCTTATTCTTATTCTTATTCTTATTCTTATTCTTATTCTTCTCCTCCTCCTCCTCCTCCTCCTCCTCTTCCTCCTCCTCCTCCTCCTCTTCCTCCTCCTCCTCCTCCTCCTCCTCCTCCTCCTCCTCCTCCTCCTCCTCCTCCTCCTCCTCCTCCTCCTCCTCCTCCTTCTTCTTCTTCTTCTTCTTCTTCTTCTTCTTCTTCTTCTTCTTCTTCTTCTTCTTCTTCTTTTCCACTCATCAGTCACCTATTAGCTGCAGGTCACCTGGGTTTTGTGTTTGAGTGAAGATTGCAATTTACATTCTAGAGGAAGGTGTTTTGTGGGAGACAGCATGGGCTATGGACAAGAAGCCTATTAATGCCATAATGCAACATAAGCATTGTGGGGGAGGGCAGTCTGCATGTGTATAGAGCTCAGACCTGAGGAGCACAGAGAAATGCTCCAAGTGAGAGACTTTTGTGGCGTCCTGGTACAAAGTTCCATACCCAGAACCCTGTGCCTGGATTACAGAGGTCCTGTGTCTGGCTCCTGCCTCTCTACCTCTTACCTGCTCAGCAGCATCTCCCTCAGCCAAGAGCCGGGGCTTTAGCGGGAGACTGCACTGGTGGAACCTCCCTTCTTCTATTTATTAAGGGTAGGACTTGGGACAATACCTATCTCATAGTGCTTTGTGAAGATCAAGAAGATAGCAGTTTTAAAGCCCTGAGTACAGTGCCTGATATGGTGGAGACAATGCATGGTGACCGTGTATCCACCATCACCACCAACTCCATCGTAACCTTCATTATCATCATCATCATCCCCATATCCCTTTCTTCTTCCTCCTCCTCCTCTTCCTCGCATCCTCCTCCTCCTCCTCCTTCTTCTTCTTCTTCTTCCTCTTCTTCTTCTTCACAAACTCCAGATTATGCCACAGATTTCTTCACTTCAGAACCTTACGCTTCAAAGGAAAGAAATCCCCCATCGTACTGGTTTAAGCAACAATAGGAATTTATTGGCTCATAAAGTTGTCAAGTTCATAATCGTCCAGCCTGAGGTGAGGGTGGATCCAACAACTCAATATCAAATGGGCCTATTTCCTCTCTGCTTCTCTGCCCTGTTTTTCACCGTGTGAGTGTTACCCTCGGACACTCTGCGATAGTCGTGGCAGCTCTGGGCCCTCCCTCTCTGAAAAAGGAGAGAAAATTCTGAGACATTCTATGGAAGTGAGAGGAGGCATTCTTTTCTGGAACCCCCAGCAAGCATCTCACATTTCTTTGGCTTTGAGTGGATTATGTGCTCGTCTCTGGACCAATCACAGTGACCAAAGAGGTGGGAATGATAATTGGTAAAACAGGGTAGAGCCTATCCCTGAAAGTGGGGGAGGGATGAACTACACAGAAATCATATGACTGAGAACGGGGGTGGGGGGGGCAAGACAGTGCCAAATGCTATTTCTAGAGGATGGTTGCGTGGAAGAGAAAGAGCAATGACCCAAACATGCACTGCACTGACCTTTGATGTGCTAGTCCCTGTGCCTCGGCGGTTCTCCTACCCTGGTTTCCCAGCTCAGATTGGTCCTTTGGTACCCAGTTTAGCGCCTCTCCTGGAATCTCCCTTCCTGGACTACCTGGGATGCCCCTGTTGAGGGGGCCTCTTAGACAAACACCTATCTCCCCTGGCACTGGCATCAATATCTGAGTCATGTGTTTATTGTCACCCAACCCACTCAACTCTACATTCTGGGGAGTAGGAAAACATGGTTGTTTTCAGCAGTAACTCCAAGAGGAAACTGAGTCAGGCTGTGGTAATTAGGCTAAAAAAAAAAAAAAATCTTTGAAAATTGAATGCAAGAATGGGTGAATGAGTGGGCAGATAATCCAGTGAGTGAGCGAAATGACCCGGCTTTCCTCTCACCCACTGAGGAAAGAAATGTCTCACTTCCTACAGTCTAGACAAACCAGGGAAGATCAGGTTTTCCTAGCTACCAGTCAAAATTGATAGAGGCTCCTGTTTTGAAAAAAGAAACATTGAAGCTGGGGAAGAAACCAATTTAACACGGTGAGAAAAGATCAGGGGTACAAAAACAGCAAATGGACGCAGTTAACTGTGATTTAAATATTGATCATAAAGGCCTCTTAGCCTGAATTCATGTAGTGAATTCTAAATCAAAGACCCTGGATAATCCCATAAAGATTGACCATTGGCTATGGTGCTATGCCAGATGACAAAAACAGGCCTCTTCCTCCTGCTCTACAATCCCCCACCCTTGGAGTTGATGTTCCAGAGATAGGCAGGAGTCTGGAGACATGCTCCAAGGTCAAACCAGCATAGACTTCGTCAGAAATAGAGCTCAGGACTGTCTTTGGAAGGGATCCGCCCCCCACCATGAAACTGATCATTAATTTCCTCTGTAGGGCTTACCTCATTGCATCTAGGGGGCAAGTCCATGTCAGCATCACAATATACGTGGGAGGAGCCACCCTGGGTGTAGGGCAATGGAAGTTAATGAGGACATGTGGCCTTCACGGGGTCGCACATGGCCTTGGCGTCTGTGATGTCCTTCCCTACCCTGCCCGACAAACTGGAGGAAGGCATTGCTTCCCCTGCCTTACGGAAGACAAAACGGAGTCTCAGAATCCTAACGGGATTGGTGCAAAGCTGCTAATAATTGTCCACCTAATGATTTGAACTCACGTTTTCTCTTATACATTTAATACAATTAGTCACTCGCCTTCTATGTCAAATGTGAGAGCTAAAAGAAAGCATAACTTTTGATAAAGAACAACTGTGTACAGAATGCAAACATACCATTCATAGCATTGCTGTGTGTGCGTGTGTGTATGTGCATGTGTGAGCATACGTTTGCATATATAGTATACCTGTGCAATTCATGCGTTGCACTTGTACCTGCATGTACACAAGTGTGGATACGTGTGCGTGTGTGTTTAAACGTGTGCCACTGATGTGTGTATACATGTTGTGTAAGCGTGCATGCTTGTGCCTTGTCTGTGTATGTGTGGGCAAGTCTGTGCATATATATTTATGCTGCCATGTATGCTAAACAAATAAAAATAACAAACAAAAAGACAAACAAAAAAAACCCACCCCCTGGAACTCAAAAAAGAGGATGACTTTCCAGCAGGTTCCTGCAGAGCTCTTCTCTTTATTCCTGAGAGGTTCAATTAACGGATGCAAGTCATAAAACAGTGCATTTTCTCCCTGCTATGATGCATTGTTTTTAATCTCACTGCCTTGTATTATATCACATTCCTATAATTCTTCCAACAGGAAAAGGCTTGTTTCATAAAAATATAGTCCCCAGCATTTGAAATATAAGTTCACATGCAGGCAACATATATATCACCGAGCCGGCAAACTAACTCACTTACTTAATCCACTAAACTTCAGGTGCTTCCTATATTATGTGAAATGGCTTGAAACAGGCAGGAGCTGCCAGGACCCATCACTGCTTCTTTGCTCAAGAGAGACAGGGAGCAGGGAGGAGGCGGGAGAGGAAATCCCCTGTGTGGATGCCACAATAACATGTCTTTCATTATCACCCAGTGTCAGGACACTGGGTAATGTTCATTGTGCATGCACAATAAATTACTATTTACCTGGCAGTGCCTTTGATAAGCCCGTCTCCTCTCCCTCTTTCTGTCCACGCAGCACGGAGCGGCGAAACCCTTTTGCCTATAATTCTTATTAAGGTGATACCTTTTCTGAATAAGAAAGTACACACTTCCAAAGCCCACACTCTCTGGGGTTTTTGAGGGACATTGTTTTTATTGGTTCCCTTTTATTCCTCCCACCCCGCTGTGTTTTAATGCTATAGTGACTTCTGTGTATACAACTCTCATATTGAAATGTCGGCGGCGGCAGATATATGCAATATTAAAGAGCGCTTATGAATTTTTGACATCTAATTAGTCGCTACCCAGTTAACATGTCAGGACTCAGAGGGATTAGGGAGGCAGCCCTTTCTGAATAAGTTACAGCGAGGCCCCTGTCCCTTTCATGTATTATTCTTTAATGTAGGTGGTGATGATTTGGCTGTGATTAATTGATGAAGCTCATTGGTCTGGCAAGTGGTACCGAATTCACCATCCCTCACTTTTATTTCCCTCAGTAGGGCTCTGCCACTTAATCAGAAGGACCAGCTTCTTTCCAGACAGTCTGGCCTCTCCCTGTGCATTGTTCCAGGGTGGCGGGGCCGCCCTGTGCCTGGCCTTGACCTCCACAGCTCCTTCCTCCCGCAGGTCAGCGGTGGTGGTCTTTGCATCCTTCTTGCCCCTGGAAGCCCTGGGCCCTGAGCCCTGGCTGAGGCACAGCTGACCTGGGCTGATTCCCCCGAGGAGCACTTCCTTCCGCTCCCCCTTCTGCCCGAGTGTTCAAGCCTTGCTCAGGGTACCGTGAACACCTGGAGCACCCTGATGGTTTGGTTTACTCCCAGGTTCAGCTGCTTGCCAAGACACCAGGTGACACTCGGGGCCCTCCAAGGCCGCTCCCGCCATTGTCTCCAGCTGTGGGCCCCCCAAGACTCCACAAGGGCAATGAAGCACAGCCTAATGGCACTGGCTCTGCCCCTGGGGCTAAGTGACACCAGGCTCTCGAAGAGCCAGCAACACCAGCGGATGTGGGAAGAGAGGACGCCCTGGCTGCTGCCTCCAAGGGCGCTGGTCCCCTGTGCCCAGTCCTACCATCCTGCCGGCTCCATGCGCAAAGCTGGACTGGAAAGCCCTCCTCAGTTCTGCATGGTCACCCTTCCCGGACAGACACTGTAAGGTGGCTCAGTGCTCCCGGAAACCCCAGTCCTGGCTCCCGAGGCTCCTACAGGCTGGACTACTTCTCTCGGGTCCTCTGGGTCCTCTCTGCAATTGTAGGATCTCATTGTCTTGGAAGATGGCCACGGGTTCGTCATTTCCAAGACAAAGCGAGCAGGGAAGGATTTGTGATCTACAGCCCAGTGTTTATGCAGGGGGCTGCAGAGAAGGTCTGTTCTGCTTCAATTTATGACTCCCCTCAACACACCTGTGTACACACATAATCATATATACTGTGTACACACAACTGCACACACGTATACACATGCCTTCCCCGGGTACAAACCACAGAGGCACACATCCCATGTACACATGCAGGTACACACACACACACACACAGACATGCACAGACACCCACTTTCTCCCCCACCGCTTTCCAGACAAAGGTTCTAACATCAGACTTTTCTACCCCGGCTCCCTGATTTTATGGGCGATTCCCCTCCATCACAAACCCCCACCACTCAAACCTATAACTGAGGCAGTAAGAGCTGTGATCCATTGGTCTTTTCAAATGTACCAACTCTGGACTAACCATCCTAAACATGTGTCATTATCGATAAACCTTCACTACCTCAGCTGGCGGGGTGTTTAATTACTGCACTCGACGTCGGTCAAGGCCAGCGCGGGGCGGGCGTGCGAGGGGTAATTTCAGAAATTTTGTGGACATAAGCCTTTCTCCTTATTCCATTATCTATATTTTAAAGGGGCGGGGGGGCGGGGGGAGGTGAAGCAGCAGCCTGGAGGGGACACGGGCCTCGGGGCTCCAGGAAAGAAAACGGTGGGGAAGGCATTTTAGCCAAAGGGCAGTTGTGCCGGCTCCTCTTTGTCTCCCCAACGCCCCCATGGGTGTGTGGGTGAGGGGTGGGGGTCACTGGTGCTCCTGAGGGGGCAAGGCGGATGGGGGGAGCAGGGAGAGTGAGGACTGAGGGGTGTGAGGAGGGAATAATCACTGGATACGTGTTCACTTTCCCCTCCGAGGCGGATTCTCTCTGAAGGAAACACTGAACTTTGTAGTGTGAGCAGCAGCTGAAATTTAGAATTATTGTTTCCTTCTAACAGAAGACTCATTTTCCACGGCCACATTTGCAGCATAATAAGCTTTTTGTTATTTTTTCAATTAGAGTCAATTGACCTAACAAAATGCTTGGCAATTAAGTGATTTTTGTAATGGTCCGGGGGTAATTTAGCCGAGCTTGTCAGCTGTGTTTCATGAAGCCGAGATGTCTTTTTTTTTTCCACGGCTTCTCTCTCTCTCCCTCTCTCTCCTCTCTCTCTCTCTCTCTCTCTTGAGCATAATGGCTCATAATTTCGAAATCTTTTCCTTCTGTTTCCCTCACAATAATTCGCAATTACAGGAAGTTGTTGGAGGTGATTTTTTTTTTCCTACCTTGCCTTTTGAGTCAGTAATTTTAAATAAAATGTACATACTTATAAAAAGGCAGCTATTACTGAAATCACTTTTTGTGTAAACTCAATTATTTTATGAATAGTGACACCAGCTTAGACTAGGTCCCGCTCCCAAAGGCTGAGGCATTATTATCTCCAGGGTAAAAGGTTTGGAACGTTCAGAGCACTCTTTCCAAATCACACCAGCTTTCAATAAGGTAAACACAACTTGGCGGGAGCAGAGGCATCTGGGTTACCTGGTCACAAATTAAAAAGTCCGAGGGATGCATCTGCATCTTCCTGGACGCCCCCCTCCCCTCGGCAAGTCCTGGACTCCAGCTTCTCTTCCTCTGATTTATGAGGGAATTCCTCATTTGCCTAATTGATTCATTTTCTTAAGACGACATCTGGAGTTACATTTCCCTTTTAAAAGACTGCAGTTTGATCTGATGACTGGATCAGATGTTCCTTCATTGTATTACTATCTGTTTATACCTATATTAAAAAAAACACATAGTCAGTTTGTATCTGCGTGATGCGTGCTTATAGAAACAGCCAGGAAACTGTGTACCCTTCTTCTTTGAGACAGTTTCAGCCAAAGGAGGTAATGCGAGTCCTTGTGGGGAGGTGTGTTATCAAGATTCATCTGTAACCTTTAGAAGCCTCATGCATGCTTCTGTGCTACTGTACGCGTTTCAAGAAGATCTCTGG
The DNA here is from genome assembly GCF_964662115.1 of Mustela nivalis. Lineage (NCBI taxonomy): Eukaryota > Metazoa > Chordata > Mammalia > Carnivora > Mustelidae > Mustela > Mustela nivalis. The sequence goes on along the minus strand of NC_139025.1, from coordinate 7,570,931 downwards.
TTTCACACCTGAGTTAGAATCCCCTGTTGACTTCAGTTATCCCCATTGTGAAAAACAACTTAAAAAAAGCAACCTCCTTTCCTCCTTGGCAGCAAACTTCCCAGTAGGGGGCAGTAGAAGAGTGAGCCAGCCAAAACCCATTTTGGCGAGCCCTCCAACAAGGGCAAGACCACCAGCCCGGGGAAGCCCGTCTCCTCCGGGCCCACATGTGGACACAGAGCTAGAGAGATCCAAGGTTTAGAATTGGCTTCCCAGTTCTGCCTGAATCCTGTCTGCTCTAATTCTCCTCCTTCTCATTTTAGGGTTTCTCTCTATGCAAAGGGCCTCCGCGAAGGTTGTGGCTTTCGTCATGTGGGTGCTAGGAGCCCCAGCCACATCTCCTACTGAGGTTGCTTAGGCAGCAGGGGGAATGGGGGACTTCTGGGATCCTGGAGGCTCTTGCAGGGCCTAAGGAGGCAGATGTCCAGTGCCATTGGACTCATGCTGATTTAGTTGACACCCAAATTGGGCTCAATTTCCCCAGTTCTAAATTGGGGAGATCAAGCTAGATACCACCTGCCAAGCAACCGCACAATCACTTACTCTCTGCCGCATGTTCTGTCATTCGTTTGACCCACGCGCCTTCATTCAGTCGTTACCGAATGCAGGTGGATAGGCAGAGGGCACATTCCATGTGTTAACAGGGTCATCATCTTCTTGGACACGATTGAGCCGTCTTTTAAAATACAGGATCTTAGGGCAATTCCAAGTCGTTTCTTTCTTTCTTTCTTTCTTTTTTTAAGAACTTTATTTATTTATTTCACAGACAGAGATCACAAGTAGGCAGAGAGGCAGGCAGAGAGAGAGAGAGAGGGAAGCAGGCTCCCTGCCGAGCAGAGACCCGGATGCGGGGCTCAATCCTAGGACCCTGGGATTATGACCCGAGCCGAAGGCAGAGGCTTTAACACACTGAGCCACCCAGGCAACCCCCAAGTCATTTCTTTATATTATTATTATTTATTATCATCGATTGTATAATGTGCCCTCATCAAAGACATAAACAGATTTGGAGGGACATAAACTTATTTCATGGCTTTTAACGAGGTGTGTGTTTTCCACGGTGATATTCCCCTTCTATTCGGAGATCCCTGGGACTCTCTCCCTGTTGCTCCCATGGTCCAGGACAGCGACAGCACTAGGTGTGGTTGAGTTCAGATGCTAAGTCGCCGCGGTGTGGCCGGGGTGGGGCTGGGCCAGGCCTAGGCCTCTCGGGGCTTTGCTTAATCCGCGTCTCATTTCCCCCACTGTGACAGCAGAAGCTCTAGTTCAGAAGAAGCATCTTGCTGAAGAAAGAAGCCAAAGCAGAAAGTATTAAACTTTCATCCAACACCATAGGAGAGATGTAGTTATTAAATTTCAGCTGCTTATCAAACTGATATGAAAGTCATTTTGCATGATTGCTTTGCGTCCTCCAATCTTCTGCTCTCATTCGCAATGCATCTCTGTGTTTTCTTATTAGGAAAATACTCAAAGGATAAAAAAGCTGATAATATTATTCAGTTTTGACAATTAGGTTGAAAAAAAAAAAACATTCAAAGAAGTGCTTTTTTATTGCAGCTGGTAATAATACTGGGGGTCCTCTTGATAGCAGTCTATAGTCATGCTACCCGAGGTGACACGGGCTTTATCTTCTAATTGCCATGTACTGGTTATACTGGATCTAGGCAAGGGAGGGTATTTCCAGTCTTCTCATGGGTACATAGAATTCTGGTTTCTATGACATGAAGAAATACGCTGAGACTCTTGCATTCACTCACTCTTGCCTTTATGGTCAGTCCACTCTGCTAATCGGACCCCGGAAAGGGCCTCCGGCTGTTCATTCAGGGTGTCCTTGTCAAACCATTACCGTGTGCTGGGAAATGTGTTAAGACCTAGGGATGGAGCTCTAGGCAGCTGACCACTTACAACAGAACTGCATCTCTCTTTAATAAGTTGTCATAGTTTACTTTTCATTATATCCGTGCTCAGCCTTATAAAATAGGTGTACATTTCCACACATGCAGAAAGATGCCTTTTCCCCACCGCTTTGCTATCTTTCCACGGTCTGCCGAAATACCAAAATGATTTCTGTGTATCCATTCGTCAGTTTTATATGCCTTATTTTGAAGTTTAGCGCTCTTAAGAGCTGTATGAGATAGAGACTCGTTTTCTCCCTGGACGGCGATGGGAACGGAAGCTCAGAGTGGTCAAGGGACTTATCCAGGGTCTCACAGATGACACAGCCTGCGATTCCAGCCTGGTCTGTGCCGCCGTAAGGAGTGCTATTTTTAACTTAGCTTGTTGCCAGCAGCTTCTTCCACATCCATCTCCCCAGTGTCCACTACGTTTTATTTCTAAGTGTTGAGAGAGGATGGCATGATGGTCATTGTCCACTCAGGAAAGCAAGCATCGGGCCTCAAAGAGGAGAGATGGAGCAGTGGGAGCCCCAACCTCTCAACCTTCTTTCACATCTTCCCCTCATCTCTCTGCTTCTCCCCTGCACTTATGGAGGGAAAGAGGCCTCATGACCCCATCTATACTGACCGATACTGACAAGAGGGGGTACAGCTACAAAAATCCGATCCTGAACAGCTCCAAGAGCCCTCAGTGCAAGGGAGAGGTGGTGGCCCCACCCAGTGGAAACCTTTTTACTGAAAGTCAGAAAAGATCGCCATTAGTTCAACAAGATTTACTGATCGCCCACTGTGAGCCAGACCAGGTTCTCAGTACTCAGAACAGTGAAAAGAACAGAGGCCCAGCAGCATGCTAGGGAGGCATGTGCATTCTAACTGGGAGTCAGGCTTGTAACAGCAGACACAATGACCTGTAAGGAGGTTATTGAGCAGGAGGGACAAAGGATCCGTGAGCAAGGTAATGGAGAAAGGGGAAGTGTTTCAATGTTGAACAGCCTGATCAGAACTGGCTTCAGATCTGTCTTAGGAAAGTCTTTTCCCTGCTTGGTCTCACATGTCATGATTCTAAAAGGAGAAGTTGAGTTAAATCAAACCTTTCCAAACTTGGCTGATCTTAAGAATTGCTAGGAAGAGGTTTTTGTTCGTTTGTTTGTTTTTGACGGAATAGAATCCGTCAAAAACTTACAGATTCAGGCCACCAGACTATTATAGATCAGAGGCCTGGGAATATGCATTTTTTAATAAAAGCGCCCAGGGAGATGCAGATGTGCAACCAAATTTAAAACCCTGGACTAAACGTGCACCCTGGGTGTGCGTGCTCTAAGGACGCCGTGGCCCTTATGATGTTTGTGAATTTATTGAACACAGGAGTATTCTTTCTTCCTGGGGATGTTAACAGGGGTTAATGGACCCAAAGTTTGGTAAAGCACCTGGCCCAGATCTTGGTGCATCACTGGGGTCCACAATTGCATTCCAACTCCACCTTGTTGCTCTAACGTCAAATCACACCTCTCTGGAATAACGAATGGAAGACAAAGACGTTTGAAGAGGAACAGCTAAACCTATAAGGGCCGAGAAAGGAAGAGGATAAAGAATTGTTTAAGTGGTTATCCTGCCAAGAAAGAAAAAGGACCGTAAGCCATAATTCAGGCAGGCCAGTTTTATCAACGAGGTTCACAAAATACACATGCAATTAGCTGAGATGATGGACGAAGGCCGGACCTCAGTGTTTCCATAATGAGCGCATCCTCTGCTGGGTGGGGTCTGATTTCCTCCAGGTCCGGGTGAGGGAAGGGCGTGATCCTTGAGTTCCCTTGACTCTAGGCAAGCAAGGACTACAAAGGCTTCTGTCCTTTTGCACAAAGCTCTGACCAGCTATCTCTGCCATCAGATCGTCTCTGCGTGAGGCAGACTTCTTTGTCTCATTCATCACCTCAGCTCTTACAAAACTGAAATTATATTTAAAGAAATGAAAATGAGGTGGCAGCAGAAGCGCCAGAGATCACACACCACATACGTATCGCTGATGAAAGAGTGACACGTTCCATTCCCCCTTGGTCTCCTGGGACGGCTCCTTCCTGCCCCTCTTCCCCACCATAGTTCCTTCTTCTCGTCTCTACTCTGTTTTTATTGGAAGAAGTCCCACCTCACACATCATCTCTTGTACTGTTGGTTGTTTTCTGTGCACTGTCTCTTCCCCTGACTGGAATGGAAGTTCATGGGAGCTGGGTATTAGAGTTGTAGCCGTTGCTCCATATTCTTACCTACCACATAATAGGTGCTCAATAAATTATTTTTGAATAAACGAATTTCAACTCACTCTTGCTTGCTTGCTGATTGGACATCACCAATCTTTCCCTGTCATTTTTTTTTTTTCCATTGAGTTTCCCTCACCCACCTGGCTGGCATCATCATGTTCTATCTCGCTGATAGAAAAAATTAATTCAAAAACAAAATTAAAAATAAAAATGGAGAAAGAAGATACAAGTAGAAAATTGAGCACAAACTATTAAATTTATGATAATCTTTATACAACTACACAGTTGATGCCTGGACACTCCATAGATCTTACAGTTTGCATTTTAATTTGAGGTATACTTTGATAGCATCCATGATGGTAAGGACAGAAATTTGAAGATTACTTTGCAAAATTGCCAATTTCTAATATGTTACAAGGAAACAGAAAAGACTGAAATATATTTGCGATGAGTCAAATATAGATTTTATTTTTAAAAACATACTTTGATTAATTTCAGGTACCTAATTATCTCCTCAATTTAACAACTATGTCTGTTTCAATGACAGCTTTTTTAAATATTTGACTCTAATAAACCTCCCCTCAAAACTTGTTAGTCTATTAATTTGATAATATTTTTTAATGGAATGTTCATTTGGTAAAGAATGCCTCGTGCATATCATAAAAAGCCGATCCCTTAAAAAATGCGATAAAAAATGATACTTTACAATCTCATCACTCAGGTGCTGTGCTGAGTGTCCACCCCACCATCTACTCTGGTTGTCTTGGGTGGTGTCTCTCTGAGGCTGGGGATCGGATGGCCATCCAAGGCTAACACCCGTGTAAACCCCCCACCCCATGTGGACCCCAGCTACGTGACCTATCCTCAGGGCATTCAGCCATATACGCAAAATACAACTCGAGAAACTCGGGATTCTGCCATTGTCCTCATGTTTCAGATAGCGATGATAAAGATATCTGTAATTTGTCAATATGCTTTCCTTTCATTAACTGACCATTTATTCATCATCAGCAGGAGAAGATTAAAGAGGAAGAGCGACTAAGAGCAAATGGACTTCCTCACTCCTGAGGCATAGACTCTCAGCCTAATCTGCCAATGACTGTTCTGCTCAAGACCCCAGATCTATACCAATACACTTAGCATTGGGGTCCGGTATTAATACTGAATCAATTTACAAAAGTAAACAGCATAGCTGTGCACCAAATCTTGGACTTGTTGGAAATTTAAGCCAGCAAGCATTTTTCCAATGAGCGTTCTGTGTGAGGCCAGCAGCACCGTATTTCCAACATAACATCCTAAAAAGAAGAAAAGCAATGTAGATGTTCCGAACTCAGAGCTCAGCGCCACCCTTGGCCCTCTGTGACTGCGAGTGTGTCTCTTCGTCTCCTTGACTGGCAGCAGTTGCATCTGGAAAAAGGTAATTCAGACCCATGCATCGTGGGGTAGCTGCAGAGCCTAGGCTGGTCTATTTTAATAGATCACCAAATGTGCCCAGGCACATGCTAGGGGCTCGGGGAAGGTCGGCTGCGACGGCCGTGACGACGGTGATGACGATGAGGACAGAAGGGTCCAGTTGTAAGCTTTCCATAAATAGGTTTCACAGGACAATAGGAAATTTCAGCTCAGAAGCTGTAAGTCAGGGGCCTGAAGGCTATGAGTCACCACTTCGCTTCGTGCCTGTCAGTTCATTTTTGAGAATCCACAGAAATAGAAATGTTCTATCAGACCAACTTGGATTGCCATCTGGCCCACACATTTTCCTGGCACGGCCCGAAGGCCAGCACTGCTATTCTCCCCTCCAAGCAAAACCCCAAGTTTAGCAGAACAAAATCTGGTGCTGAAATGCATCGAGCACAGCATCGGTTAATTATCACGATTAGCATATTAGTAGTAGCTCTGGGGCAATTAATATGAAGAATAATTGAATCTGGGCTATAGTAGTTAATATAACTACGAGTTAGGTTAATATAAACTGCTGGTAAACTATTTAACAGACCAGTAACACCGACGGGGAACATTTTACACTTTTTAGACAGGCTTTTACATTCATTAGCTTGTCGAGTCTTCTTTGGCTTGTATTATTATCCTGAGAGTCTCTTTAGGGAAACTGAGGTTTCAAGCGATTGAGAATTATCCCAGGTGAGGAGCTGATATGTAGAATATCGGAAATATAGAAAAACCTGCTTTCCGACTATTTGTCTCCATCCTGGAGATGGAGAGAGGAAAGACACTTTTGCGGACTAAAGCATTGCTTGGCTCCACTACTGAGTGGCCCCGGGACGCCAGACCAGGAGAGAGCTCGGAACCCATCAAATGCGATGCCCTCATACAAATGAGGAAGAAGACTTCCCTCCAAAGAATAACCTATGACACAGATTCCAAATTGATTTTCTTTTTTTAATTTCAGAGTTCCTTTCTGAGGTCCCAGTCTTGAGCTCTTAAAGTGATCTTTTTTTAAAAATTTCTATGAGCTGAAAATCACATACTCACGTTTGTTAAAGCTGCATATTAAGTGATCAGTTTAGTTCTAAACCATGGTCTAGTGCTGCATTGCCAAAAACGTGTCCCATTTAATTCAGTAATGTAGTATTAGTTATTGTGGAAAAAGAGGATTTCTTGGTCAATTACGGTGAGGTGTTCTGGGTTAAAACATGAATTAAACTGATTTTTTTTTTTATTTCTGATCTTTTTGGTTTTTACCTTAAATATGCAAATAGGGTGCTGTGTCCCCATCCATCTTGGACAGCGGTGAAATCCTTTGCATTCAGAAAACCCCTTGAGACTCATATTCAAAAGATCAGTTGGGGACACTTGGGCACGCCAGCATTTTCAACCGGCTTCTGGTGTGTTTGCTTCGTAGCAAATATTCCTGATCGATGAAAACTTTCTGCGTTTACTCGTCTGTCTCTGGCCACCTTATAGAGGGATGAAGCCCGTAAAAATACAAACCCCAGAGAGAAGGGAAGCCATCCCAATCCTGTTTCATTTGAACTGCAGTGACTTTCCAGGTAACTAAATCCACTCTGTGCCTGGATTTCAAGCCTCGTTCTCAGCTCAGAGCCTCCCCATGGGTGACCCTCCTTTTCCACCTCTGTGGACCCCGTGCCTACAGTGAGCCGGTTTTCACACACTTGCTTGCTATTTTAGGCTCCTACTTCTGGATCGGGGCTTCCTGTGGTGAAGTACCTGAGAAGAAAACATGCACAGAAGGGTGAGTATTTATAGGTTCGGGGCTCTGAAACTAGAGAGTTGCACCTGAACCAATAATCACTGACAATACTCATAATCCCTAAATGTGCTCACATCCAGTGAGGGGCGACCTCAGCCATTACTCCCAGGTGGCCTAGGTAATACACCTACAGGGAAAGAGAAAAGTCAGACCAACAATGTGGGCCTTTGATGTGAACTGAACTTTTTATAATGTAGAATATTAAGAATAACCAGGGAGGCATGAGAAAAGTCCAGGAGTTTTGGCCGAAAGCTTGGTAACATTTGCTGCTCTCAGAGGTACATTTGTTTTACTTTTAACCCTTCAAATTCATAGGCTTTGAAATTGAAATGTCCCTACTGATTTAAAACTTGGCTTCAACTGTGTCTGTCCTGGAAAAGTGATGGCTTGTCCATTTGCTTTTTTATAATTTTTTAGGGAAAAAAATGTTGACTTTGAAAATAGCACAAGAATAAACAGTTACAGGAGGTTTTGTGCTGCGGTCACTCTGGCTTTAAATTTTAAACATTTCAATTTGCTTTAAATATCCTATCAGGCAGAAAAGCTCCTTGTTTTCTCTATTTTGAAAACAAAAACAAAAACAAAAAACAAAAACACAACAAACAGCCAACATACTGAGATTGAGAAAGTGTCCAACGAAACTTTAACTTTCTTTCTCAAAGACCCACACATATGGATTTTTTACTTTGCACTTAAGACCACATTTCTAGAGGCTGTCCCTCCCCTAGCCTCCTCTTTGAATATGTAACACTCTGCGTGCATCTAATAGGTCCTTCAATTGTCCACTTGCACCTTCAAATTATGGGACAAGTGGCCAATTGGGCCTGCAATTGGCTAATTGCACTGACAATTAGCCAATTGTGGGTATAATTAGCTGCATGTAGAATTAATCGTATGCACAGAGTGGGCAGCCACTCTTTGAAAACATAGAACTAAATGTGTTCTAGATGCACATCTGTACCCAGGCACAAAGGAGACACAGGCGAGGATCCTTGATGAATCACTCTTAAGAGAATCATTAAAACAAATTTGGTGCTTGGTTACAAAGACCCCATGATTAAACTCTGCACATCCGGTCTACTTTCTTTGTCTACCAGGAGCTTGGTGTGGACATGGCAATGAAGGTCCCAGCATTGAAAACTAATTCTTCACCCTGAGGGCCTTTGCAACAAGCTATCCTGTCTCCTGATACCCCGACTTTAAAATTTTAAATTAAATCTTCAGATTTAGGATGTAGCTGGTGAGTTGCATCAGACAGACTCTGTAACTAGAGCCTTCAATAAGGAATCTGACTCCTTTTGGTCCACAGTGCAAAATGTTATCACCTCCTTCATCCCTAACACCCAAGCTTCTCAAGCATATTCTTGAGGAACCAGGACAAAATCTCAGGATAAACACAGTGCTTGTCCGTGAAACATCAATTTTATTTGATGGGAAGCAATATATAATAATTCTAAATTTTAAGCTAAATAACAGAAAATTTTGAAAGAAGTTAAAATAGTGATAGTCAAAATTCTATAAGGACAAATTAATATAGATCAGTGATGACTGGCTCTCAGGTGTTTTGTTTTATTTTGTCTTAGAATGGAATCAGACCATTGAGAATTATCTAATGAAAGAGAGAGCATGAGAAAGAGATAGAAGGAGAGAGAGAAAGAGAAAGAGACAAGGATCCTAGAATCCAACACCCAATAAATCAAATAAATCTGAGATTTCCAATGATAAAGAATATGTTTTTTTCCTTATCTCGGCATTTTACCAAACAAAAGACACCAAAGGCCAGTGTTTTCAAGTAATTCCTGTTCCTTGGTGATGGGAAATGCTACTCTAGACCAAACAGTCAGTTGATTACAGAATAAAATCCAGGGATTTGGCTACTTCCATCCCTCCTCATGAGCCTCAAGCTTCAACTCTCATCTTCCACTTAGTGAAGAACCTTCTAGGAACCTACCAATACTGCAGGCAGGTCCATCCACTGAACCTTCATACACTGCTGCTCGTACACTATGTTTCAAATGACCACCACGAATTTGAAACCAAGGCCATGTGAAATGAATGAAGTCATGTCCAACATTAGAGGTGTTGAAGGAGTGAAAACCATGAATAATGGAACACTTCCTGAACATACGGACAAGCTTTCTGACGATGGAAGGACAGTCGTTTTCCTCCTAGGTTGTAAATGTTGCTGGATTTTACATGCACACTCTTATTTAACTACAGAAATTGCATTGACATCATATCTATTTCTAGGAAAGAAGGAAGACAAGAAGGGAGGCTAGGAAGCCCTTACTCTGACTTCTGATATTTTCATAGGTGTTACCTCATTTACTCTTCAAAATAATAACATCAGATATAAATAATAACTGCTCAGTTTGGAGGGTGAGGTTACTGAGCCTTGGAGAAGGTTGAGTGATTTTGTTAAGGTTGTGCAGTAGCAGGCAAAAGAGAGCCAGGGTTCAAATTCCCTTACACGCATCTCCAAATCCTCTTTTGGAACAAATTCTTTAAATATAAGCCATGTAGCCCTAGACATATGAAAAAATATTATGATCATTATACTTCATGTTCAAGTGCATGTAAAAAAAAAGTCATTCAAGTATATGTGTCTGAACACAAACATCTGTATTTGTCATCTTCTACATAAATATTCATTTGTATTAAAAAATTGTACAAATGGTAATGCTGACACTGAAAGAAGTAAGATTTTGTCTTGTCTTCTAATTGAACTGAGCCTAAATTCTGGATTTACAAATTAATGTTTGCATTCCTAAAAGACCTCAAAGCAAGTCCAGGCCAGAATTTCTCTGCCACTGCATGTTCCCAACAACAGGGCACAAGAAGGGTTTCATTCACTGAACGTGCCCCTCTAGTTAGCCCTTCGTCCAAGCTGACTTGTGTACTGTTTATTGGTAATATACTTGACATTTCACCAAATATGTTGTCAGCATGTAAACAAACTTTCCTTCTCTAACGTAAGCCTGGACTCCCACTTCAAGTGTTACCCCTCTATGAAATTTCCCTTGGAATAAATATAAGTATGTTTCAATGCCCTCACAGTACCTGTTGTATAAAATGTATCCATTGTGTTCTTCCCTATACCTATCAGCTATTGCTGTCACAACGCTGCTTAACAAATAACCCCGTTATTTGTCGTTGCATGCTACATGTAAGCTTGAGTAGGCTGAAGCTTTGTAGTCCTGTGGCCTGAAGCTCTGTTCCAAGCTGCTGGTGGACTGGGGGCCTGCTCCCTAGGTCTTCCCATTTTGGGACAGTTAAGGAAGCAGCATCCACCTACTGCATGCTGTTGTTCATGGCAGAGATCAGGAGTGAGAGCTGTGGAAACGCTCTGCCTCCAGCAGCTATTGCTTAAATAGGGTAAACACCACACCCTTTTACATTCCATTGGCCAAAACAAATAATACAGTCAAGCTCTACATCACAGAGATGGGGAAATAAGCTCTGTCTTTAGAGTAACAAAAAGTGGTAGAATAGTGAATTCTTATGAATAAATAGCCAAATCTACTGTGCTATCTCTCTACATATTATTTTCCTCCCACTGATCAGTAAGGTAAAAATAACATTAAATTCATATCTATCTTCTTATCTCTTTTAACCAATATAGAGTTGGTATCCAAAGAAGGCTCACTTGATACCTGAATACATCATTGGTTTTATTCCAGAGTAAAGGAGTGAAAACATCAGATGGTACTTTCTGAAAGAACCAAATTAGATCAATATTTAATTTTTCCAATTTATCTCTCTCTTACACACATGCATGTGCACACACACACACACACACATTTTACTTTAATAGTGTTGTTTTGGAGATGAGGGAACCAAGACGTAAAGAAGTTAAGAGATTTTTTCCATGGTTGCCCAGCTAAGAAACAGAAGACGGTGAATCAGACACAGAATGGTTTGACAGTGTATCCTGTGATCTTAGTCCATCAACAATGTTGGACTTCATTTTCCTGCCCTTGGAAGTCCCTGGTGAAGTAAAGGAACACTGGGTTAATCAGGTAAGGTTCTGTGTGTGTGTGTGTATGTGTGTGTGTGTGTGTGTGTGTATTTGTTTGTTTGTTGAGGTGTACATATTTTAGGGAGAGAGACTTCCCACTGAACATAAGCCCAATACAGGGCTTGATCTTGGGACACTGAGATCCGAACAGAGCTGAAATCAAGAGCTGGACACTCAACTGACTAAACCACCGTGGGGCTGCAAACAGAGAAAGCTTCTTAAGTGATGTGCTGAGCTGTTAGGTCAGAATCAAAAGTAGTGATACTCAGGTATGTTTCTCCTGCTAGAAGATGTGAGTGTGATAATACAGCATGGGACAGTGCCCTTATAGAAATTAGCAGCAGACACACTTTGATGTCAAGAAGTATTGTCTAGAGGTGTTTGTCTCACATTTTTACATTGTGGCACACACAGAAAATGATTTTATTTGTGTTACATGGTGTGAAAAAGAACAGAAAATATCACAGTGATCTGAAAAAGGGTGACTGGGTAGAAGTCCCCAGGTGCCACAGACCCCATAAGCCACCCACAGGTACTGGGATTCTCTGCTAAGGACAAACCTCCTATACTCCGGATCACACATGCTCACTCTAGTCAAAATCGGAGGTGATCAAGGCTGAATAAACAGACTCATCTCACCCACAGGCGATGTGATCTCATGCTTCCCATGATATATTTCTTAGTGGTTTACAGAGCACTCTTGTAGATATGGATAAATTCATTATCCAAAATCCAACTGAAGATATCAGTGTTGTCATAACTTATAATACAGTAACCAGGTCTGGTGAGTCACCCAATATTGGAACCCAAAGCACCTTAAATATCAGTGTCCTGATTCCCTAGAGCAGGCAAGGTTTGACCTTCCTCATCTGTTGATCACTCATCTGAGTCTACAACTCGCCACAGCATAGCGAGGAAACTGAAAGGGTTTCTCAGGAGCCAAGACTTTCGAGGTTCTAATCCCACACCCTAGTCTCCATTCAGAATCAATAAATATCATAAGAATCACTTGGTTTTAAGTTTATTTAAAAGTATAGAAAACAGACTGTCTCATCAAAGTATTATTACTCAGAGAATTGACGGTTAACAGACCAACCAGAAAGAGAAAGAACAACAACAAAAAAAAAAATTTAAAGAAATTAAGAAACTTAAGAAAGATGAATCATGGCATTCTGGGGCATCAGTGTAAGGACAAATTGTGCTACAGATCTCAAGGTCATGATTGTTTATTTAAGTGGTAAATGCTGTATACAAAATGAAGATTGGGGAATAATTAGATAGTTCTAAACATGCACTAGAAAAATTTTCTACCATGTTTAAAATCAAGCAAACAAAAAAATTAAGACAATGGAAACAAATATGCCTTCAGAAGGAGAAAGAAAAGAAAGGAAGGAATTTTTTTTTTTCTTGAAGGCTGAGATCACTATTAAAAATAGTTCAGGTTTGTTTTATCTTGTATCAACGGAGTGACAAGATTTAAGGACAACTTTTTTGCTTAGAGTCACAGTGTGAGTTTCAAACTCATAGATGACTTATTCCAAAGCCTACACTGTGAGCTGACTACACCTTCTTTGAATGGGACTCTTCATCTCCTGCACAGGTAAGGGGAGTTGAGATGCTAGTATTAAAGACATTGGCTCTAAAGGTGGGAATCTGTTAATGTTGTGCACAGTCACCTGAAAAACCAAGTGCACCTCCAGGGCCCTTCCTTCACTGTCCACTTGGCTGCAAACCCCTCCCCCAAGTGCATAAAGAGAAGGCACAGACTGGAGTTTACACTCTGATCGCCTATCTCCGTCTGTAGCAGGGAGACCCACAGCATTAACTAAACATTGCTTTTTTGTATTTATAAAGAATAACAGCTACATGCCACTAATGCAGTGCCATTTCATTTAATGACATCCAGCACTGAGTGATTTAATTATTCTTTTAGTCATTGAAACATTCATCATAGTTTTCCAGCGGCTCCAAGAGAGCCCACTTGCCTCTTGAATCCATTAATGTAGAGCCTGCTAGCTGGCCTCCCCTTGGAAAGCCGTTCAGCTGTGAACCTGGGGAAACAGGGCTGATACCTTTCAAAGTGTCATTTCTGTTTTTGTCATGGATTTTAAAAGCCTCATTGTGTGCTGCTGTGAGAACCTACTATGTGCCAGGTTCAGCACTGGGTTATTTTACTTAAATGTCCTCATTAATTCATGATGAAAAGCCAGAAAGCACGTGTCTTTATTCCCATTGTACAGGTGAGAAAACTAAGTGCTGGAGACTTCAGGTGGCTTCATCACGATGACACATCCAGCTGGGATCATAACATGGGTTTGTCTAAAACCTTTATCAGGGACATCAAAGGTGGAGACGATTGTAAGAACTGTGAGGACAGTAACTAATAGAACAGTGTACACCAGACATTTTACATTCATTATCCATATGAACCTTTAAACAACCTAGTGAGTTAGACTTCCCATTATCAGATAAGGAAACAGACCCAAAGAAGTTGAATGATGTGCTAAGGATCACAAACGAAAAGCACAGAACTGGGGCTTTTTATGGGGTCTAACTTCAAAGTAATTGTAAACCCACCATGCTGTGCATCAGTGTTAATAGAATTGGGATCAGATTCTTCACCGGTGATTATAGATATCAATGTGCAAGGATTATCTCTCCCTTTGGCAAAACGGCTTGATCTTTAGTTTATTGGGGTCTTGTGATGTTTAGAATAAGATCGTTTATAACAAGTGCCTCGCATATAGAGTGATGAACACCTAACTGTATTTTAGTGGGTCAACAGTGGCATCTGAAACACTGGGCTGCCGTGAATCAGCATGGCGAAAGTCAGATGTATTTTTCAGACAGAGAGCTGCTTCTCTAGTGACTTTTTTCACCTGGAGACCATTCCATTCTTGGTAACGGCAAAATTTTGCAAAGCTTAAAATAATCATTCTCTAAAGCATTGAAATTGCATTTGAGGAATTTATCCTAAGGAAAGATTCAGAGATATGCCACACGCAACCTGAGGATGGTCATTGATAGGAAAAACAAACTGTAAACATCATGTAGATTGTGATTGTTAATTGTAAATTATAGTGTATTTATTCATCTGCATCTCATGAAGTCCTTAAGAATGACACATACGTGTATAGACACACTTATGCACAGGTATACACATATGGACAAAGAAAGAATACCGCAAATCAATTTAACAGTGGCTTTTGTTGGTTGAGAAGGAGGGTTGTGGATGTGTTTTGCCATTGTGTGTATGTGTGTGGGTGTTTCTTAAGCTACTTTCTGTTCGCCAAGTTTTCCTTATTGAGTGTGATGTTTTTAGTAACTCACAAATAAGGAATCATGCCTGAGTAGCCTGTGGCTGAGTGCAGCCCTGCTCTTCACCAGAAGCATTGCTGTAATTCAAGCAAACATCCTGGAGCACTTGTCCATGCTCACATCCTGGTGAACTGTGCAGGGTCCTTGGCACCAGTGGCTACCTGGTGAACGCGGCCGGCCCTAAAAAGAACCATGACATAAGTCTTCTTGATAAAGCCCGAAGTGTACCTGTCTTCAATCTCCACAAGTAGATGGAGGAAAAATCCTTACCATTTCTACTTGAGTTGTTAAGATGGCACAGAAGTGGTTTTTGCAATAAAACAGGCTTTACCCAAGGGCACTCGGTGTAGATAACATGTGTTTGTTTATTCAAACTCTTGGTCTTCTGCCAGATTTTTCCAGAACGGGGTTAATTTACTTTGTCTATGCATAGAGTAGACACCTTTAACCATTTTAAGAATAAGGATCTTTTTTTTTTTTTTTAACATTTAATTTATTTATTTGACTGAGAAAGAGAGAGAATATGAGCACGCACAAGCCAGGGGAGCTGTGGAGGTTGAGGGAGAAGCAGACTCCCCACTGAGCAGGGAACCTGATGCGGGACTCGATCTCAGGAGCTGGGATCACGAGCTGAGCCGAAAGCAGGCACTTAACTAACTGAGCCACCCAGGCACCCCAGAATTAGGACTTCTTTATAATATTAACAATGAAGCAAAAGGTTGCAACTACCGATTCCTTATATTAGTTAAGGCATGTTTATGAATGGAAGATTTTGATGTGTTAATTCAGTAACCTTTAAAAATGACTTGCGTATGTGAATGTGTATGTATATATGTATATATATACACATACACACAAAGGTGTAAGACACTTTCAGGCATGATCTAACAGTTATGTATGTGAATTAAAAAAGCCAACTAGTGAGCACTTACTTTATGCACCAGACATTGTGCTCAGTTCTTTGTAAATATTATTTCCATCAATATTTATAAAAAACTCACGGGGTAAGTTCTGCAGTCACCCCTTCCACAGATGGGACATTGGCTTGGGAGGCTATTAACTCATCATGGCCATGCCAAGAACTTAACTTTGGCTCCAGAGTGTGTTTCTTACATGGTTGAGGGTAAATGATTCTGGTTTCTCAAAGCCCATTTAATGCTGCTGAAAACCAGGGACTGAACTATCTTCCATTGGGAATTCCTATAAATAGGGTCAATCCAATACATCTAGAGGGAAACTTTGGGAACAGACCATGAGAGTGGCCACTTGCAGAAAAAAGGAGCCTTAAAACCAGACTTCTCATGGCTCTGGGATCTCTACAGCTGTCTGTATGATGCCGGAATGCAGAAAACACTCTTCATTTCGCAAGATCATCTTATAGCCTGAGAGACCCGCTCGCCTTGAAGGACCAGCATGGTCAGCTGGCCTTCCATGACCCTGAGCTGGTGGCCGTCTGCTCCTTTCCCTCCCCGGGTCTCTGCCTGTGGGCAAGGATCTCTCTCTCTCTCTCTCCCCCTCTCTCCCCGGCTTCAGCTTCCGCAGCAGCAGATGAGTCAAGCAAGGGGTCTGGACGCTGAATGCCGAGCTCTTGGACCCAAGGATCCTGAGACATAGAAGCAATGAGGTTTTATTCCCCCTGGCTTCACACACAGCCACAGGCTCTTAAATGCCTCCATCTGAGATAAGACTATTTGCAAAAAAAGCTTCAACAGCCTTACCGTCTTACAGGCTAAGCTTTTTGTTTTTGTTTTTGTTTTTTAGTTTAGGGTGTTATTTATTTATTTATTTGGAAAGGGGGGGGTGTGGATCCTGTTTTGCTTCTTCCCAGGTTCAACCAATGCTCTACGAATTAGAGCTCCATGCGTTTCACGCGCCTCGGCTGGTAGGAGGCGTCTCCCTGGGCTGCTCCACTCTGTGTCTCAGGAGACCCGCGAGGTGACTCTTTGTGTCTGGACTCCCCGGGACACGGCAGGGCGACAGGGCCCCAGGTACGGGTGAGCCAGAGAACGGAGGCCCAGCCGCCCAGTCCTGGGGGGGCACCGCTTGCTGCAGGTTCTGAGGGGGCAAATCTGTGCCGATCAGGGCCTTCATTTAAGCTCTGTCCCCGCCTCCTCCTCAGTTAACACCCCAGCACACACAATACCAACGAAGGTGATTATCTCTGCTAGCATAATTCCTCCCTAACATCTGCTTTCGCCCATAACACTCCACTAATTTTTCCCTCATTTCATTACACATAATTTTCTTTCAACACAATCTACATGTATTAAGTGGTAATGACTTTCCAGTTAAGAGCAAATCGACACCAAGGGACCCCGGTCCCCCCCACGGTTGCCTGCAGAGCCTGACTCTGGCTATTAGAGATAAATTCTGTACCTCAGGAAGCTGCAGTGAGGTAATCAATCAATTAAGCGGTTAGGACATACATTATCAAACTTCCACAGTGCGGGGGGCAGGGGCCATGCTGATGTACTTGCCGTGATTTTTTAGGAATTCAAAAAAAAAAAAAAAAAAAGAATAAATAAGATCGAGAGCTATTATACAACCAGGCTATAATTTGCCACTCAAAGTCAGGGGCTGGTTTGTCAGACTGAATGCTGCGGAGTGACTGGGGGAGAGCCTTAGGCCTTGGACGCGCGCTCTCCTGGGCAGGAATCCGGGCTCTGCTTCTGTTTATTGGTGTGTCCTGGGGCACTCGGGTCGGTGGGCTGGGAGTCTGAGATTTGGGTCTTTTAAAAAGGAAGAAAAGACACCTGGAAGTCTAACTCTTACTGCCTAGCTTTGCGGTGGGGATTAACTGAGACTGTACAGGTGGAAGGGCCTGGCCTATAACAGACACTCCGGAAACCTTCATTATCTTACTTGTCCTCCTGGGCTGTGGACTGAGGACAGGTTATGGGAGCAGAGATCACCAAAATGCTGCCATCAAACCCTAGAGTTCCGTTCCTTCTTTCCCTCTTCCCCCATCACGATCACCATCGGGTTTCTCCGGTTTCTTAAGAAAAACGCCAAAATGTACAGAAGCCTGAAATGACAGTCAGAATATTGCCAGTCCTTACTCATGGGCTTTATAGGCTGGTCCCTCTGTGCTCAAACCTCACTTATCTCGTCAGTAAAAATGGGCATATTCATGTTTTATCCGTCACCATGAAGGCCACTGCGGGACTCAGAAGAAACATGTATTAAACTGCTTTGAAAACCATAAATCACAAAGTTGGATTTTTTAAAAATAATATAGTTTAGCATACCAATATTTTTTTTTTAAAAACTCAGTCCAACCTATAAATATCACATGTGTCTGAAAAGTATATTAAACGTTGCCCACACAGTTCAAAAGACAAATTAGCTGCAAAAGCAGAGGGAAAAAAGAAAGAAAGAAAGAAAGAAAACATTAGGTAGATGTGGCACTATAAAAATAAAATATTTGTGAAATAAATAAAATAAATGGACAAAATATTTTTATCATATGTGTCAACCAATAATATACAAATATGCTTATATGACACATAATATTAAATTCTCACAAATCACTAAAAAAGAAAAAGGAAAAATAAGATAAAATAGGAGTTACAATAATAAGGTGAATAGTGCTTATTACTTGCCAACTTCTCTGAAAAGCTTTATGTATTTTAATTTATGTAACAAGACAATAAAACACCCAACTAAAAATAAACAAAGAAGCAAATATTAAGGTAACATATAAAAATATTAAATCTCCATACAGTCCAAGAAATGTAAGGTAACATCAAAGAGATACAAGTTTTCATGTATCAAATCACTAAGGTCTAAAAACTTGACTTCTCTGGTGCCGAGGGATGCTTCCCATAATGCTGGTGGAATGTAGATTGGCAAAAACAAACAAACAAGCGTTACTTTTCAAGGAGGCGAATATCACTATGTTTCAAAAGCTTAGCTTATACTCGCCCATTGACCCAACAATTGTACTGGCCTAGAATTTACCCTTTAAAAATTAGGGATACTAGCCAATATTTAACTACAAGGATGTTCATTGCATTGTTGTTTATAATGGCAATGGAGACCAGTGCCGGGAGACTATGGTTATTCAATGAATAGCATTTACTCAGCAATTACTTAGTGCCAGGTCTTTGTCCAGGCTTTGACTCTGTAGCTAGGAATACGGTAGACCAGATCCCATTCTGTGGGGCTCCAGCTACAATGCAGGCAGATCTACAGTGAACTAGGGAAGGCATCAATACAAGAGGGGCTATTGTGAATTCATTTACTCAAGTTATTTTTCTGGGGTCTGCTGTGTTCCAGGCAATCTCCCAAACCTGAAGGGTATGACCCTGTACCAGGTGACAACCCTCTGTGCCCAGAGACTTTACATTCCAATTAGGAAAATAAGAGATATATAACAAACTTTATGTTGTAGAAGTATATTTAATGATATGAGGAAAAACATGTTATAAGAAGTGAAAATGGTTATACGGCAGGGCACACACTGTCAAACCATTTGTATAAATAAGCAAAAATATTCACACATATGCACTTCTAAAAAATCAGAAGGATATACACCAATTTCTAGGCAGTAACATCTCCAGATATATATATATATATATATATATATATATATATATATAAATTTCCTGTATTTGTTACTTTTGAAATGAAAAAAAGAAATAAAATTGAATACCCAGACTACCGATACCCATGGCAGGTTCATGCTCAGTTACTGATCCCATTCAAAAATAAAAAATAAAAAAATCGGTCCCTTTCTACATCATGGCAGCCTCTAGATTTGATTTCTTAACAACAAGGAGCCATAAAATAAAATAGGTTCTGGGTCATTTTCCAAATTTTGTTTCTCATAAAAAAGAAGAGTTCAGTCCTAGGGTCTAGAAGGAGAGGACCTCAGAAATCATCTCCAGCAGCAGCAGAAAAAGTGGAAGTCCCCATGGCCGGGAGACTTTCTCAAAGGTAGTGCTCAAAGGTGAGCCCTATTTGACTCCCACCGAGTTCACTTTACAGTGTCACCGTCTCCAGGTGATGGAGAACGGGAAGTGGAGAAACACTACTGCTACAGATTCTTAGCCGTTCTGCCAGAGAGCCTACTTTTAAACAAAAGCAGAATGAAGGCGAATAAGCTCTTGCTAGCCCCTGTGGAATGAGCAGAGCTCCTGGGTCCTTCTCACTGACAGAGGGAACACGGGAGCCGGTAGACAGGAAGCCATGATTGTCATAGTCGAGTTCTGAGCCCAAATTCTTCAAGCCCGGTGTGGAGCAGGATGGTGCTGTACAAATTCATCAGCTGAGTTACCATGAAAGCAGCAACTTAGAAAGCATCCTTCTTGTCGTCAGTGATATTAGGGTAATTATTTAGGATAATTATTGGGATAGAACTCAGGGCATTCTGTGGTTGACAGAACTCAACAAAGGGCATCTGTCCTGTGATCTTCCTATGGGTCGTGGCCTGTCAGTGTTGTAGCTGGTTTCTGGGCCCTGACCATCCAGATAGCTAACCTGTAGTCACACCTCCGAAACGGAGCAGTGCCCACAAACCATGGGCGCTGAGCCGTGGTTCTTTCTTGTGGGAAAGAATGAGGAAAGGCTTCCAAGCATAGGCTATGAATTCAAAAATCTTGTCAGAAATGTGGAGACCTGGTACAAAATCAAATTGAGATGTTATCACTCTGCTTTTCTTTTCTCTTTCTTGTTTTTTTTTTGTTGTTGTTGTTATTGTTTTGTTTTGTTTTGTTTTTTGCTTTTCCCTTTTGCTTTTTAATGATGCCTAAGAAACCCTGTTGTATATATTCGAAAAATCCAGCTTTTTGTCTGTCTTCTAAACCTTTCACCTTGATTAGTTTTCGAACCAGAAAAGTCCTTAATCAGGCATATGCTTATGTCAAACAGGATTTTAATTGTTGAAGAGGTACATTTGAATGGGACACTATAAGAACTCCAAAGAAGAGTAGGCTATGGAAAATAAATCGTTTGTTTATTTGGCCATTTGTTTTAAGACAAAAGTGGAAAAACAAAAACAAACAAATAAGCAAACAAAAACCACTGGGCTGAACAGATCAGTAGAGGTTTCAGACTATTTCCGAGGATACCCTAAGACCATAGAACCAGGCAGGATGAAACGTGACTAGAAAACATGCCAGGTGCACATGGCACAGATACAATGTTCCATGGCACGTTGATTTGGTTATTTCCATTTTTTCTCAGACACCAAAGCCCATTCCCCTCCCCTAATGCCCAGCACTCTCTGGGGCTGGAAAATCGAGTCCTATACAAAGTGATTAAGAACACCCTTTGCACCGCATCGGTCCTGACACTTTTACCCCATGGGGCTCACCGTGCCTGGCTTCTCATCCTAGACTGTCTTCTGGGCTGAGATCAGTATCACAAACGTGTCAGAGAAGAATGCTGTCTGGGTGGCTAGGAGTATGATCGGATTTTCTCCGATTCCGTCCTTCCATTTAACCACTAGTGTTCTTGCCCTACTCCCTCCCCTCCCCATTGCAAGATGTCTGGCACCCAACGTCTGGCATGCAATGTTACGGATCTACATTTTCCACAGGGCTGTGACAACAGGTTTCAACTTGACTCACCATCCCTGGGAACACAAAGTTTCAATTTGTTTGTTTCTAAGGACAAGGAGAGTTGTAACTCTCCGTGCCGGGAAAGAGGCGCCTTTACCTTTGATTAGCTTTTTCTAAGGAGAAGATGAATTCATCTGTCGTGGATTATTTAAGAAAAGTATTTTTATTGTATTGTATTGTATGTTATAAAAGCACATCCCACATATGCACATCATTCCAGTGCTTTGTTGCCTGCAAGTTATTGTTAGCTTTGAGAATATCCGCTGGGGGAAACCTGCACTTAGAGCCCTGAAATGTTAGCAACAAAAGGATGTGGGGAATCCCATCGTCTGTAAATCATGGCGTCTTCATTTGATAACCATAACTGATTTTACGTGCTGGGGAAACTGATGCCAGAAAAGAAAAGTGGTTTGTTCATGACATTGGAATCCCTAAACCTAAGCCAGGATTTCTGATCATTGGCATCAATGCCATGGTCTTCAGGATGTCTCACTAATTAATTTTATTTTTGCCTTAGTCATTTTTTACTACTATCACAACTTCTATACTTAAAAAAATATATAAATAAAAGGGAGCCCTAGCATGAGATACTATCTTTCTGGACTCAAAATATTAACCTTTGATTATTTTGGAAAGTCTTATAAAATGATTTCCCCACTCTTCTTATTTTAAGTGGCATCATCTGCTTTTGTGGATTTGTAAATTGGAGGATGCTACCATTTTTAACTACGTTAAATGAGTTATAGGTCATATACTGGAAATTCCTCGTAAACGGAAAGAAAAAGGATGGATGGGTAGATGGACGGACGGATGGATAGGTGGGTAAATGGATACATAGGTAAGTAGACACATATTTATACACTCCATTTGATATTCTAATAATAAATAATTTCTCTTTTTACAGCGATCAGTTAGTGCTATGCACATGTATCTCTCTGAACTCCGTTAGAGCAGAGCCGTCTTCCCCTTCCCATCTACAGTTCCGGATCCAGGACGCAGCACCCAGTACAGGCTGAACATGTTCCGAGAACCCAAATCGGCATCCCCAGAGTCGGAAGAACTTGGAGCTCCAGGAACACTGAGCCTCGAGATTCCACAGAGCTTCATGAGTTTCGCCAGCTCTGGCCTTGAATCCAGGGCTCCCCGCTTCCAGATACGGCCCTCCCCTGCCTCGGCTTCGGGGGGGGGGGCTTTGGCTCAGCTGCAATTTGATGACATGCCAGGCCCCTTCTTTGAGACCTATCTGGGGTCTATGTGGATGCCTTGCTCCCCCTCTTCATCCGCATTTGCTTCTTTATTGTCTCCTCCCTTCTCCCGGACCCTCTCTCTGGCGTGTTTACTTGCAGCAGCCAGAAAGACCACCTTCTAGCCGCTCTCTCCTCGGTTCAGTGTACCTCTCTACTCCAATAAACCGTTTGCATTCCATCTGGCGAGCGTTTGCTCTGAAGACATTTCCCTGTCAATCTCTCCCGCCACATTAAAAATCTGTCATTACGATTGCATCGCCGCCTGGCTCCTGAGATTTCTGACTGCTTTATTGCTCTCCTCATTTTTTTTTCTCTTCCCTGCTACAGCCGAGAAGCAGAAATAAAGGTTTGTTGTAGAAACATGGCCGGGAGGAAAGTAGGAGGCGCACATCTGTCAAGGTATTACCTTTCTTCAACCAGGGATTAAGGTGTTTTACGGCACTCGCTACCGAGCATCACACTGAATAAATTTTCTCAGTAGAACATAAAAATGAACTCATACATTCTGAACCAAGTTTCCTTCTTTTGAGCCAACCCAGGTCATCATGAGGTGGCACCAGCATGCAGGGGGTCCAGACAGTCCGGAGGTCCCCACCACCCATCCTGCCTCCCACCAAAGCTGCGTTACTTAAATGCCAGTGGAGGCAAGGGAAGCATCTGGATCAGGGGAGATACTGGTTGTGACTGCGTGCCTTCTTTGCCTTGTAGGAGAGAATGGAAAGATCCGGAAAGATCCAGAAGGGATTTGGCCCCAGGACCCCCTCGTTCAGGCTTGCTAGAGCTGAGCTCCTTTTTTAAGAGTCAGATCAAATCACTCTCCTGGGGGTGCCGCTCAATTCCTCCCTCCTTCTCGTGCTCTGTAGGAACACACAGGACAAGTGTTGGGCCCACGTCGGGCTTGCCCACTGGTCTGTGAGCTTCTCTTCTCTGGGGCAGGGGCACCTTCTCCAATATGGTGTCATGTGCTTAAGGGACTTCTCAGTGCCTCCCGGGAGGATTGCTGCTCCCGTTTTGCCTTGTATGGTCTGTACCTGGATTAGCCCATTTAAGGTTGCTGGCAACCCATTTCAGTGTACTCTTCATACCGTTGTTTTATAGAGGAGCCAACCGGGGACCAGAAGGAAGGCTCAGCATCTTGCCAAAAGTTAGTCGGTGACAATGACGTGTCTGGGTTTGAGTCCAGCAAGAGTCCATGCTCTTTAGCAGGGTTCTGTTCTGCAGAGGGCAAGGAGCATAGGAAGGGTCAGGGATAGGGTGGGCTTTGAAACAATTTCCCTCACCAACAAAACGCTGGGAGGAGCCATGGTGCCTGGGAGCACTCTCTTGTCTCAGTGCCCTGTGTCCCTGTGTCCTGTCATAGCCCTGCCCGAGACTGCAGTGGCCTGTGGCTCTGATACTTCCCCAGGCTTGGGCTTCCTGCATGTCCCACCAGACACACATGCACTCTTTGTCCTTCTAAAAACTTACTTCTCTGCCTGTGACATCACCTCACCTGGAATTCTCTATCTCATTTCCCCTCTCTCTTTCTCACAGGGCAGACTCCCATTCATCCTTCAAACCCTGTGCCCTTCTGGGCAATCTCTATTTACCCCTCAAAAAGCATTAGAAACCCCCTAGAACTTTTTTCACTGCTCTGTAATGGCACTCATTGAATTTTATTGCACACCACTTGTTTGCATGCTAGCCACACCAATAATAATCAGAGACACCACTCATGGAGCACTTTCTATACACACTGAGCCTTCAGTAACCTTACAACCACATTAAAAGAGAGTTCAACCCTAAAATACAGGTCGAGCCTCATTCCCAACAGAAGGAAGACCTGCTCTTTGCTATGACAACTGCCTTCTCGTTGATTATAGAAGAGCCTTTGGTTCTCTGGAGGATGGCATGGTGTTTCTATACAGAAGGAGACCTGCCGGTGGGTTCAGGGGAAGGGTTGAAGCTGGGCTCAAGGGTCTGGGGATTGCCGGGGATTGAGGGTCCATGGGAGGTGAATCTGGATGCTGGTGCTGGTTCCACGGCTTCCCAGAGTGACCCTGGTACCACTAGTCCCAGCAGCCTCCAGTTCTCTGTGAACTCAAAGGCAAAGCCCAGAGGTGTTGCCTCTGAATCTTCTAGACCTACTTTCAAGGTCAGATTCGGACTCCGTGACACCGAGCCCCACAGCCCCGCAGTCTCTAAGCCCTACCTCTTCCCATTGCAAGGTCCCACCTGCCCCCGAGGCCACAGATATCAGAGTTACCCTAGGCTGTGCAGGGTCAATCCCAGGACCCATCAGGCTCCTGACCACCCACATATTTCTGTCAAGACTCCACCTCAAGGGATTTCTGCGACTGATGGAATCGGTCTCTGGTAAACTGGCCAACACATGTAGAGCCTCTAAAGTGTGAGCAGTCAGGCTTTCTCCAGGAGAAAACCTCAGCAGAGATGGAGGGAAGGGGCCGTAGGTAAAGGGTGGCAGATCCGAGCACCCTGAGTCTGCTACAGACCCCAGTCCTCTCCCCAGGAATCGTCTTACTGCTGGTCCTGTTGGGATCAGCAAGGAAGGATCCTGCTTTCTTCCCGAGAGTGGTGTGAAGAGCCTCCCTTCATTTCTCGTGGCCCGCTTGGACCCGGGGTACCACAGTTTGGGGGTTGGGGCACTGCTTTCCAAAAAATAAGATCAACTATCTACAACTTACAAAAAATAAAATGAAAAAAGAAATATGGGATAAAATATGGGGAAGTGTCTTTTCCTGTCACAGGAAAGGCCTGATTTCTAAGGGAGACATAAAATGTCTACAAAGAAAATGTTCGATAAACCTGAAAATACAAGATTTTAATATTTCCATGCCAACAACCACAAAACAAGGGATACGGACAGGCAACTGGCATAAAGGGAAATGCAAACTACTTATGGACAAAAAATCCTAATGCTCACCCACAAGTAATGCAATTTAAATTAAAATAGCAATGAGATTGACAATTCACCTATCAGAATGGAGAACGCCATGAAGTTTAAAAAGTATTGGCAAGAGTACACAGAGTAGATCCTGCCTCATGAGACCTTAAACGCACCCAGACTTTCTAAAGGGCATTGCGGCAATATACAATCAAAATTAAAAGTGTGCAGAGCTTGGGTCTTCACGCTATCGATATTTTCACACCTTTTTGCAAAATACCTAAATGCATGTTTACTGAAGCACTAGTTATTTTGGGAAGAATCTGCAAGAACCTGAATGTTCAGCTGAACAGGAGTCACTAACTACTATAATAATCCATCCACTCCAAAAAGAACTAGGCAGTCATGACAAAAAAGGGGTCCTTGAAAATGCAGTGATGCGGAACGGTCAGCAAATGGTCGCTAAATGCAGAAAGAAGTAAGGGACCTGACGGTGTATCACACAAAGGGAAAAGCACACACTCTCGGGAATGTAATAGTCTATTTCTGGAAGTATGAATGCAATCAACAGTGATCACCTCTGCTGTGAAAGAGAATTTTCCTTATATAACGGTGTTCTATTGTTTGAGGGTTTTTTTTTTTTTTTTGCAATGCATATGCATTATTTGTAATAGATTATGAGTAATTTTATTTTGAGTACTCTACTAAACCCCAGGGGCCCTCCCAAGGGAATGGCAATGTGGCTTGCCAATGCTGTCATCAGAGTGGATGTGCCATTCCATAGCCAAATCATGGTGTCGGGAGAAGTTGGATGTCCCAGCCTGGTTTGTAGAGGCTGGGAACACAGTTCAGGACTCACTTTCCTGGCCTGAATCAGCTCTAGGCTAAGGGGTACATTGTGTCCAGCAGCTCAGGCCCTAAGAAGAGGCATCCCAGTCCCTTTCCACGGCCCACTCACGGTAATCTCCAATCATAGATGGGGATCATTTGGCAGGATGGTTGTAACTGACCTTGGCTGACTCTGGATGAGTGACCTTCCAGATCGTTTAAAAAGTATTGGCAAGTGAGCATTTGCCACTTGTCCTAAGCTGCCACAATGTGACGGTCCAAACATTACTCATTGCCTAACTGGGCACTGGCCAAGGAATTAACCACCCCGTGCATTTGGTCACTTCCTCACTCTACTTGAAGCTAGCATTCATACAGAAAATACCACGCAGATTGCTGAGAGCACACTCAGGTCGAATCTGATTCATCTCACTTTCTATAGGAGAAAAAAAGGGAAAAAGGAGGAGCTAGCAAATCTTGAGGGACGACTTGGCACTAATGTTATCCCAATGATTATCACTACGTAGTAAGTATCATCATCTCTATTCTACAGATGCTGACAGTGAGGCATGGTTGCAAGGCTGCTGGGGTTGCCAGGTTGGCTTCTCAGGCCCTGTGGAAGAGATTCCTTCCATTACATCTGTTTGTTCAATCCAGACAGTGAGGGGATGTGCCAGGGCTCTGGGGTCAGCCTGTCCCCAAATGAGCATCACCTCCATCCCCTGCAAATTCTGGCAAGCTGGGTTAATTACACTGGTTCTCTGTGCTCTGGCTGTCTCACCAATGTGGAAGTTAGCCCACTGCACTATTATGCGAATTAACCCAGATACTTCTTAAAAGCCCCACATTGCACCCGGATATAGTAAATGCTCAACAAACCCTAGCTCTTCTTATAATCCCTCTTGCCAAAATGTACTCCTTTAGGTTTTGTTCCCCAACTGGAATTCACACATGCAGAGACAGGGACCCTCAATTAAGTTCCCCTTTCTTCCTGCCCCTCCCTTTTTTTTTTTTTTTTTTTTGAAATTTGTTTTATTTGGCAAATTTTTTTTTTCCTCGTGACCATTTCATAAAACTGGTTTTGGAGTCCAAAATGCTATCAGCTTGAGAACATTAACCTGAAATCCCCGTAAGGATGTGCAACATGATTTATAGATGCATTTTCTTTAGCTTAACAGTGTCACCTTCACATTTCAGCCTTGGCAGCCTTCATTGCCCTGCCAGACTGTGGAGTCTTACAGTTGCATCAAATAAACTAGGGTTATAAATCACCCCCAGATGTCAGCCTAATTGTTTCAAATGAGTGGGAACCTGTTGGATGGGGTACTTTGGACACACATGCACTGAGTGTTCCTGAAGGCCAGCTCCCTCCCATCCTGGACTGAGAGGCCCAGCAGCTGGCTTGAGGTGGGGCTGGCTCTCTGCACCCACCCCAGGGACTTCCGGCCTCTCCTCTTCTTTTCCTACAGCAAAGGCCCCACCCATTCTGGCTTCCAGGAAGTGGGGTTTGCTCGACTTCCTTCTGTGGAAAAGCAATTGGCTTCCCCATGATTTTCCACATCAAGCATTGATAAACAAGCATGGCAGGTGTCAAGATTATTTGCCTACCCATGAGAGAAGACGTTCTCCCCAGTCAGCAAAGAACAGGAAGCGGAGGG
The DNA here is from genome assembly GCF_964662115.1 of Mustela nivalis. NCBI lineage: Eukaryota > Metazoa > Chordata > Mammalia > Carnivora > Mustelidae > Mustela > Mustela nivalis. Next base: position 7,542,997 of record NC_139025.1, on the reverse strand, counting down.
GTTCAAGAAGGGGAGGGAGGTAGATTCGGCATTTGCAAACCAGACCCATGTGGCCACCCTCTGGTCACTACTCAGCAAGCCTGTGGAGGAAGACAAACATGAGCCTTGCTTTTGCATCCTCAATGGAGAAAAAATTTTCTAGAAATTCCAACCTGAGAAGGAACGCTTAGCGCCGCGATTCCCACTCTGCCACCACAGAAACAGCGCTGGCCGATGGCGTTCTAACTTGCAGAGCACCTGCCTGCATCAGAGGGCCCCATGAGTGCCCCTCCCTGCCCTTTCAGCCTTTAACCCCAATGCTGGAAAAGGGCTTTTCCCTGTGAACAAGACGAGACCCAGGATCAGGCAGCTGGTGCCCAGGCAATATGGGTCAAGATCAGTGTGAGCCACTGCTTCTCCCTGGGGAGGACCTGCATGTGGGTTTTCTCTTCAAAATCCCCCCATAAACCTAATATTTTAAAGTATCTGTTTCTGCATCCAGGCATTTCCCAAAGAGTTACTTTAAGGATGATTGATGTTTGAAAATGCAAGTTTAGCATAACGGCACAGTGGCTGTGTCCCCCTTGTCCCACTGGCTCCATTACCATGGGAGAACCTTAGCCACATGGCAGTGGAAGCTGGCACCAGACCTCTGTGTTCCTTCTGTTCCCAAACCCAAACGGACTTCCCACTCAGACTCAGCCTCGCTGACCGTCCCCAGCCGTGAGCAGATGTGCAGGTGGCTTCCCAGGAGACACTTCCCAGACACTTGGGGACTGCACCATATCTAGCCAGGTGACACCACGGTTATGGTTTGCTATGCCAAAGCTTCGCCCTAAACGGAGCATAGGGCAGACCATGAGCCAGGAGTTCTATCAGCCAAGGATGTGACTAACTGAAAGTGTTCCTTGAAGGGACGTAAAATAATCGAGGTCTCCAAGATGGAGGGAGGGGGAACCAGGGATGGTGATGGGTGACATATTTTCCTACAGTCTGCCGGCGAGAGGTGGGCTTCAGTTCCCATCACTTCTACCAGATTAAAAACAAAACATAAAAATCAGACCAAGATAAACAAACGCACAAGTTCGTGGAATAGGGGGGCAATCATCTGAGAGGCTGAATGTTGCAAAAGGACACCCAGGGTCTTGAAGGCCTATTCGCCGGCTTGTCAGCTGGGGAAATCGCTGCTGACCTCATGGGGAAGGTCAGATGTGGGAACAAGGTGTGAGCGTTACTGAACCGTGGGGTGGCGGGAGCGTGGGAGGGGTTCCCATGAAGGTGTCATCAAAACATGCAGACTGTGAAGGGGAGACCTTAGGAAGACTGGAGACGAGAAAGGCCCTACATGGGTCTCAGGCAAATGCCCTGGGGCACACACTGTGCTCAGCCCCTGGAGGGGAGAAAACACTAGAAGCCAAGTTCAGTTACAGACCCTCAGAGTTCAGTCAAAGACCCTCAGAAGTCAGTCAGATCCCCAGTCAGTTAAAGATACCCAGAGTTCAACCAGAGACCCCCAGTGTTTAACCAGAGACCCTCATAATTCAGTCTCTAGCTTTGGTGGCATAAGGAGGAGTCTATTTTTTGAGGAGCCAGAAGAAATATCTAAGGGTTTGGTTATCCGACTTCAAATGACACACCATGTCTGCCACTCCCATTCTGGGAAAACTTCCAGAAGTAACCTTCCACAATCCAAGCTTCCAATTGAGGTTAAAGTTCAAAACGTTCCATCAGTGCAGTTGAACCCTAAGTGAGCAGATCACCTTTGGGCAGCTCCTTTATTTTGGATACCTCATGAGTGTCTCCTTGGAGGAGAGAGCCACAGTTTTGAGGTCAGACTGTTCGGGGTCAAAACTGATCTCTGTAACTTGCAAGTTCTGTGAACTTGGGCAAATCAGAAAATCTGCGCAAAAGTGGGGAAAGTCATGCTTCTCTCAGAGCACTATTATGAGGATAACATTTGATAACACATAAAGTTCCTGGCAGAAACCCTTGTGTAAACCCTCGGCCGTTTATGAATGCCGTCTCCCGGAAATATCATCCGAAGTTCCGACATTGAATCGAGGGAGGGAGTGGGGAAGGAAGGGGGAAAACGTAATAAATACACTTGGTTAACATCTAAATTCCTACTTTTTTTTTCATAGTTTCCAGAATATCTTTCTGAAATAATATTAGCCTTAGGTAAATCCAAATATTTTCAAGTTGATTTTGTAGCAAACTATTTATGTACAAAATCTTTCCTAAATAAGTATAAATGATTTTTCCTCTATTTCAAAAGTCTGCCTAATCAAGGATCAGCTGGCTAACTAATTATCTCACCGAACGAGTAGAAATATCAGGGCTTCAGTTTGCATTTGGAGACCAGAGGGGTAACAGCTCAGTGGTGATCATGTTCAGAGAAAGCCTCAGTCTTCACATTCCCAGGAGGAGTCCCACAGGGGGGAGATTCCTTTTGACGTGAGGATTACGTAAGAAGATAAGCTGGTAATTAGGACACTTGGAAAAGGTCTAACACAACGTTTCTGGAACCGTCTGCCACAGTCAGTGGGGTCTGTTGGGCTGTCGGGGACATGACTTATCCCACGCAGCAGCCTGCAGGAGGAACACCTGCCTGGAATTTGGCTCGAATGCCTCCTACTTACTGCGCTTCCAGCTCACTGGAACTCTGGATTGGGACCAAGAAGCCCTGCAACGTTCTTCCTGGCCACCTCTGCCATCAGTGCTGGACACACCACAGCCAGCAGGAATCCTGTGTGCAAATGTGCGGGAGCAGGAACCAGCTGTGGTGCTCTGCAGATTCGCAGCCGCCGCGGTCCTGGCGCTGTGTCCTCCACCTCCCGGGCGCCAGGCTGGGTTCCCTCCCAGCAGCATCCCGAGGGGGGTCCTTTATTTTCCCCATTTCTCTGATTTAAGATCGTGGAGCTCAATGGAATAAGTGACTCAGGCCAAATGACAGATGTGCTGTTCCCCTGCACCCCCCTCCCCAGTACAGGGGCCTGCAAAGGGCCTCTGGAGATGGGCCAGATGATAAATGTCCCCGTGGGAGACACCGGATTTTGTGCGGCAGAAGGAATGCAGGGAACAGGGGACATACTCTGAGGTGCACGTGTTTGAGGTCCAAGTATCCACCTGTTAATTCACACTGTAGCAAAATTACACAAGAAGTTGTGGATGACAGCGGCCCTTAGGCTGCTCTGATAGGACTCCCAGCCTCTCACCCTCGGGACATGGCTGCCAGGCAGGGCCATCCTGGCTCCGTCCTGGACCATGGCATGTCCCGGGTTCAGGCCAGCCCTTGACGACGGAGGACCTGACGCACGTGACATCAGGCAGGGTCCAAGCCTGGCTCCTCGGCGTCCTGGCCCTGGCCTGGCTCTGAGCAGAGAGGTGCGTTACTGAAATACACTGAATGAGTTTTCTCACCTTGTCAGAGATCCCCGGTTCTGTCACTTCTCAGCTGGAGAACTCGGGCCAAGCACCCAGCCCTTTGCCTTCTCTTTTAGAGAAAAATAAGAATTGTGTTCCTTAGGTAAGTTTTCCAAGATCATTTTGGTTGAGGCTTTTGATGAGACTTTGGGCAGTTCTGGGCATCAGTGTTTCTGGTCGACTTCCTGAGATGGGAATGAGATCTTTGAGGACAACGCTTGGCAGCACGTGGTGGCAGAGCTCAGCAAGTGTCCATGAAGCCAGCCTGTGGCAAGAGCCAGGGCTGGAGAATGAGTAGCCAGTGTCCTGCCCTCCAGGAGACAGCCCCACACCAGCAAGTCTGAATTGTTTCCCATCACAGACCACAGGGCGGGCTTCATCACATGTCTGCAGGACAGGTGTTTCTTGAGCACCTACTGATCCCAACAATGGATCTGTTCACATGAGGCTCTGTGGGCCCAAGGGGCTGGAGCAGGTGGGCTGCTGAATGTTTCTGCATCCCAGTGCCACGGGGTCCTTCCTTATGCCAAGATGTGCACCGGCACCTTCAGAAGACAGAGAGACCCTCTCCCAGTACTGATGTACTATTGATTTAAAGGTGCAAACCATTCCCAAGGTCCAGAACGTCAGCCATGGTCATAACCATGCATGAGAGCTATTGGCTTGCTGGCGTGGAGGTGAGGGCATGGGAGGAGAAACCTGGGGGGTGCCTGGAGCAGAGGGCCGATCGCTGAGCCAGTGTGCATGCCGGCGGCCTTCAAGAAGCACCGGGACTCGAGGATGAACGGGGGTCAACTGGGGAAGCAAACCCGGCGGTCATTCACGGGGAAGGGCTCGGCCAAGCAGAAGGCAAGCTCTGGTGGGGCAGTGGCAGGTGCGGGTGAATCACAAGGGGTTTCTCTGGATGAAGAAGGAGTCTGAGGCAGGAGTGGTCCGAAAGCCTTCCGTGGCACAGGTCGCTTTCTGTGGCCCAGGTTCAGGGGCTTGTCTGTTACCTCCAGGCTAAAGCTCCTGCTGTGTTGACCCTCAGGGCTCCATCATTGTCTGCTGCGGGGCTGTCCTGAGCACTGTAGGATTTTACCAGCATCCGAAGCCTCCACTTACCAGATGCCAGGAGCATCACGCCCCCAGTTGTGGCAAGGGAAGAGTCTGTGGGCATCGTCAAAAGTCCCCTAGGGGCAAAATCATCCCAGGCTGAGAACGCTGCTCTAGGCGTACGGCTGTGAGCATGGAGGGATGGCTGCTCAGGGCTCGGACACCCGTGCTGGCAAGGCTTCTGGAGCAGCCATGGGGAAGGGGGCGGGCCACTGCAATACCCCTAGGCTCTGGTCCAACGCCTGGCACACAATAGGCCCTCAGTGACCCGTGCTTCAGAGAGGCAGGTTACTCCAAGTCACTCAAAAGCTCTAAGTGTCAACACCATCAGCACGGAGCATGGCCAGGACCTCGTCAGGCCACCGTTCGCTGGGCTGAAGGCCGGGGTGGGCACCGTGGAGGCCGGGTCATGCTGGGTGGCTGTTTATCTCTGGGCCCAGGGCTGCCCGCTGGGCGTATTAGAGGCCATGAAATAATGATGAGACCTAGGAGGGTAATTAAAAGCCACGGTGACATTGATCTGCTGAGATTTCTGAGAGAGCCCAGGGCACACGGGGCGACTCTCAGTCTTACCTCATGCAGGCCCAGCCTGATTGGCCCCCTGGGCATTGCTGGGGCCGTGGAACCTCACCTGTGGCCAAGAGACTCCCAGGGCAGCAGCCAGACTGGCTTCAGAGGCTGTGCAAAACAGGCAGCCTGGGCCTGGGGGTGGGGGGCAGCTGCTGTGCTCAGCCCTGGAAAGGCAGGAGCCCGCCACTGTGTTAAAGACACAGGTGCCCATTCCGCAAGGGCTCAGAGGTCAACCTTCTCCCCTCCAGGCCCCAGGGACACTCCAGGCGGAGAATCGGAGATGCCCTGGGGCCGTGCTGCCTGTCTCGGTTCGGGGCATGTCCGTCTCTGTCCTTTAGGCCCCCAGTGCCTACCAGAAATGTTTCAATCTAGATCCACATGAACCCAACAGTTATTTCTTAATGGTCTACCCTGGGCTGGAAACTGTGCCTACTTTAAACAATTATGAACATCTAATGTTTACCTATACCACTCTTGGCAAAGCTGGACATTTCGACCTGAAGAATAACGATGTTTTCTGCTGTTCCTGCTATGTATCCGTGATTGGCTTATTTACAGTTGCTTTAGTTTTAAAACTCTCCTGGTGAAGGGTATTAATGTGAGTGTAGAGTCAGACAACCCCGAGGCCCAGCCTTAGTTCCACCAGTTACTACCCTTATGACCTTGGGCAAACCACTTCCTTAAGGCACCGTGCCGTAGTCTTCCTGTTAGTACCAGGAGGTTAAGACAACCCATGCCACAGTGAGAAAGGGCTGATTGAGATGATGTTTGTATTACTGTGAGCTCTCAGGGACCGTCTGTTCGTTAGTCCCATTGTTTTGTTACATTCCTTCCATGCCTGAGTTCCCGAAGTCTTCAAGGCTCTGTGATGTGGCCACAAGTAGCCTATTTTACAGATGAGCAAACAGACAGCAAATCCTTTCCAAGCTGCGATTCTACAGGAAGACTCCACACTCACCCAGTCTCAGAAAGGGCTACTGGGTGCTCACTCTGCAGGAAGTTGGGCTCCCAGCTGCTGGGCAGAGCCCTGCTTCAAAACCCTGGCATGGCCTTCCTTCCCACCCGCCCGTGAGCAGGAGCTGGTGTGCAGAGTGTCTGCTTACGTCATCACAGCCTTGGTATTCCTCTGTGAAAACCCTGCCCATTTTGCTCCTTGCCTGGGCCACGTGGCAGGGGCGATGGCAGCCACACCCCTGCTCCTCACACTGTAAAGGAAGTAGCAGCCCTATCAGATAGGAGGAAGAAGTCTCTTGGGGCTTTGACAAAATAGCCCGTCTCCCACGCGAGTGCAGACCTGCGGTAAGATCACTGGTCTAAATATGGAGAGACGTTTACTCCTTTCGTGTAAGCTGCCTTGCATCGGTGACAGATTCTTCCGGAATTTGGAGAGGATGCTCTGAATTAAAGACTTAGAAAAAGCACCACGTCCTTATGAACTCTGCCTCACTCCACCATCCATGTCTGTGACAAGGGTGGTGCATAAATCTCGGCGACAGACAGCCACGTGGGGGTTGGGGCACATCTGGAAACTGCTCCAAATTAAATGGATCACGTTGCCAAGACCTTGATTGGAGAAAGGCTTGGAGAAACGGATGACCATTCACTGAATGCACAGAGTATACGCATCTTCTCACTTAAAAGAGGTTTGGTTTGGGCGCCCCTAGAGACACCATGTGCAAAACATTTACTGAGCATCAGACTCCATGACTGGACCCTTGTTGGGTCCAAGATGTGTCTCTGGGAGAAGGTCAAGGTGAGTCCCCATGCACCCTGCGATTGGTTGACGTGCCCACGAGAGCATCTCTGAACCTCGCCAGGCTGACGGCAGCTTGCCCTCCTCTGCTCTGTTAGAGAACCTTCTCTGCTCTACATGTGTGTCCCACTTGCAAAGGACATCTCGTTTATAAACTGAAACTGGGTACGACCTTCAGGTTGCCATGTGTGCCGTCTGTCATGTGGAAAAAGAAAAAAGAAAGAAAGACTTTCTCCTGCCTCCTAGCCTGTACTGGTCCCTAATGTTATAGTCACAATTCCAGAAAAGCCTTATAAACCAAAAGTCATTTTCTTTATTTATTGGGTGGCAAAATCTGACCTGAGCTGACAGAACGAATATGAGGGTGTTTATAGTCTTTCTTTTGCCCACATAGTGTGATTATTCATACATTTTGTTGCAGAAATTCAATCACGAGGGGCTGCCCCAGAGTCCTAAGGAGAACGTTACCTAGTATACAAATATATTCGTTAATATGGTGATATATATAGTTAATATGAATATATGTGAGACATATTAACTTCCTAAAATGTACCAAATTGTGATTTCTGAAGTACATCTGGCCTTGTGGGTCTCAGTAAAGGGATGGTGGGCCTGTAGATCAAATGCGACATCCTGCTTCAGAGCTCTGTCTTTCTGACAGTGTTGGGTAGTGGCAGGTGCGGGCATCTGCGATCACATCAACCTCAGCCACGATTCTGGCTTTTGCAGCTGCCTGTGGCATCCTCCAAAAGTGTTGCTCATGGGGGCCTCAGTTTCCCCGGTTTCAAGAGACTTTCACAAAAGCACCTCTCTTGCAGGACTGCTATGAGGTTAATATGGGCTTCTGCGTGTAGGGATTCTATGCTCAAGGGCTACTTGGGCACCGAAGGGCAGTCCCTATCCTTGCCTGCTCTTTGTCATGACTTCCAGACCCGATGCAAAGATGTAGGGAAACTCACTTTGGCATTCGCTGACCTCCGCTTGGAGGAGGATGTGGCCCTTGGGAGCTCGGGCTGGGGAGGAGTGACAGCACACCAAGACCTTCAGAAGCTGCAGCAATTAGCAGGAGCCACTAAGACCTTTCCAATATTAATTAGCTGTGCCCAACCTGGTACTGCCAGGACTCCCAGCCCCTGGGGGAGCACTCAGGGATGCAGGGCTCACAGAGGAGCTCGGTCCTGACCAGGAGACCGGAGTAAATAGGACAGAGTTTGGCTCCCCAAGCACCAAGCGAGATGATGCAAAGTTCTCCCTGTGCTCCGGTGCAAGACAGGCCCTGGATGGATGGACTAGGGACGGTGAGAGGGGGAGCCCTCCCAGCTCGGTCTCTCGCTGCTGCTCCCACGTGTGATTTCTCCTCCCCACCCCTCCTCAGCTCCCTCTTCACCTCTGCTCCGTCTCTCTGGTGTTTCTCTTGGCTGAGGTCTTCCCTAGATCTCTCTCCCTCTATGTCTCTCTCTGCCTCATGATTCCATCCCTCTTGCTCCGTCTCTCGGCATCTCTCCTTATCCCTTCACACATGCACCGCCTACAGCATTTAGCTGTCCTCCAAGCACAAGCTCAGTGGACTTGATGATGAAGGGCCCATTCCCCTCTGCTGAACCCAGCATTCTCTCCAAAAACAAGAGTCATAGAATGCAATATGGCTTGCATTTTCTGGGTGAATTTTCTACTGTATTTCAGACATAGGTATTCATTTCCCAGATATTTACTGAGCACCTACTACTTGCCAAACACATTTTTGTCTTACATCCTGGGGATGCGCTAGTGAAAAAAGGAAGAAGTCCTTTCTCTCATGGTCTCTCATGGTAGGCTGGGGGAAAGGGAATAGAGAAATAAGGGAGTAAAACCTGGTATTTCAGAGAGTAAGTGCTACAAAGAAAAATAAATTTGAATACTGGGATAGAAAATGCTGGTGGTAGGAGAGAATGATCAGAGACCCTCTGACAAAGGACTGAGGTCATCTGAGCCAAGTGACAAAGAAAAACACGTGGCTAACTGAGGCAAGGGCATCCAAGGCAGAGGGGACAGAAAGTACAATGGCCCCAAGACAGAAGCCGGCCTGGAACATGTCAGGAATACCAAAGAGTAAGCAAGGCAGGCAATGATAGAACACAGGGTCAGAGAAGCCAAATACCTTCTCACGGAATCTTTGCGAACTTTTTTCTACAAAGAGGGCATTAACCTCATTTTGCATGTGAGGAAATCTTGGATCAGAGAATTTTAAAGATTTGCCTAATATCACAGAAACCAAGTTATAGGGCTGAATTCTAACTCAAGCCCCAGCAAGCACAAATCGCTCTCCGCAGTGTCTTTGCGTTGCTGCAGACGTTTAGGGGAAAGTTCCAAGCCCAGACACCCAACAGCACCTTATCTATTAAGAGCTTGTGGAGAGACTCTGCAACTGTCCCAAGAAGCAAGTGATGATCATGAAAATTCAGGTCCCTTCTACTAGGAAGAGGCAAGAGAGCCTGCAGAGAGGCTGAAATCTGACACCAAAAGTAATCGGTCACTCACAAGGAGGGAAACAGAGGCTCAGAGAGGTCAACCACCGTGTCTGGGCCCGTTCCTGTCCATTGTCGGTGGTGTTTGTTACTCGTGTACGGTTAAAATAAGAAGAAAAAGCCAGAGCGGACCGAAGAAAATGTAGTGCTGTCATCCTCGTCTTTGAAACAGAACTGTTCTTGGACGGATTGGATTTCTGAGAAATCAACAACAGCGCTTCACTGATAAAGACCATTTTCCACCAAGAAAAAAAAAAAAAAGTTATTTTAGCCTCCCACCTGATTCTTTTTTCTTTTAAGAGTAAAACGTGATTTTGAAAGAGTAATTACATATATTTATATCACAAGAGTGGGAGGCAGTACCCATCAGTGAATCACCTGCTTCCTACAACTCCGAAATCAATCTAGACACACATGTGAGATGCACCCAGGATTGAGGGCCATGCGGTGGGACCAGAGCCTCGGCGGGGTAGTCACTTGGGGAAGGTGAGGCTGGAGACGGGAGTGTCCTGCCTGCCTCTTCATCCTGATTCATGATGAAACTTCTTTATAAACTCAGCAGTGGAAACATTCACTCACTACGTAATTCATTCTTTCTTTATTCTTTCTCTCCCTCCCTGGCTTCCCCATTGCACATTTACTGGCTACACGTGGGTTTTGAGCCCCATGTTCATCTGAGAATCCTAAAACCAAAAAAAAAAACACACACACCACAGCCTCTTTTTTTTTTTTTTTTTTAAATAAGCTTATTTTTGAGAGACAAGCTTGCATTCCTTCCCTGAAGACACGTTCCTGCTAAAGACACCTGAGTTCAGCCTGTGGCAAGGGTCAAGCCAAAGGTAGTCTGGAGGGAGCCAAGGGTCTTTACACGATGAAGGCTTATACGGAAAAGAGGGTCTTTGTGTCCTGAAGTTCCAGGGGCTGTCTTGGGGTGAAGGGCTACAGCCTCTGGCTGAGGGTTCAGGCGGGTCAGGTCAGGACAGAGGAGCCAGAGGACATCCCTAGGAGCGGCAGCGTTTGTCAGAGTAAATGCACTAAAGGATACACATGGTATCTTTACATGGAAACTCTGAAACCCAGACTGAGTCACATCCTCCGGTAGGAAACCCCCCACCCCAGTCCTTTTCTGGGGTACGGCCAAATCACTGGAAACAGACGAGGGGCCCCAGCACAGTAATAGCACTGCCAAGATTTATGTACGGACCAGGTGTGCCCCAAATGGCCCTTTACAATTGTGTTCTGACTCTTGGGGCTTTCTGAGGCCTTGAAAACCGACTTTTCCCAGAGGTGAGGTTGCCACCAAGGGTGTGGACAGCAGCTGTGGGCAGACTGGGAGAATGGGCGGGTTCTAGTCCCCAGTGTCCAATTAGATACAAGGCTTTGGGAAAATCGTACAACCTCTATGAGCCCGTCTCATCATCCGTGAATCAAGGGCTATTACCCATTTCATCTGAGTATTCTGAAAAATGAGCCCCGCGTAACAGAAACACTCTGTATCCTATCCTATGTACTATAAATATGAAAAATTAGCATTGTCTTAAGAAGGTATTGATATAATCATACCTAATGGATGGGCATGGGTAGAAATAATAAATGCATCTATCCACACAATATTCTACGTGCCAATATATGCGATTTGAGTTAAAGTGGGTTTGGAAGTATTATTTTAACTCTGATGGCCTCAGAATCAAATTAGTCAATGGCTATGATTGCCATGGGGAAAGATAATTTCGGGAACGATAAGAATTGCAATATCAGTTAGTACCAGCTTGTTAATGAAACTTCAAAGTTGAAACCAAAGTAGGAGTCTGTAGATGGCTCCAGAGAAAAAGTCCCGTGTTTCTGCAAATCTTCTTTCTGTCTTTAATGAATGCTTAACCTCCCTGCACTTGAACTTGGCCATCATGGCCAGTAGTCAATTTTCACTTTAGTTCATGTATTTTTTTTTCCCTTTTAATCCTGAAAATCTGTAGCCATGTCATCAGCTCCTTCTTAATTATACCATATTCTTTACATCTGTCCTGCTAAATAACTCTAATTGAAATAGCACCGGCGTGAATTTTTGTAATGTTCCCCCCAAGACATCCCGAAAGTGACTCACGAGAAAACAGACTGAAGTCACAGCTGGAAGCACGTCAAGGATCATTTCCATTTTTACATGATTAATTTGAATTTAATATCTTAAATCAAAACCTGATTAATTTAAATAAAATTTTGATGGTGCCCTGCTTCTAATATACATTGCAGTAATTAGATTCGGCTTAATGTGATTTTTTTTTTACATAATTAAAAAAAGGGGGAAGTCAAGTGTAACAATGCGATGTTGATACAAATCTGTCTAAATATATATAGGGGACTGAGGTTTTGGACATTACTCAGGTGACATGAGGACGGTTAATGAAAGGGACATCAATGCGCCGAACGTAGATATGAATATTCCTTGTTCATCCTGTAGCTATAGCAAAACCGCTAATTCTAACATTAAAAGTGGAGAAAGTTGTTATTCTTAATAAATTAAAATCAGAGTGGGACACGGCACCAAGAAGTCAATCATGAATCCTGTGAATCTTACAAACGTCAAGATTCATCTCTTCACTTTTAGACAGTGAGAGAACCCACCTCCTATATCCCAAAGGCAGGACAGGCTCCGATGCTACAGACGAATGTGTTCACAGCCCGAGGCAAGCAGGTGCCTCAGGGACTGCTTCCAGCCCCTATGTTTGGAAACGTGGTCGAGGGGCTATCCTCTGAGGACCCTGCTTTTCATGTCCTTCTCCTCTTGGGAAAAGGGAAAGGGTCTGGAAGTTGTTACAAGCTTCCATTCACCCCAACTCCAACTGGCCTAGACTCATATACCATGAAGACCCCTAGAAATAAAGAAACACCCATATCTAGACATTGCGACAAAACTATCATGTTCTAGAGAGATCTAATGCATAACCAAAAGGAAGCCATCTTATTAAGAAAAAAAAAAAAAAAGTCCTAAGTAAGTCTTCTGCAAAATGTGTTTTCTACACTCACCCTTTCCCCCAATTGAGTAAATGATCCTAGGCTGGTCACTTGTGTTCTCAGACCAGAGTGTCCCCAGCTGTGGAGCTATGGAGACAACCTGGAAAATGTCTGGGCATGACCGAGGTAGCTCTGCAGGACTGTGTGCCTTGCAAAGACAAGTTTCTGAGACCCTCCATGAGCCAGAGGTCTGAGACCACTGCTCTGTGTCCTGTACCAGGGTTCCTGGTAGGCTCATCCGATGTCAAACTCCATGATTCTAGTGAATTCCAGTCCCTCCCCCCTAAGATGTTTATGGACCATGGGATGCTTAGATCTGGGCGTGGAGGAGGCACAGGCTTGAGGGCAGAGAAGGCAAGCTAAGAGTCCATGGGTTAGTTCCACCTGTTCTTTAAGAAATTTTAATTAGGGAACCTTTGGAAGATGCCTGAGGAAAAGATTAGATAACCCTGAATATGTGTGAGACAGAATAGAGCTGCTAGTGATAACAATTACTATTGTTACCCAAACTTAAATCGAAGATACCCTAATCGATTGTACTTATTAGGGACCCACTATGTGCACAGTACTATTGTTTGCAGAGTCATGAAAGCACTGTTCTCTGTGATTTAGAAACTGCAAAACAAACCTGTGTGCCTATCAAATGCCTCATACCAGAAGATTGATTGCACCACCTCTCTTCCCACTTTTTTCCTCCTTCCCACCTTCCTGAATCCCTCCCACTCATTGCCACTTCTTGCAGCAATGCAGTTCTGCCTGCCGTCCACCCTAAAGTTTTGTCCAGACCCCCTATTCTCCACAGGGCTTCAGAGAACAGAGAAATTACTGTGGGGTGTCCATGTGTCAGAGACAGGAGGAAACACTTCATGCAGAGACTCATGAGAAAGTGTCTGCCCAATTTTCAGTGGCCAAAGCTAACCGTAGTTTAATTGCATGCATTTAATTGTTCCTTGAAGGTCTTGATTTCACTCTTGCTTTGTGACTTTGAGCTGCAAGGATGACGTTTGAGAATTATTTAGAACACTGCTACGCCTCCTGTCCCGGAAGGGAGCAAAGCTTGGAGCTCAGACGGTGTCCTCGTGTCTGGAAAGAGAAGTCCATCCAGGCGTTGGCTTTGATCCAAACCGGACAGAATACACTTGGAAGTCACTGTCAGACTTCTGAAGCTTCCCTGCAGATTGTGTAATATTGAGTCACTGTAACTTTCTACACTGGCACCGGTGGTGATTATCATTTCAACAGCTGCTTCTACGTCCTGGACACCTGCGTATGTAACACAGCGTGCTCACAGCTTTAAGGGTTAACTCTAATCTTTTGGCATCTCTGTAGAATGTCTTATTCTAACCATTTCACAGACTTGAAAACTGAGGCTCAGAGAAACAAACAAACAAACACTTACTCTGACCCAACCCTGGCCATCAGGATTCGTTCAGACGGGCCCTGTAGGCCGTGCTACTCCGTGCACACCCCGGATACACAGATAACTGACCAGTCCCTCGCAGATCCCAGGCTGCACAGACCAGACCCCCTGCAAATCAGTAACCGTACCTCTGAACAGGCTTTGTGTACGTTCAGCCACGAGAGCCTGACCACCCGGCACATCTCTGACGGTTCCACTTGACAGAAGGGGAAGAACTCAAGCAAGAATTTCAAGGAAATCGCTGATTTATTATTCATCACAAAGGGTCTAACACGATGACTTTTTAATCTGACAGCCAGGACTTTCGATGACAATCAACAGTTTAATTTCTTTCTAAATTTAGATTTTTTTTTTTCCTTTTCTGCATCAAACACCAAAGCCGGCTAAAAATAGCTGAGCTTTGAATGTTAGAGGGGAGAATTGTACCGATTATGGCTTTTTTTTTTTTTTTAATGTCAAAGTTAAAGTCAAAACAAAATTAATCAGGAGGGGTTATCTATAATGAATCACTATTCAGCTCCGAAGGAAGGAGTAGGGGAGATATCTCTGCCAGCAGTTGAAGGAATGTTCTTTCAAAGAGCTACATTAGACCATGGGCTCCAAGAGAAAGATTGTGGATCTTCCGTATTCAGCAGCATGAATCTAAAACTCTTCGGCTCTGGTCTAACTTTCTTTATTATTACAAGGCAGCGGGGGTTGAGGTTTGTATGGGCTGTGATTTAAATAGTTAATTGAAAGGAAGCCATGGTGAGCTATTTCTGACTACAATATTACTGGGACAATCTTATCTGAGTTTACAGAGTTATTTCCAATTTGTAAATGCTGTATGCATTTCTACTAGATAAAACACTCAAAACCTCAGACCGGAGCAAAGCAACCTTGCTGTTCTAGAGCCTTCCACACCGGCCCCTTCTGCCTCTCCACCTCCCTCCGGTCTCTGCTCTCTCTAGTGCCTCCCCTCCTCCTGTTTCCTGTCTCTGCTAGGAAGTCATGCCGAGACCCAGAGCCTCAACCTAAGGCAGATAAATTTAGTCATAGAGTCGTGGGATAAAGGGAAGACTTGCTCCTAAGCCCCAGAGGACAGAGGAGAAAACAGAGGGTCAGGGAGGGTCAGTGATTCATCACGGTCTTGCAGTGATAGTAACATTGTTGGAACCAGCACCCAGCCTTTGCCCCTCCTAAGTTCAGTGTGCCTTGTGTGGCTTGGAGGCTACTAGAGAGGTAGACTCCTTATGGGACCCAGTATGAAGTGGTGACCGGAGATTACCTGTGTGACAGCTGAAATCATCTGCCCTATGTAGTCTACTGACTACACAACATGACTACTTTTCCAGGAGGTCCCTGCCGACAGAGAAAAAAGTCATAAGTATATTCATCATGTATTCCAGTAACTTTCTAGAAACCCCGTGTAAAAGAAAACCCGTATCAAATGATTCTACTCTTTAAAGAAAGCATCAAGCTGTAGCTTATTCTAGCAAGACTACGAGATCCTCATTATGCTATGTCTACCAGTTCTAAACTTTCCTTCTCCAGTCCTAATCAAGTCAGCGCATTGTAAGATCTGCCTGACACTAGACACTTTTGACTCCAAAACCCCATAAGAATTTTGGCATCTCTCCCCCTCTCCTTCCACCTACCCTAGTCACCACCGAGAGTATGTCAAGGAAGTGCTCTCAGTAAGAATGAACTCAGCATCATCAGATTGTCAGGTCGTGCGTGGAGAGCCAGCACCCAGCGCTGGTAGGACACAGAACGGTGTGTGTGCACTAATGACATGGCAAGGGGTCTGGGTAATGGGCTAAGGGAGTAATACTCTGATCGCGGGGGTACAGGGGCAGCTGCACTCACACCAGAGTCTCCACCAAGGGCGGGCTTGGAACCTCTGCTAGAAAGAGGCCATCTTTGCCTTCTCGGGACTCCCGGCTCAGCTGGTGGTGAGATTGGTCAACACCGCGCCACTGACCATGAGGGGGTCTGGTGAAGCGTGAAATGGCAGACCCGGAGGTGGGAGGGATAGATTCTTCCCGTTGGCTGGAAGGACTGTGAGACCAGGGGGCCTGATCTCGGCAGGGAGCATCCAGCCCGAGAAACTAGAAAAGGTCTTTCGGGACATAAATATGGCGCAGAGGCCCCAGGGAGCCTCTTCCTGGGCTAAAGTGGTCGAGGTACCCCTCGGGGCCCGGTTCTGACTGTGTGACTTTGGGCAAATGCCTAACCTCATATATGCCTATTTCTTCACTCGTGAAACGTGGAAAATAAGAACGGGACCCACCACGGTGAGTAGAGAGACTTTCACACGGTGAGCACCCAGGAAGTCTAGATATCTTAGCCTCTCTGATCCTCTGCCTTCTCTGTCCAATGGGGCTCATGCACGAGTCTCCATTTTGTAACAAAATTGTTATTTTAGGAGTCGTGATAGGCTCCTGCCAAGCTTCTGATTAAAAAACCAAATCCAGCGGCCCCCATCCTGTTCGACGCCCAAGTGTGGATTTTGGAAAGACCGCATTCTTTCTGTTCATAACCTGCTGGGAGAAACGGCCCTGTCTCTCTCCCTTCTAAACTGGTCTCTGGGCCCATCAGGTGAGCGGAGTAGGGTGGGGGGGATGTGGGCAGGTGGGCTCGGTTCTCCCTCTCCGCCCTCACCTCTGCAGCCCCTCACCCTCTCATCTTCTGGGAACTTCACCTTTCCAAACTCATCTCTTGCCTGAGATGCAAAGGAAGAATATCTCCAGCTTTGTTTCTCTATTATAATGGATGTAAATTAATGTTTTGCCTTTGTTTGCTGCGGTAATCATAGAGGCAAGTATATATTCCTAACAGCTATCTTATTTTCAATTTGCAAAGCGTACTGTGCTTAATCCCATGAGGCAGCCCGTGGCTCCAGATATGAATTTTAAAAGATAATTAGCCCAGTGCAGGAGGTGCTCTCTGCGACATGAAGCACACACCGAAGCCTGGTCAGAGGGGTCCTCTGGGGGACCCGTCAGGTCACAGTTCCCCACCACCCCCTACGGTTTATTACTTTTGTTCATCGCCACTGCCTTTGTGCGAACCAGCTGATTTGTTCATGAAAATTTAAATCATGCCCATACTAGACCTGGAATTTCTTTTTGGGGTTGTTATTTGAGGATTCCCACCCATGCACCCCACCCGTATTTCTCCTGATGATATTCATGGCGGGTGACAATTTATGTTTCTCTTTTTTTTTCTTTTTTCTTTTCCTTTTTACTCTACATAAAAGAAAGGACCAGTCCCCGGCTGCTTATTTGTAATGTCTGATGCCCATGGCAGATTAAGTGACCATCTATTAGCAAGAGCCTCAGAAGGTCCCAGGTCAAAAAGATGAATGTTGTACCCAGCTCCGGTCATAGATTGTCCCTGTGCGAACTTTACCCCCAGCTGGAAATCAGTTATGAACACAAGGGCACAGTTGGACAGGCTGAGGAATCATGTCGATTTGCCTGCGTGGGACTGTAGTCTACAATGCATCACACATGCAGGCAAGGTTTTGCCTTTTCTCACCCACGTGCTTGACACATAAGAGTGGAACCTCTGTGTAGGGCAAAAGAGGGCCGAGCAGATTCCTTCTCTCTAAGACAGTCTAGGGTGCCTTCCTGGAGGAGGTGCCACTTTGAGCAGGGGACATAATTTAATCAAATCAGGTAACTTACCTTTTGTTATGATTCTCCCAAGCAAATGAAAACTGGTGGATGGCAACAGCACACACACATGGAATGTCAACTGTCTACCAGCCACTTTATTTATTGTCATTCCTGTGTCTGACCTCACTTACTGTCCACGATCTGGGAGTGGTTCTTATTTACAAATTCGAACACTGAGGCACAGGGACACACTCAAGGCTTGTCAGGGAGAGTGGGCAAGGTCAGGATGAGAACCCTGGCATTCTCACTCTGGAGGCCCCTGTCTGCTAAGTGACTAGGGGGTTCCTGCCTCGTGTGAACATCCCAGTCGTAAAAGGTGGTGGATGGAGAAATGCAGTCCACCTAACCTCAGGAGCTGAATGCATCCTACAACGGCCTCTGCTGAGAACAGACGTCACTCACAACAGTTCACAGTCAACCATGGTGCAGTCAGAGCTGAGTACAAGTATTTGCTTTTATATAAACTAGGTTAAGGGCATTTGGGTGGCTCAGTGGGTTAAGCCTCTGCCTTCGGCTCAGGTCGTGATCTCAGGGTCCTGAGATCGAGTCCCGCATCGGGCTCTCTGCTCAGCAGGGAGCCTGCTTCCTCCTCTCTCTCTGCCTGCCTCTCTGCCTACTGTGATCTTTCTCTGTCAAATAAATAAATAAATAAAAATTAAAAAAAAAAAAAACTAGGTTAAGAAAAGAAAAAAAAAAAGAAGAAGGAAAAAAAAAAAAAAACCTCTTGGTGTAGTTTAAGGACATTTTCCCCCCTTTATCACATAAGCTAGGAGACTTTTCTTCTAATGAGAGAAATGTCATTTCATTTTTAATTCTTAAAGTTCATGGAACCCTGTGCTGCTGGAAAGGTGTGTGTGTCATTGTGTATGTGCTTATGTACGTGTGTATGTGAATTTGTGTGTGTGCATGCATGTATGTATATACACACACTCTTCCAGCAACACAAGGGGTCTGTGTGTGTGTGTGTGTGTGTGTGTTTATTTGTATTTGGCAGAGAGAAAGAGAAAGGAAGAGAGAACCAAACTCTGAGATTTCAGAAGGACATCAGAAGGATTGAGCAGGTTTTGAAATCTGTTCTGACTTGTCCCTGGCATTTGCCGTATTGTCATGTGCTTGGAGATCTCCTCCTGGGCATTTCTGATTGTCTATCTAATGTGGTTGCACAGGGCACTTTGTATTCAAATGGCTGTAGGAAACTATTTAATATGAACTACTTCCTGAAGCCTTCTGGAAGGGAGAGAAGAGAGAGTTCTAGAGTGCTCTGGAGCCTCCTGGGTTCCAGCTAGATCCAGAAAGTCTGGTGGCCTTGGTGGACACCTTTCCTCAGAATAAGAATGATGGCTTCGAGTTAGGGCCATTTCATGCACAAAACTTGAACTATTCATCTGAAGTCTCGTTCCAAATCTTGTACTCTTATAGGTAAACACACCTTATGGTTCCAGAGGAAAAACCAACACGGAAATCCTAGGAGAGGGTAACGCAGAATGCCACAGAAAAACCACCTCACAAAATAAAGAACCAGTCTCCAACTGGAGAAATCTTGCCTTGGTGTGACAAAAAACAAAAACAAAAACAAAAACATGCCTCCACTCAGTGGGGTTTTATGGTGAGTAACAAAGTAAGCCAGCAAGACAGCCAAGATTTCTTCAGTCATAGCCCCGTAGCAGAGAGCTTGCTTTTCAAGCTCATTTCTTGTACTATGGGTTAATTTTTCAAACACTTTGGTCTCCTTTGTATATCCTGGTGCTTAAACAAAGCACAGCAAATGAAATAATGTTAAACAATCTCTCCTCAAGAAAAGACTGATCAACCAGCTCCGATATGTGCTGATACTCAACAAACTCTCACAACACCCCCTTTCTGCCTCTCCACCTGGCCTGGGAAGCATGGCCAAGAGAAAGCTCCTTCCTAATACTTTCTTTGCTCACATGTGTTGTTTTTTAAATTCCACATATTAAAAAAAAATCCACATATGAGTGAGATCATATGATATTTGTCTTTCTCTGACTGGCTTATCCCACTGAGTGAGATGCCCTCTAGCTCAGTCCATGTTGCAAACGGCAAGATTTCATTCTTTTTTTATGGCTGAGTCATATTCCATGGTATATAGACCACATCTTCTTTATCTATTCATCTATCAACGGATAGATGCTGGATACAGCTTCCATAATTTGGCTACTGTAGATAATGTTGCTATACACATAGGGAGGCATGTATCTCAGTGTTTTTGTATTTTGGGAATAAGTAGGCAGTAGTCCATATCCTGAATTGCTGGGTAGTTCTATTCTTAACTTTTTGAGAACAGGTGTGTCGCCAGAGGGGAGGTGGGTGTGGGGACGGATGAAATAGGAGGTGGGAATTGAGGAGGGCACTTGTCATGCTGAGAACTGGTATAGTATGGAAATGTACTATGGGATCACTATATCGTGCCCCTGGAGCTAACAACACTGCATGTTAACCATACTGGAAGTAAAAGGAAAAAAAAAATACTCTCAAAAGGTCTACCCTTACAATAAAACTCTGTGGTCTGTAACAAAGAACAGGGCTCCCAACTGTCTTCAAGAAAGGATGCTGTCCAGCTCCTGGAAAGATTTCTTTTAGGACCGTCTCCTACAAACCCACAACACATTAAAGCACATTGCATGCGTCTGTGACTTTCCCCACCCATCTGTCTCATACGAAGGTTAGCGAAGGTTAAAGCCATGTGTGGTCACAAAACCAGACCTGTTTCCTGCTACCCATTCCTCCCCTCCTCCACTTGGATGGATTTATACCCAACCTTGGTGAAAATAACAAGGAAGACCAAAAATTCCCATTGGAATACCCTCCTTAGAAGTTCCAAAATTTCCTTGTTGAGCTGAGGATCCCAGAATTCTTGGAGGGCACACGTGTCCACAAGTCACTGAGGAGGGAAGGCTGTGGGGAGTCCTGGATGTGTTGTGAGGATTAAATGCACCAAGACACACCAAGATGCTCTCGGAAGCGGTCTGAACACAGGGCAAATGTGCACCGACCGTCACCATCATTATTATTTGAAAGGTTTCAAAGTTCAATTCTTTGTCACTCTGCCTTAGAATGCACCTTTCTTTTATATCTCCCTTACCACAAAAAGTGTTCTCTTCCTTCGGAAAAAAAAAAGATATATATATATATTCTTTTTTTTTTTTTCTATGTACCTTGAAGTCGAATCATAGAAAACCAAAGCTGTTGCTACTCACAGCGACACAAAAACTAAATAACAGATTAACTCCCCCAACCCCTTTTCTTCCAGGAGACTGGCTACTAACATCTAGACCCTGCTTTTCTTTTTTTCTTGTCTTCTTTTCTTTTCTCTTCTTTTCTTTTCTTTCTTTTATTATTATTTTTTTAATCTATACATGTTCAGTGAGCAAGGGGAGAATAAAAGAGTCTATGGAGACAAGCTTGTCTGTTCTTGGGTTTTCAGCCTTTTGCTCTGGGTTTTCAACCAATAAAAGAAAACAACTTACTGAATATTTTAAAGGGTTTCTTTCTTTCCTTCCTTTTTTTTAATTTTTTTAATTTTTTTTTTTTTTTTTTTTTTTTTTTTTAAGGATGGAAACAGTGTCATGCCAGCAAAAATATCTGCTTTTGTCCATAATAACGTTGGGAAGTCCAGCACACCAGTCTAGAATTCTTTGTTCCAGTCCTCAAGCAGCATGAGAACAAGGAATCCGTCTTCTTCATCAGTGGGCATCAGCGCCTGGCAGTGGGAAGTTTCAGTTGTCAGAAAAAGTAGCCTTATAGGTGGGAAGGCATAAGTGGTTGCTCAAAAGGAAAAATGATTTCAAGAGCAAGACCTTATCCCCAGATTACGTTTAATTTTTAGTAGTGCTTCCCAAGGGCCAGGCCACTGTTGACCCTTCTTGGAAATTGTCACCAATCTTGAAAGTGCAGTGCTGCAGACTTTCTCAGAAGGCGAAAATTGCTAATGGCAAGGACTGGCCTTCTTTCTGGAATTATTTCCTTCATACTTGGTATCGGTGGATTCCTGTAGCCATGATCATTCACCATCACAGAACACATCCCTCCTTATTTTTTCGTTCATTTCTGTTGATTCTTATCCCTGTGGTCATAATGACAGGTACCATGCTCTTCCCATCCACATCGCCGGTCTGGTGCTTAGTCAAGGGCTCACGTTTATTGACAGAAGGAGGAAGGGAGAGAGGGAGGGTGAAAATATGGTTGGGAGGAAGAAAACAGGGAATCTTCAGTTTGTGTCAGGAGTGAACTTCTGAGCAGCTTCTCTGGTGAAGAGTTCAACAGTGCTGCTCAGTGATGCAGACAGAGGAGCGCTGGTTAGCATGTGAATATGTGGGCTTGAGTCTACCATTCTGAAAATTCCCAGTGAAGTTTTATTTAGGGGCTGTAAGCCCAACCACTACGCCAAGAGCTAGAGAAAGGGCATGTACTAACTACTCTTGACCTTAGGGCCAGGGTGTTGGGGTGCAGTTAGCATGGGCCTCTCCCATAGTCCATCCCACCAAGGGGCTGCCTTAGTGAGTGAGGGAGCATCGGTATTCATGTAGGGAAGATGGAGATACCAGCTGACTGACCTTGAGCAAGGCCCAGAGGCTCTAAGACCATGGAGGAAGATGTGAGAACACCTGTTGAAGTGCTCAGTCTTATATAACTAAAAGGAATTACTGCATAAAGTATGTTATGGTCACATTTATCAATATTATATGAATTACAGGTTTTTAAACCTACATTTTCACCTGAGTGGGAGATCCTCTCTTGAAATGCAAGAGAAAAT
Organism: Mustela nivalis; assembly: GCF_964662115.1. Taxonomy (NCBI): domain Eukaryota; kingdom Metazoa; phylum Chordata; class Mammalia; order Carnivora; family Mustelidae; genus Mustela; species Mustela nivalis. Next base: position 7,520,808 of record NC_139025.1, on the reverse strand, counting down.
ATTCCCTAGCCTTGTTTTAATGTCTCCAGACAGCTTGCCACCTTTGGAGGCAATCTTAGGGAGGGGTGGACAGCTCTAGAGGCAAATCCTCTCTCTGCTGGCAACAGCCTCCTTGTCATTCTCCTCCTGCTCCATGTGACACAGGGACCACTGCATCTTTTACAGGGGGCTAGAGAGTCTGGTCTCCCCCATGGACCAGTTATGGGTCACCTTCCCCATTGATCTTGACTGAGAAGATGGGGCCTTCATGAATTCAGTTAACAAGTTAAGGGTGCTCTGGGTGAGGGGAAGCAGGGAGTAGACACCATTTTTTAATATCAGCTTTATGGAAACTGTAGATTATGAGTCTGTCAGAACTGGGGCCCTGGAGAGAGCTTGGGATTGACGTCCTCTTCTGGAGTGTAGCTGAATGACATTGGTGGGGGGAGTGATCAGGAAAATCTCCAGTTACATCCTGCTTCTACCCATTCGAACCCATTCTCCTCATCAGTATAACTGCACCTCCAAAAGGAAGAGAATAATCACCTCTTTTCATGACATAGGAAGATCCTTAAAACAACACAAAACAGATGAGGTAAGATATGTGGAAACATGGCAGATAAAGCCGACATTTAAGACTTAGCTACTCACGAGTGTCGGCTCTTTCCTCCTCCTTTTCTGACCCCAGATGGCCGGTATCCCAAGCCTGTGTGTCTGGCAGTGTGGAGAGTGAGTGGGAGCAGCTCTTTGCAATTTGCAAGAGGGAGGCCCTTCAGGGGAGTAACAACTCACAGCTCACAGAGCAGCTTCATACAAATGACGGTGTCACACCGCAGCCTTAGAGCTGCTCCAGGAGTAGGGAGTGGGCATGCAAAAGACGAAAGGGACTCTCAGGAGAATTAGGGACTTTTTCCAGGCTACACTGCTGGGAAATGGTACCTAGACTTCCAGGATCATCATTTTCATCTTCACATCAGAGAAGAAAAATAGCTTCTCTGCCACTTGGACCAGCCAGGCACACACTCCTTCCCTGCCGTGGGTGGAGTCTCACTGCCTCCTGCCCCTACCAAGGGGGAATAAGCAGTCTCTGATTCATTGTCCACCCTCCCAGCCCCTCAACGTGGACCTCGGACTTCACTCTGGCCACACTTTGGAGTTTAAGCATGGCTTCCTTGTCTGAAGGCTCAGTGGAGCTGGGGTGGGTTGCCAGCTGAGCTCTCAGGATCCTTCCTTCATTCTGCTTCAGGGTCGCTCTTCAAAGTTGGTTGTCCTATTACTTCCATCTCTTCCTTGACCTCCATCCTGGAGATTCAATACTGCAGCCACCACCGATATGGAAAGACTCTCTGTACACACAAGTCTTTTCTTTCCTTACAGCTTACTGACTGCTGAATACAAGCCAGGAGGTTCTCATTTAAATGGTCGTCTACCAAGGTCTGCATTGGCGAAAGCATTGTGTAGACAAATACACAGAGGGCAATGACAAAGCTATAGCCATGTTTCATGGCTCTTGTCTTTCCTAATGATTCCTTGATGACTTACAGCAATCGTGCCTCTCTGTCTGATTCCTGAGCCTGTGGCTCACTAATTAGTCTTTTGTTGCTTCGGGTAGGACTATACTTCCAAACAGTGCAGAAATCCAGAGTCCTTCTGGCCTTGGGGGGGTCATTTGCCTTGTTATGGACTCCTTGCCTTGGAAACTTTTTTGTGTCAATAAAACTCTTCACAAGACTCCCTCTAGGACACACCCTGGCACCCTTGATCTGTTGAAGCATTTCCTGTGACCTCTCACTCACTATACTTCTGGACCTGCTCCTGGCTTTAAAATCTTAACCTATAATTACTGCAAAATGACCATGTGGGGATAGGAGAAGAATAAGGCATGGCACCTACGATGGAGGGCCGTGAGGGAACATCTAGAGGGCAGCTCAAAACCTCTCTTGGTAAATAGCCATGGGAGTATTCACCACTTCTCCTGTGAGACAAGCATTTTTCACTTAAGAAGACCCAGGCTTTGGAGTAATTTGGGGAAAAAAATAGCTCCAAGTATATATATTTTCTTTTAAGGGTGTCATAACAAAAATACAGTCACGCATAAAAGGAAGAAGACAAAAATGAAAACAAGCAGTGAAAGACAACATCCGCTCTCATTTCAGTTTCCTGGAAGCGGAATGTGGTTGGGCAGATGGTGCTCTTTTGTTTCACTAGAAGAAACGATAAGATGTAAATATGCACGGCCATATTCAGCAGTGCCGGATGGAGAAGGGGCGCCCAACGTACATGTGCATGCTTATTTCTAGGCTGCTCAGAGGGTTTCTTCTTTGAGTCCAGTTGGCCATTCTTCTGAGTTTCCAGACACTGCCTTAGATGGACAACCCCCAACAGCAGCTCAAGAGTTCTGCAGTGTTCTTTCACTGGGCAATAGGGCAGTCTGTGAACCCCCTCACAGTTCTGGAAAAATGTCCTAGGTTTTATGCATTTTCTAGTGTGGCTTCTATATCTTTTAAGAGATTGGCAAAACGTTTAATACCCATTGCCTCCTTGGCTCCTCACTCCATGCCACCAGTCCACTTCAGACTCCTGGTGGCTGCACAGAGTTGTCTAATACCATTGCCCACATTTGTGTTGCATTGGAAACTTTTCAGCACTCTTTCATATTAAAAAAAAAAAAAATCTTGTTTGACTCAGTGACAGAAGCAACTACCAGTAGCCCCATTTCATAGCTGAGAAAACGAAACTCAGAGTCGCGACTTGGCTGGTTTGTGGAAACGTGTGTCTTGGGCAGAAATAGAACAAGCACTCTTCATTGAGCTCATGTGTCCTAGTCTGGGATTCTTCAACCCACTGCTTTTGTCCTCCTGTTGGAGGCTTCGACAGAACAAAATCACCATTGGTATTTGATATCATTGATGACTGAGGGTGTTAGAGTCTAAGACCTGTATGGAATGAAAAGGGGAACTTAGGACAAGACATCACTGTGCTTCTAATTCTAGTTAATTATATGCATGCTTGACTGCTCCACAAGGTTATTTTGAAGCAAAAATCGTTTATCTATCTCTGTATACTCAGTGTCCAAACAGTACCTTCTGGTACATAGTAGATGCTCAAATATTTGAGTTACGCATGAGGGATTGAACATGTGAATGTAGTACAAGGTGTACAAGGAATAAATGGCCTGGTTTCCCAGAGACTTTACCATAGTTCATCCAGGCGTCCCTAGATCCCTGGATGGGCCTTTGCTGAAGCCCTGTGCTGATCATAAGTAATCACAGGAGGAGGGCAAAGTCTGTTAGAAGATGTTTGGTCAATGAATTATAAAACTCATTCATAGAGAGGCTTCCATCTTCCATGGCCCTCTGTCAGCAATTCCCACACCATCCCTTCCCAATACCACTACTCAACTAGCTGTCTAGGTTGTTAATTGTGAATTGTGCTCTTCACCAAATAATCTGTTCTTAAGACAGCCAAGCAACCCGGGTGCAAGAGAGAGAAGGATCTCTTCCCTCAGATAGAAATTAAAAGCCAACTACCAACTTCCAACAATGAAAGGATGAATGAGATGGGGCTGGGAAGGCATGCCCCAGAGAGCTCTGGATAGTAAGGCATGGGTGATGGGGGAATGCTGCATGTAGTGTGGTGAGTCTGATTCCAAAGGAGATGCAAATCAGGTAAATGGCACGTGAGAGTTCCCAGGAACGGCATGATAAACTCAGTCTGACTCCTGGATCCAGCAGGAGTTCCCCAGTTGAGCTCCCATTTTCCCCTCAAAGATGGAAGGGTCAGTTTTATACATTTAAGATGTATTGGTAAAAATATATTTTTATGTTTTTTTTGTATTTTATGTTATGAAATAAATTTCTAAAAATAGGACCCCAATGGAGAATCTTCTACATTTTGAAAGTTTAAAGTCATTTCTTCTACAATTGATCAGAGTAGGTCTTTCACCCCAGCACCAAATACTTACGACAATGGTGTCAGCTATGTTAACTTGGGGCCAAGAAACCATGGGATTGGGATGTATTGTTTTAAATCTCTACATGTGGAAAGTTGATGAGAAGGCATGGATGGTTAGGCAAAAGTGAATTTTGTTGAGGAGACTTTGCATTAAAAAGGGAAATTTCCAGGGCCATAGATCTCCCCTTCATCATCTTGGAAGTATTGCATCTGAAGGTAGCAAGCAAGTGGTTCTAAATAGTTATCTGATGCCATATGCATTTACATTATCTCAACATACACTCACCAACATTCTTCTCTTTCTGAGAGACAACATTTTTCATTGACAAACTGATTTGGGGGATAATTCTGAAGACAAATCTAATGCACCTTGCCCACTAGTGCATAAATTTATAAGGATGGAGCCTGGTGCCCAACAAGATGAGCATTTTGAAAGAGAATTTTCAGAGACTCTGCATCTGGAAAGTAGAAGACATGAAGACTGGGAGTGTAGACTGGACCTTTTGAACTATTTCTACCAGGGAAGTAATGGGATCTTATCTAAAACATTTGGTGCTGAGCTTTTAACTAATTCCCAGAAATTTTCCAGAGCTGCATCGAAGGGACATCAAAAAGGAGGATGTCATGGAAATAAATCTCCACCATGGGGACACAGAGAGAGGCTCCCAACATCTTATAACCTTGACACTGTATTTGTTCCTGAGAACTACAGAGTGAACTAGCACATCACATTTCCCTCAAAAACATGCAGAAAGGAAATTGAGAGATTGCCATTCCTTCTTGCTGATGATCTATATTCTCCAAACCACCTTAGTAAACAACAGCTTATTTTCCTGAAATGATTATTTAAACTGATCCTTATTGACCACCCAGTTTTTATTCTATGGACAATGACTTCCAAACAATTCTCTTCCCCAAGATTGCATATTTTAAAAAAAATATTGATAATTATAAAGCATAGCTTCTAAAGCTTTCTGGCGTGATCTCAGTCACTAGCCCAGAACATGTTTCCTCATCTGTACACTGAGGTATTAAGGTACATTTTGCCTAACTTAAAAGGTCTTTGTGGTCATCAAAGAAAATAATGAATCCTGTTTCAACTACACAAATAACATATGAAATACCCACTCTGTGCTAGGAACTGCATTGGGCTCTGGAAGGACAAAGGTGAACAATATTCCTTCCTACTCCTAGCAAAGCTTACAGGCTAGTAGGGGTAGACACAGACATTGAACACATACTCACATGCTTAGAGCATGAAATAGAAAGGTAAATATGGGATAGGATGGGGTCACAATAGGAAGTAGAAAGGGCACCCACGACATTGGGAAGAGGAAGATGGGAAACTTTCCAGCAGAAAATGGAAGACAGTGAAGTCAGTGCTGAAACATTCAAGCACAGGAACGGAGAGCTGTATTCTTAGTCTGTGCTACTATTAGCCTTAGTCTCAGTATTGGCATTCTGTTAGCATAAAGATCAGTGTAATCTCAGTAGCCTGTTCTGGCAATGCTCCGAGCATCTTCCAATATGGGCAAGGGAGCAAGCGGCATATTGTCTGATCTTCCCAACCCCACATTGCCGTAGATTTTGAGATTTAGAGAACTCGGGGTGGCCGGTTGGATGGCTGTGGTTGGAACCACCCACTCCTCATTGGCATTTTCCCGACTGCACTTCTGGAAGGGAGGAAGAAAAGAAAATGTTGCAGGCACCCACACTTCCAAAAGGAAGAAACATGTCAGTTGTACCCACTCATGTCATCTCTGCTTAGTGACAGGCAGAAGAACTCCCACTCCTGGTGGCCCAAACTCCACAAGGAAAGGCAGGTTGGAGCTGCCCACACTACTCCCAAGGATGGCATGGGAGATCGGTCAGGAGGCTCCTCCCAGTTCCTCAAAGAACTGAAGAGAAAGAGAGGGTTTAAGTCAGTCATAATGAGGCAATCAGTCTCTTCTGTTGGACTAGAAGATCTTTGAGCTCAGGGATCACCAGGAGTTAGTCACCTCTGTAGCATCAGTATGAGACTTGGGGTCTTGCCCAAATCGAGCTCCAGTACAGAGACAAGAAGAACAAAATGTTGTGGTGATTGTTGAATTGAGTTTGGCACATGGTAAATAAAGAAATGGATCAGAAACAGATCCAGAAGGAACAATTTATTTTAGAAGAGTAAGTTTTTCAACAAAAATGATCCGTATACATTATCAAAGTTCTAGTCAATGTCAAAAGTTTCTTAACAAGGCAACCAACCAAACAAAGGAAACCCAAAATTCAAATACATGCAAGCTCATATCCCTTAGAGATATTCATTGTTAATATTATGCGAGCAGGGACTGAGGACATGAGGGCAGGCTGCAGAGAGTAGAATAGACAGACATCGCTCCCAAGGCCATCCTGGCAAGGCAAATGTGAATAATCAAGGCTGCCAAAATCTTCTGAAGTTCCAAATAAGCTAAAGGTCTATGTCCTTTGGCCACTGAGGACATGTTGAGGATTAGGGTGTCTTCCTAATCAGAACTAAACCAAAAGTAAAAGACAACACAAGATATTAAGAATTCATTGGAGAAGGATATGTCTGTAAGACTTATCAGGAATAACTAGGAAGCACTCTGTGCTAGAAAGGCTTCCTGTTGTATAAATTCTCTTGGACTGTGAAGCTAGCAGAAATGCCAGAAGACCCAACAGACAAGAGGAAGAGGGAAGTCCCTTTCCATAATTAAATCCAGCACTGCAGCTTCTTGCTGGCCTGAAGAATCATAGAAAGTCTGAGCTTTTCTTCATGAAAGGCCATTTTTTAACTGAAGGAGTGCAACTCTTCAACTGCTTCAACGAAAGATCAAATTCCTAGGAAATCCTACTTCTGTGAGACAGAATCCAATGACAGGGCCTTAGAAGTCTAGTATACCTACCACACCTGACTGACCTACACATGAGTGAATACAGACAACAAGGATCCACTCACCTCAGGATGTCCCAAGCCTTCAGTGCCATGTGTGTTAACATCCTGGGTATCTCCTGAGCTAATAACTAAAGGCTAAACATGTCTACAGAGCCATGGAAAATCCTGGGATATCCACAGTCGCTTGGAGAAAATTGACAGAGAGGAGAGGTAGTATTTAGAGTGGCATAGAACTAAAAGAAGTAAATTATTCATTTTCTTTTTGTATTTGTAAATGTTATGAGTCTTTTAAAGAACAACCAAAGGGGATAACATGTTATCTACAGATATAGGTAAGAATGAGAAGATAAATAGTTGCTTATAAGAAATCCTTTCAAATTGGGTTTCTTGTTATCATGGACTAGGGAAAATATTTGAAAAGCAATGTCTTAATATGAGGGCTATTATGTGAAAACCCCCTAGGTCAGGAGCTCATGAAAACAGGTAATTGAATTTACAACCTACATATTCTAGAGCTGAACACTACTTTGTTGTACAGTCTATTGAGTTCCACTCCTGCAATGTCATATTATACCAATGTATCAGATTATATAATAGGTAATAATAATTTCATTAATAAAGTGGAGCCCAACTTGCCATATTAAACAAAGTAGAACTAAAGGAATGGATTCACTGAAGAGGCCTTTAAAACTGCTGGGAAAAAAGTAAAAACAAGAGCATGTGACTTGAGAATAGGCAGACTTCCATCTATCTTGTGTGCCATGAGTGAGTCTGCAAAAGTGACATTTGAGCTGGGTCTTAAAATCCCGACACATTTTTGCTTAAAATGCAGGAGAATGCCATTGAAAGTGAAGAAACAGACATCACAATAGAATTTGGTGTGGAAAAACAGGGGTCTATCCAATGGCATCACATGCTCTGGTTGACCTGTGGAGGCATGTCTTGCACAGGCACCTTCAGTATGTAGCATTTGAACTTTGATAGACAGCAGGGACCCTGGAGTATTTTCAGCAGAGTTGCCATGTTTGGAGATACTGTTTGGGAATAGAAATCTAACAGTGGGGTGAAGAATGTTGGAAGGAGCCAATCTCGAGACAGTAGTCAGGAACTCTCACACCAAGAAATGGAAAGGTAAGGAGGAGCCTACATGGTCCTAGGACATAAAAAGTTCAGGTGAATTGGACCTGGGACTTGGGATTTCTTGACACCCCTCTCCCCCAGGTAGAAACCTGTGGCTCTACATTTTATTCCCTTCCTGTTTTCCTTCTGTTAACTTCACCCTCTTTTCTTAAATGGAAAGACTAAGCTGCTTTCTGGATCCCCGTGAACCGCTCTGCTTCTCAAATCATGTCTGCAGCTCTAAGTCAACAGTCATAGGAGTTTGGTCTGATATTTTAGTTCAGAAGGCAAGCTCTGGAATTTGGGAGGAAGACTAGACCTCACCATAAGATCTCACTTATTACCCTTATGATCCTTTCTAAGCCTCAGTTTCCTTCTCACAGCATGGGGGGCAGAAATAATGCCTGTCTTGTGAAGCAGTGCCTGGGCACACTCAGTATGGCGGCTGGAACATGATAGACACCCAGTCAATGCTGTTTGTTATCACACGTCCACAATTGCTTATCTACAATTCTAAATCCCAAATACTCTGCAAAACCTAAATTTTGTAACTTATTTGGCTGCAACAACTGACCTGTTCTGAACTCATTTGGCAGCGAAAGTTGACCTGAACTGACACGAGACTATTTATAGTCTTTATTTATCCCACTTCGTGCTCATACCCATCCATTTTCTGCAGAAATATTAATGTGCTTGATTGCAGGGTGCTGCCCCAGGCCCCAGTGGGCACATTAAATGAGACCATTCTAAATCTGAAACATTCCCCATGCCAAGTGCATGTGGCCCCAGAGTTTCAAATATGGGCTGTGAATTCAGATCACAAAGCTCGCTGGTGGCCTCTGAGTTTGGATGAAGAGAAGAAACAGTCAACGTTGACTTTTTTTTTTTTTTTAATTCTTTAGATGCTTACAAGTGAAATAGAAGTGGGCTCCTAATGTGCTTATGAGAGGTGCTGGGAGCTTGAGTGTGAAGCCCACCTCCCACCTGAGGAGTTTCAGTTTCAAAAAACTGTTCTCTGGGCTCACTCCCTCTATCTCCTTGGCTTGCTGTAGAAAGGGTGTGAATGGAGAGAAGTCAAACATGGGAGAAGGTCATGAGAATAAAGTCAGAGAATGACTCAGGGATGGTGTCCCTCAGGGCAGGGAGTGGCCCAGGACAGTCCTTATTGCTCTGAAGTCTTACACCGAAATGAAGAGTCATGAGTCCAGGACCACTGCAAGCTGGGCTCTAGTCATCAGGCCCTCTTCCTTTATGTCCTGGGTCAGGCACCGCATATAGTAGGTAAATAAACATACATGGGATTGGGATGACCTGTTTCTTTCTGCTGTTTTCCCCTCTGTCTCTCCTCCTCCCCCTCTCTCTCTTCACTTCCTTGGGCAGTCAGGGCTGGGCTGCTGAGCCCCACAGAGCAGCCCAGTGCTCTTTCATCTCCTGGAAGCATCCGGCCTAAGTCTGACAGTGGGGTGTGTCTGGTGCATCTGTACTTCAGGAAAGTTTGCCTTGCTGCCCATCCAGCCCACTTTTCTTCTGCCTCTTAAACAACTGGCCAAGATGCAGACCTCTGAGCTTCCACCCTGGGAGATGGGACTTCCACAGGACTACTGGGGCTAGCCTTTAACTTGTAGGTTGGCGTGTCACAAAACAAAAACTCTTAAGTGAAACATGGCTTCCAGTGAAGACAAGCAATGCTTCCTGGGTGGGTTTGGACACAGAGGGGATTTGGCAATGACCTGGGCCTGTTTCCTTCAGCCTGAGCATCAGCACGGGCCCAAGAACCAGTAGAGGGGGGTTGGAACTGGTGTGGGTTCTATAGTTCTTGGAATCTTCTTTCATCTACCTACATAAGCTGTGTTTGAGAATAAACATGATGCCGTTATTCTAGGAACGCAACAGTCCTACTTCTGCTGTAAAGCCCAGTCCCTTTTCATGTTCATCATCTGGACTTGCCCATTTCCACCTGCTCCTCTAACTCTCTGAACTTCTGGAGGCCTGAGCCTCCAACATCACAGGTTTGTGTGGCAGGAGCAGCCACAGTCCAGTCTTCTGCCAGACCTCTTAGCATCTCCTACTTTTCCTGGGATGTCACCATTTGGATGCCTGGCTGTCAACACATGTGCTTGAGTCTCTACATGCTTAAACAGAACCTCTCGTCTCTCCATCACCTTCCTGCCCTCATCCACCAGGGCTGTGCACTGTTCTAGGAGTATAATCCCCATTACTTGGAAGCACAACTAGTCCCTCTGTCTTTCTAATTCTATGTTCTGGTTCTAAGTTAATTTTGGAGTCAGAAATCCCACCGGGATTCTATGACATTCAACTTGAAATGCACACAGGTAATAATATCTTTCTTTTCTTTAATTTTTTTTAATCACTTCCAGGGGCCACTAGTCCTCTTATCTTCACCCATGGACTCCCTAGTGCAGGGGTTCTCAGTGCCGTTCTTGGACTGGTGCCAACATACCCCCTGGGTAGGTTGGTTGGTCTTAATGCAGATTCCCAGACCCCACCTCCAGGCCTACTGAAGCAGCATGGATAATCAGGAAAGTCAGAGGTGCTGCCTGAACCATGTGGCCAGCATGTGGTGATGCTGGGATTCCAACCCAGGGCCTGGTTCTCAAGGTCCATTCTGATTGACTAAGCAATGTGAACTCTCTGGTTTGTCAAAAAGAAATGAACAGGATGGTTGAAGGATATAAGTGTATGTATGTGTGTGTGTGGTGGGGTGGTCAGAGTGAGGAGACCTAAGATTTAGGGAGGAAACATGTGGTGTCAGTATATTCCAGGGCTTTGTCCCAAAATGTCCAAGCCCTTTGATGGTCAAGACATTGCTAAGATACCTCATTAGGGGATGCCCTGCTGGCACATGGAGCCTCTCATCTCCCCTCTGCCCGGTGAAGGCTGTCTGAGAAAGACAAGCGATGATTGCCATGGTCTGTGAAGCCCAGACCCTTTAAACCCAAAGTCACAGAGACTCTTCATGCCATTAAGGATTCAAAGCCAGCAACCCCTAAGGGAAAAGCCCAGGCCCAAGCAGAGAGGGACCAAGAGCCAGAGTACTCAGCCAGGTGGGGCTGTTCAGGCAGGACTCTGTGAGAAGCTGATAAGCAGGCCAGCAGCCCCCAGGCTTACCGCCCGCCACAGGCTGGGAGCCCCAAAGTGCTGCATCATCCCTTTCTCCCGCGGTGCAAGTGGTGTTGCTCAGCTCGGCTCCGCAGGAACCGGTGGTTAGTTCTGTGGTCGCCCAGCAGTTTTATGAAGGCCCTTGAGGTGCTTCAAGTACCAGGTGGCCCCAACGTGGTTTAACTGTCTGGGGGCCTGAGCTCTCTCCGTGGCCACCTCAGTAACATAGACAGCCTTGAGGTGAGAAATGTTCGGTTGGCCGTGACAATTACATAATGCACCGGGGAGCAAGGTTTGTCTTTGCTGTAAAGGAAAACGTTAGAAATGCATGAATTATAAGGGAATAAACGAGACAGCACCTCTGTAGCAATTGGTAGTCTCAGAAATACTCAGGGGTCATTCTTTCACTGGGAGTTCCAACAACCCCACCTTTGGTGCCTCACTGGTTTCATTTTGTAGATGTGGAAACTGAGGGTCATTGAGGTTGAGGGCCCATCCCATGGATGAGACAACTGACCAAGAGCATTTCACAGACCATGTTGGATTGTTCTTTGATGGCCCCACCTGGTCCACCCCCATTCTGTAGACAATGACACTTGCCAGCTTCCAGCCAACTCTCCTTCCCTGGAAGGGAACCCAGCGCCTCCTTCCTCCCTGGAAAGTTTCTGGGAGAGCTGTGGCTTATAGCTCACAGCAGGTAGGAACAAGACGGCTATATTTTCTCTTGGTCTTGTTCCCAGATGATCTGTCAGAGAGCACTTCTTAGAACAAATGCAGAATGCAAAATAACTCATACTGCCTTTCTAAAACCCTCAGGAAGCTTTGGGGTGACATTTCAACTGCCTCATCTCTTGATCTTGGCCCTTGTTTTTCTTTAAGCATCCATCGTAGGCCCAGCACCATGGATACAACCAGGTGTGGACCAGGAGCCCTGGGGATGCAGAGGATTAAAGATGCAAACATGCATATACACACACACACACACACACACACACACACACACACACACACACTGTCCAGCCCTGCAGGGGAGGGGGAAATGGTCTCCTGGGGAAGACAAACTAACTGGTTGTGAACATTTATGCACACACGCTGTAGTGTAAGGCACTTCACATTTTTGCACATGTGACTTCATTTATCCTGGTTATGGTAATTCCTCTTACTGTTGTCTTTGTGAAAAGGACCATCTTAGTGTTTGTAGGTTTGTGTATACTTCCATTTTCCTCACCATGCTATGCACAAGTTTTTGACAGAAGCGGCCTGTCTTACTAATCATGACATTCTTGTTTATTGATTCACTCAACAATTGGTCATCAAGCATCTAGGATCCACCAAGCTTATGCCAGGCACAGAAGAAAATCAGGCTTCAGAGCACACTTTGTCCCCAAAAAATAAGCACACGAACAAGTGAATGGTTTATTGCATGCTGGGCAGAGTAGGGGAAGATGCCAAGGGTAGAGATGAGGGTACAGCCCTTAGCATGGCTGAGGGAGGCAGTAAAGAGCCTGTGTTTGGCCGAGCCAGTGAGCTGGATGGTGGAAGTGGTCAAATGCGTATGGGGTCCAGAGCAGAGTCCAGCCCCCCGTGAGGAGCAATGGAAACACCAAAGCCCCGGTCACCCCTCTTGCTATCAACATGTGCAACTGTGAACCGATGGCTATAAGAGTCCGTGCCCCATGGAAGTCATTTGAACATTACATAAGCTTATGCATGGAAAACACAACCTGGCTTCTAGAAGGTCCCCATGAAAATCCAGCAATTATTAAGACTGTGAGTGGAGCCATGGCAAGGACTCGGCTTGCTAGCCTAAGCAAGTGTTTGGAGATATGTGCATATACACAATCTGTTTGATAGTTAAACCAAAACGCAAAAAACCAGGATAGAATGATCTGACTAAATCTATCCTTTCAGGACTGGCACTCTTTCCCATCTTCTGCAAAAAGTCTTGGTAAATTCTGCAACCGGCCCCTAGCTTATTATGAGAAGCCTTCCATGGTGGGTGAGAACTCCGTCTGCCAGTCTTCCGGAATCGTGGGGGTGTCCCTTGTGCTCCCCACTTCTCCCTGCAGCAAATCCTGTGGGGACGGGTCTCCTCTCTTGCAGGGCTGATGGCCAGAGCCATACAGACCCAGGTCCCCTGAGCTGAAGAGTAATCCAGCCCGCCAATTATTGGAAATTAAAGCCAGGTAATTTGAACCCATCTGCTGGGTGCCTGACCACAAACCACCTCTTAGCTAACCCCGAGCTGGATCCTGTTACTCCCCCAGTGCCTGCCCAGCTTCATTACCCAGGCCATGGGAAGGGAGGAAACCAAGAGGTTACCAGGTCTTCAGTTAGTGCTTTGTCATTAGCGTGGTTATTACCCAGGTCCCCCCTCCCAGGAGACTTCCATGTACAGGAGCTGGGAGTGCGATTTGATAACAGGACCAGAGGTTCCCAGATCTCACCAGATGGAGTGGGGACTTCATCAGACAGGCTAGCAAGGGGTGGGTGGGATGCCTGGCAGGCGGGCGTGGATGGATTCCAGGAGGCCAGCGCACAGCTCCTTGCTGCAACTCAGTGCGGTTAGCTCAGTCGCTTCATAGAGGGCTGTCAGAGGCCATCATGGGGACAGGGCAACATGTGGACACTGGTGTCAGGCAAGCTTGGGCTTTAAAAAATAAATCTTCTCCTCTACTGTATTTTTAGGAACTTTCTTAAACCCAGAAGTCTCAAGGGTCCTGACATTACAATGAAGACAAGACCTCCATTCCAGGAAGGGTTTATGATCAATGGGTAAGACTCTCTTTTTAGCACAGAGCAGAATCAGAAATCTGATCAATGTTAAGTGGATCTAGACACCATCACAGAAGCCAAAAGAGAGGGTTTCAGCCATCTAGGATTTGTGGGATCTCTGGGGCCACCAAGCCCATCCGTGGTCTTCCTATACTCCCATATCCTTTCTCTGAGGATGGCAACAATCCATGTCCCTGTTCCACAGACTGGAAATCAAGGCTCATGGACGTTGTGCCCTGTTCAAGGAGCACATGTGCTGGATGGGAAATGCACTGCAAAGAAACAGGTGTACCCAGACCATGTATGACAAGGAAATAAATAACACAGCAGGGTCTGGAATGGTGGTACATGGTCCTCAACCCTATAAACCCCCTCTGGGTAACAGATTTGTTTCTTGAGGAAATCTTCAATTCCTGTCCGAAATGTAACAACACTTTAAACCACATTCTGCATTTTATTTTTTTCTAGAAAACTGAGCATCTCATGAAGAAAAGATGACAAAAGTCTGTTTGATTTCACCATGGCAGAACTACCAGAGTTTTTGAACTGAGATTACATTTGCTCATGGTAATCTGACTGTGGGAGAGTAGCCAAGCAGCAACTCTGACTTACAGCATCTTACCAACGTTCCGGTCTGTCTAACGGAGAGGGCTTTCCGATGTATCAAAAGGGATGTATATATTGATACTTACATCTTCTGAGCTTAACATATTTTTAAAGATTATTTATTTATTTATTTAATTATTTGATAAGAGAGAGTGAGCACAAGCAGGGGGAGAGGCAGGCAGAGGGAGAGGGAGAAGCAGGTTTCCCACTGAGCAGGGAGCCCAAGGCAGTACTCCATCCCAGGACCCTGGGATCATGACCTGAGCTAAAGGTAGATGTTTAACCAACTGAGCCACCCAGGCGTCCCTATGAGCTTAAAATATTGTCAGATTTAACATAGGATCTTTCTTTTTTTTTTTTTTAATAGTTTATTTATTTATTTGACAGAGAGAAATCACAAGTAGGCAGAGAGGCAGGCAGAGAGAGACAGAGAGAGAGAGAGGAAAGCAGGCTGTCTGCTCAGCAGAGAGCCCCATGCGGGACTCGATCCCAGGACCCTGGGATCATGACCTGAGCCAAAGGCAGCGGCTTAACCCACTGAGTCACCCAGGCGCCCCTAACATAGGATCTTTCTAATGCCTCTTTCTTTCTTTCTTTCTTTCTTTCTTTCTTTCTTTCTTTCTTTCTTTCTTTCTTTCTTTCTTTCTTTCTTTTTTCTTTCTTTCTTTCTTTCTTTCTTTCTATGATTTCAGGGGCCAGTGGGAGGAGGCACTACAGGTGCTGTTAGTGTCCGGTTTTAAATGAGCCAGTGCACGTGGCCCCACTGATGCCCACGCTGACACCATGTCCCTGTTCCTGGCCTCTCCTTGGTTGTCATTTGCTCTGCCCCCGTCCTTGGTGGCTGTGCCTCAATGTTGACAGAGTGTGTCCCATCAGATCTGCTAGGAGGTGAGATCTCAGAGTCTCTGAGCCCAGGAAAGTGAATACTTTGATACCAAATATCAGCTAGGCTTTAAGCCATTCTTCTCAAATGCCCCCCTAGTCTCATTTCATCTAATATCGACCTGCCTCTTGGACATGGTTGACCAGTGGTCATTCTCTCTTTTCATCCCCTGACTGACAGGAAGCTCAGCACGTAACCACCACCAGTCCATGAGATCCGCTATCCTGGTAAGTTTAGGAGCTGCATGAGTTAGCACCTGCCCATCTTTCTAACTTCAGCTCACCTCACCTCACATCTGCAAACATTTTGATCTCCAGCCACGCTGCCCTTGTCCGTCACAATGCTAGGGTTTGTCCAGCCTCAGCAGTGGTGAATGCAGGGCTCCCAAGGGGGAGCTCTTGGCATGGTTGCTTAGCCCTGCCATTGGTCTCAGTTCAGCTGGCGCTCTGCAGGGACTCCTTCCCTGATCACCCAGCTGCAGTGAACCCTCCCCTCACTGTCCCTGTCACCTCCAGTCACTCCCTACCCTGGGACCACATCTTATTCATTCCTTTCCCAGCACTGACCACAGTGTGAAATGATCTGACTGAAGGGACATGTGTGTTTTACCTGTGTGTGGTTATGCACTCCTTACATACATGTTCACACGTGTACCACCGTGTACTCTTTGTGTGCATGGTTACCTGTGTGCCATCACGTACTATCTATATGCATGTTTGTCTGTGTGATCATGCACTATTCCTGCTTGCATTTAACCTGAGTATCATATGCTTTTATGTGTTTGCTTACCTGTGTGTGATCATCTACTGTTTGTGAAGACATTTACCTGTGTGCTACTATGTACTATTTATATACACAGTTACCTGCACGTAAACATGCACTGTTCATGCATGTGTTTACCTGGGTACCATTCAGTGCTATTCATGTACATGCTACCTGTGTGACGATGTCCTGTTATGCTATGCATTTGCCTGTGTCCCATTACATAAGTCTTCCTCCAGAATGTACGCCTGGGGGAGAAAAAGGACGCCCACCTTAGTCACTGCTGCTTCCTCAGGGCCTGGCAGAACAGCTCTTTCAGAACACTCGCCAAATGAGTGGATGGCAGGTTTTCTCTACTGTATGGTGACCGTTACCAAGACCAAACACCTGTCTCAAAGCAACGCCCACCACTGCTCATGGCCATGACCTTGAGAGCAAGTCTGGTTCCTTTTGTCCTTGACAGCCTACAGGGGATTGTACGCTTGGGATCTGTGACATTTGAAAGCAGAAATCTAGTGTCCCCAGTGTCTTCCTGCTACAGCTGAAGCATCTTCATTTTCCTCCGAGGAAAACCTTCCTTCAGATTCAGCTCAGCTATCATTTCCTCTAGGAGGAAAGTCAGCTCACACTTAGCTTCTCATTCCGGTTTCTTGGCATCTTTTTGAGGACTGTATCACCAGATCTACCATCTTGTTCTCCCTCTGGGATGTGCACACGTTGGGTGGAGTTGTCTTCATGTTCATCCAGGCCATTAATAAAACTGGGAGTGGAGGATTAATTTATAAAGATCCCACCAGGGTGATTTTAAAAGTCAGTCTTCGGGGGCACCTGGGTGGCTCAGTTGGTTGAGCAACTGCCTTCGGGGCTTAAGTCATGATCCTGGAGTCCTGGGATCCCACATCGGTCTCCCTGCTCAGCAGGGAGCCTGCTTCTCCTGCTAACCTCTCTCCTCTCCTGCTCATTCTCCCTCTCTCTCTCAAATAAGTAAATAAAATCTTCTTTTAAAAAATCAGTCTTTGGGTCTTGAACTCTTCTGAGATCACTTGAATAAAAAAAAAAAAAATCCCAAATATCAAAAACGAGGTAATAGGGGCACCAGGGTGGCACGCAACTCTTGGTTATGGCTCAGGTAGTGATCTCAGGGCCCTGGGATGGAGCGCCAGGCCGGGTCCCATGCTCAGTGTGGCGCCTGCAGGAGATCGTCTCAATGTGTGCTCTCCCCTGTGTGCTCTCACACTCTAAAATACATACATAAATCTTTAAAAATTAAAAAATAAAAAGTGATAATAGAAGCAGGAGAGGCCCTTACAAGCATACGATTCGGCCACATCATTTTTCCAATGAGAAAGCTATGATCCAGAGAGAACCTAGTCGCATCTGGAGGGCAGGGCAAGGGGCAGGTGACTGGTGAGTGGGGGGGTCACAGTGGAAGCCTGGAGTCATATTCAACCACGGGGGAAGTGATCCTGCCTTTCTGGGCCCCCAAGGACCAGGGTGGAGGTGGGAACCGCTCTCCCGTCTTGCTGCAGGCCTGGAGAAGCACACCCAGGCAGAGCCCCCACAGCTGTCTGGAGGGTGGGTATTAGGAGCGGAAATGTAGAGCCCAAGATCGGAGGCCAGAGGGTCTGGGGGGATGAAGGCTGGCACTGCAGGGTGAATGACAGAGACGGAGGCTGGGCCAGCAGAGGCCATACGGCTGAATCTCTACCACCTAGGAGAGGCTGGTGGGCCTTTTGCAGAGCCCTGGAGAGAGTCAGGAACTGGAATCCATTAAATCCCTAGTCTCATCTTTGAGGTGGGGAGTGGGAAATGTGGGTGTGGATGGCTGGAAATGTAACAAAAGGGCAGTTCTGGGAAATGCTTGAGGGGAAGAGGTTGAGTCCAGCAACGGAGCCTAAGAGAGAGCCCATCAAGGCAGAGGAATAGCAAAAACAAAGACGCCGCAGTGAGTGGGAGGAGGAGGCCCGAGGGAGGGCGCGGAATATGGCTGGGATGCTACCATCTTTGTCCTTTACCACATCTGCTGCTCAGAGGTGGAAAGTTACTTCACAAATTCTACCCTTCCCTGCAGTGATCACAGCTTGAAATTTCAGTTAAGAATCAAAAAAAAAAAGAATTTGGAAGAGGAAGACCTTCGTTGTTAAAGTCACTGAGGGAAAAGTTATTGGATTTTGTCTTTTCATCTTTAGAAAGCAACCTGTAAAAAGAGAGGCTCGCTGGTCAGTCCCCACTTTGGCCCCACTCTTGATTGTCCAAGCACAGCCTGTTCCTAGATGGGGCATGTTCTCAATGTCTGTGGCCCGGGCTCTGATTCCACAGAACCCCAGCTGGACCTCTCCAACAAGGCAGGACGTCTATGAGCAGTGGTGCCTCTGGGGACCCATCACAACCCATCATGACACATGGCAGCCATTGAAGCAAGCCCAGCCTCCATTTCTATATCTGCAAAGTGGGTAGGATAGCTTCCCCCTTGAGATTATATTTATTAAAGGGCTCCCTGAACCAGAACGTGCTTCATGAGGGTGAGGCTCTGTTCCCCACCTTCTCTCCTGCCTGCCTCCTCATCCCTAGTTCTGGGAAGAATAAGAAAGAATAAACATCGTTCTAAAGCCATGGTGCTAGATCTTGGGAGGAAGTAGTAGCTCATTTAATTCTTACCATTTTCCTGAGAGGCAAATATTACTCTCTCTGGAGACGAGAAAACCCAAGTTCTGGAATAGTCTGAACCTTTCCCTGTTTCTGCCCTTGTGCTTACAGAACAGAGAGCCGGGACCGCATTTGCCTATCCCTGTCCATGCCATTTCCAGTCTGTTCCACATGGGAGGATGTTTGATTGAATATCTTCCTTGTGTGTTCATGAACAGAGTCTGCACTCAGGAGAGGGAGCCCCCCTCTCCCATTAGAGCTGGAACCTATGTAGACATCACCCGGGCAATGAGTCTTAGAGCTCGGCATTGAACTGTTGATGTCCATGGGGCAGGGGAGAAAGCCCAGGGGCAGGAAGGCCCACTGTCTTCTGCTGTATCACTTAGCGAGAACTCAGCAGAGCCAGGAATTGGTTCAAACCATGCTGTGTCTCCTCTCGCAGCACCCCCCTGACTGACTGGGAACTTGGAGGCATTTGGGGGGAAATGTAGGGACAGAAGCAGCCTGTCTGAACCCAGCCAGTGACGAGACACCATTTGAATCCAGGAAGGAAAAAATGGTGCTGCCGTTGGGATGGCTTTTCAGAAAAGGCAGGGATGGGGGTGACTCAGGAAGGACAAATCATCCTTAGAAGGGAGGCCAGACCTGCAGAGACGTCAAGTTGTCTACTTGATACGTGAACTATGGATACATCTAAAAATAACATGTTTTAAGATTCAGCATATGAGTTTGCGTGAACATAGGACTCGAGATAGATCCATGTTACATCAACACACCTAGCCCCAAACCGAAGCAGTCGACCAGCAAGCTGAAACTAAAACTGGCGAGAGATGGCACAGTGCACCGTCACTGGGATTCTCAGGAGTGAAAATAGTGGCACACCACCAATTGCTAATAGAATTAACATGAACATTTTAGTGTTAATACTAATTGTTGGTCACCATAGTCTTAATAAAAAAAGTCTCTGAGTAGATCTCTAGCGGTGGTAATCATTTGGCTAGATTTCTTTTCTTCTGAGACTTACAACAAGCCACTTCTTTGATCACAGTAAAGACTCCAGTTCTGGTATCCAAGCTCTACTGCACCCTATTTATGTGTCTTTCTGTGAGTCAGTAAACCCTTCAGAGATTCAGTTTCCTCATCTGTGAAGTGGGTATGATGATGCCAAGGGCACAGGACTCTCCAGAGGATAAAATGAAGCAGGAAAATATTTCACACAGAGCCCCATGATAGGAAGCACTGCTGTGATTTTGTCATTGTCCTCATCATCACTGGGGTCACTGCCCCCTCCATGTAATAAGGAGCTGGGGGTTCCAAGACTGTCTTGAGTCGGGACTTGCAATCAAAACTCCCACCTGTAATTCCCTGTGTCTCCCTCTTGGTGCTGACTGGTGCTGAGGGCTGGACCCACCCAGATCCCTCTTGTCAGCCTCCTGGGGCCTGGGTGATGCCCACAGAGAGGACCATGGCCACGGGGCAGTCAAGTCCAACACCACACTTCACAGTAAGGGCAGCTGGTGATGTGCAGGGAGGGTTTCCCTTCAGACGCAGTTCTATTTGCCCATCAAATGCTTCCAAAATTCCAAGGCTTCCAAAATTCTCCTTTAAGAAATGCAGACTAGACCCCGAGGTCCTGGAAAAGTTGCTTCTACTGACAATCACTGACTGGGAAATGCAGGACCTGGGATGTCAACCTCGGTGCTGGTTCCGTTCCACTCTTCCCTTACCAACGCAGTGATGTGTGGACAGAGTGTGCAAGGCCCCACGTGGGGCCACTGTGTTATCTAAGTGCCTATACTTAGCAGGTCTGTCTCAACTCACTCCTTTCCCTGAAACCCCGCTCAGCCGCTCGGCCTCCCCAGTCCAGTCCGCACACAAGTGTCTCCTCATCAGAATTGTCCAATTGTTCAGCCACACCACTGGGAGCCTCATACTAGCCGTGCTCCCTCTCAAACCCGCGGCCTCCCGCTGTGTGCAGGCGTGCCCCATCGCCCGACACAGTCATCAAGTGTGGTATGGGGTCCGCATGTCAAGTAGTGGGAGTGAGAACGATCGGGAACCTTGGCTTTCCTGGGGGATGAAAGAGACTGAGACTGCCTTGGATGGGATGCATTATAAATCTGGGTGTGCACCGGAGAGGGACTCTATGGGAAGCAAGGGAGGGAAGGAGAGAAGAAGTGGGGGGGGGGGCGGGAAACGCAGAGGAGAGAGAGAAAGGAGGGAGACGGGGGAGGAAGAAGAACGGAATCAGGAGAAGGAAGGAGAGGAGAGGGGTAAGGAGTCAGGGAGAAGGAGGAGAGGGGGAAGGGAGGGCCGGGTGTGGGGGAGAGGAGGAACGGTCTCGGGTCCCTACTCGAGCTGTGGCCTCCAGTCCATTTAGAGGAGGGAAGAAAAGAGCCTAAGATCAAAGAGAAACAAGGCAGTGGGTCACTTCCTCCATGGGTCACGCTGAGGTGTGTGTACATGTGTGCACATGTGTGTCTCTGTAGAACATGACTGTGGTGTGTGCATGGGAAATGATGTACTGGTCATCTCCAGACCGC
Source organism: Mustela nivalis (assembly GCF_964662115.1). Classification (NCBI taxonomy): domain Eukaryota; kingdom Metazoa; phylum Chordata; class Mammalia; order Carnivora; family Mustelidae; genus Mustela; species Mustela nivalis. The sequence continues at coordinate 7,499,528 of NC_139025.1, read as the reverse complement.
CTGCTTCCCTGGCCCTGCACATCCAGGCTCGGCAGTAGCCTGAGGATGAACTCAATCACTCCACCTGCTGATGGGGTCTGGGGGGAGGGGCATGGCCAGAGCTTCCTGACCTTTCTACAGGACTGAAGGAACACAACTGTCTCCAAAAGTTCACCTAGTCTGCTTTGTCATCCAACTGGTCCCTGGTACTTTGCTTTCCTCTTGTGTTGAGGTCCAGGGACAGGGCATGAAGGCTATTTCAAAGAAGACCTTGTGAAGGCTGAAAATTCCTAGCTCAGATTTCCTTCGGTTGACACAAATGAAGCAGAACAGGGAGCAGCCCACTCCTTCTGATCCCTGTCCCATGCCTCAGAGCTTTGCTCAAATGCTCAAATGTTCAATAAAAGCTCCTTCCCCGATTTTAAAAGTCATGTGTGTTTTAATGGAAATTTAATCCACATGTTCCTGAATTATTTACAATTAAATTATCAAAATATTATTTTAAGGGTTGTTTGATATCTAGGAAGGCCTTTGAGGTCTTTTTAATACGATTTTAAACGCCTCTTTTCTTAAAAGCTGGAAACTTTGCTTGGTTGTAAGTAAATAAACCCACTGGAGATGAGTGACTTTCGTCTGGAAATGTCAAGCCATCTGACAGGGGTTTGGAAGCAGCCAAAGTTCTCACCGCCTTCCATAAGAACTACAATCAGACCCACAGAATTTTCCTTTGTAATGTTCCCAGTAGCCCTTAGTCAGGCATTCAAAGGGTACCATTCATCCTCAATGTGTCATCAAAATCAATGGTTGTTTTCCATGGGGAGGGATAGGGACTGACGTTCAGTGAGCGCCTTGGGCGCTGTGGTTGGCACTTCAAACACGGGACCTCCTATCACCGTCTCCGACAGCCTAATGCCCTGAGCATCCTGAGTCTGTTTCACTGATGGGGAAGCAGGAGCTCCAAGAGGTTATGTAACCTGCCATGCTCATCTGAGTCTATGGGACTGAGACTTGGGGCATTTTGATACTGAAGGGGCTCCCCTGCCCACGTTGCTATGCCACTTCTCTACGGCAGCCAAAGCGTGGTGGTGAGCACTAGGACGTCCACCGTCCTGGTAAGACTTGTGTTTTTTTGGGGGTTTGCTAGTGTGCAAATGTCTTACACAGTCATCATGGGGTTTCCAGGGGAGACAAGTGTACAAAGAGCCCAGAGCAACAGAGTCCTGACAAAGTGCTTACTTTAAGGCTGATAACTACTATTATCAATTATTTCATTGATTATCATAGTGAGTGTGAGTTACTACACTGGGTTCTCCCAACACCTTGTGATTATGAACCACACTTTGAAGATAGGGAAACCAATGGACTAAGAGCGAGCAAGCCAGTGACGCCCCCCTCCAGCACCCGCAGGGTCCGAAAGGGGTGCGTTTCTCAGCCCAGAAGGTCCACCCTCCACGGGAGTGTCTGGCCGCAGGTGCTGCATCTGTGCCCTCTAATTCAGTATCTACGAGCCATGTGTGGTTATTTCATCTTAATTAATTAAAATAAAGCTAAAAATTCCATTTCTCGGTCGCACTGGCCGCATTTCAACTACTCAGTATCCACTTGTGGCTGGCGGGTTCTGCAGTGGGCTGTGCAGAGAGGGTCCTTTCCGCCCGCCCAGAAAGTGCTAGTGGACAGCACCAGGCTGAAGCCCCCTGCCCGGCCCCTCCCAGAGGCCACCAAGGGGGGCCACTCTGTGTGTGGCATCAGCTCTCTTCAGCCTAACTCCTTCAGTGAGTCGCTCTCCTGACTACCATGGGGGGTCCCTTGGCCTCTCCCCACCCCCTCCTCAATGGCAGCCCAGCGGGAACTGGGATCTGTATAGCTGTGGGGAAGCCGAGCCCGGCAGCCTTTTGCTCTGCCCTGCTGGGTTTCAGCTAATCTTCTGCAAAATGGAGGAGGGGCTCTGGGGGAGGAGGAAGAAGACTTCTGGAAGGTGAGGCCCAGCAGGGAGATGAAGTGGCTGCCACGGAGGCAGACATCTGTGCCCAGACAGATAGAGTTCCACAGATACGATCTTTGTGACTATCCCTGTGAGAGATAAACAACTTGCCAGAGCAGCTTGCAGGAGGAAGTGCCCTCTGAGAAAGTGGTGCTCAGAGGCCAGACGCTCAGCCCCTGCGGTCAGAGACCCAGCCGAGGAAGGCGGGGGAGGGGAAGGAGGCAGCCCGGCACAGCACAGGTGACAGGAGTCACAGAGCCCAATGCCACAGATGTCAATAGAGAGAAATGTGTGAACGTTGGCACATGAGGGGGCAGAGGATCTGTGAGAAAGAAAGAAAGAAAAAAATCAGAAGGAGAGAGGTGGTGATGTGCATGTTTAACCCTGTCTCTTGTTATGCATCAAAATGAGGTTTATCTTGAGGGTAAGGATTTATATCCCCAACCTGCTGCTTATCAGCTCTACAGTGCTGAGTAACTTCTTTAAGACTCGATTTTATCATCCATGAAATGGGGTATCTGTATAAATTGTAAGGGGGTGGAAAGATTCCTTCTTGAAGCAAAATCAAATAACTTCTTCCATGAATCGGATTTAGATGGAGGATGAATGGCTGGTTGGATGGTTGATGGATGGTTGGATGGTTGATGGATGGATGGTGAATGGAAGGAAGGAAGGAATCTGGATGGATAGATGGATGGATAAAAATTCTATCAAACTATTCCTTCTTGACCAGTAATATCTGCATGCCTTTCTCTCCCAGGAGGCTGGGAGCTTTTCCAGGAAAAGGGCTGGGTCTGATTCAGTTTTATACCCTCACGACCACCACACAGATCCAGGCACATCCGCTCAGTCAAACTGGAAGGAAGGAGAAGAAGGGGGCAGACAGAAAAGGAGCAAGGGGATACAATGGAAACATATATTTTAAACCTCAGTTATTTATACGTGGCATTTTCATTAAGATTATGTCCATGTGAAACAACTTCAGAAGATAAGGATATCTTGAGATTTGAGTTTAGGTTTAGGGTAGGGCTGCAAAATTAAAATACAGGACATCCAGTTAAATTAGAATCTCAGAAAGCCCAGGATTTTTTTTTTCCTTAGTATAAGTGTGTTTCATACATTATTTGAGACCACATACACTTAAAAATATATTGCTCATCTGAAATTCAAATGCAACTAGATAACTTGTATTTTATATAGCAGCCCTAACTTAGGAAAGAGGGGAAAAAATAGGTTTTGGGTTTGTTATTAATCCATGCATATTTGAGCACACTTTCCCAAAAAGCTACTCAATGGGATTTGGGGCAAAGACTTGGTTAATAATAAAGGCACACCCATTTCCCGTCTGCTCATCTTAAAAGACATCCTCCCACTGTTTATAGCAGCAATGGCCACGGTCGCCAAACTGTGGAAAGAACCAAGATGCCCTTCAACGGACAAATGGATAAGGAAGATGTGGTCCATATACACTATGGAGTATGATGCCTCCATCAGAAAGGATGAATACCCAACTTTTGTAGCAACATGGACGGGACTGGAAGAGATTACGCTGAGTGAAATAAGTCAAGCAGAGAGAGTCAATTATCATATGGTTTCACTTATTTGAGGAGCATAACAAATAGCATGGAGGACAAGGGGTATTAGAGAGGAGAAGGGAGTTGGGGGAAATTGGAAGGGGAGGTGAATCACGAGAGACTACGGGCTCTGAAAAACAATCTGAGGGATTTGAAGTGGCGGGGGTGTGGGAGGTCAGGGTACCAGGTGGTGGGTATTATAGAGGGCATGGATTGCATGGAGCACTGGGTGTGGTGAAAAAATAATGAATACTGTTTTTCTGAAAATAAATAAATTGATAGCTGTAATAAAAAAAATTAAAAAAAAAAAAAAGACATCCTCCCCAAGGACAGCCCAATCACTTAGTGAAATGCATTTAAATCATCCTAAACGCAGCCTGTGATTCCTCACCCTGGTTAGAAACTTCTGGAGGGACTTGGAACTTTTCTTAAAAATGGGAATGTCGGAGCCAATCCGCATCTGCAGAGTGAATGAAGGTGTTTAGCGCGCAGTAGGACAGACACAGCGAAGCAAATGCGGAGAGGAAGCACTGGGTGGCTGGCCGGGTCTCAGCCGTCCTGGTTCTCACCTTCAGCAGCGGCCCTACCCAGATGCAAAGGGGCTCACCAGACTTCTCTGAAACAGCACAGAGTTCCTAAACCATCGGCTTTGATTTCACTCCTGCATACCTTCACCCATCAGTCCTTTGTCACACTTCGCACTTGCCAGCATTACTCTCTTCTGACATTTTTACCTAGACTTTGCATTTCTCTACCAGATCCTCACCCGATACAAGCAGTTATTTCTGGGTTGGTCTTTTCTTTCCCTTCTGTTATTGCCCACTAAATACCTCCTTGTTGGCACTGAGTCTCATTGTTCGTGATAATCCGGCCAATCTAAGAACCCCATTTATTTTCCCTTTTATTCTAGGCTGTTCTCCCCAAGTCGACATTCATCAAAAGGGGTTCATCAGAGAATTTCTCCAATATGAGGTATAATTAAAGGTACCTTTTCCTTTTGAAGAATTAGGAACAGTAAAAACATGCTTTTTTTTTTTTTAACAATATAATGTATTTGTGTGGATGTATTCATCTCTTCACCAACTCCCTTATGTTATATTGCTTTTTCTGGCAATATTTGATCCCATAAAGCCCTTTATTCAAGACACCTCTCCTTCCCATTCTGAAATGATCTCTCTCGAGAGTGGCAGTGATGATACAATAGGGTTGGAGTTGCTATTATTAAAAATTACTACTTTTTTTTGACTATGTTGCTTCTGTTACCCAGTGGGATTTTGATTCCAGACATTCTTCTAGCTTGACATCCGCTGGGGAAGTGATGAAACCATTCATTATTTAAAAGTTTGGAAGCCACAAGAACTACAGTATCTAACCAGATTGGATTGACTTTTTAGCTCTTTTGATTAATAATTCATAAACCTGAGGATATGTGAATTGGGTGAGCACTAACCCGCTAACAAAAGGAGAGTAGGAGATGAATGTTAACATGGCTTCTGTGTTATTTTACTTAACACTTCAGACCAACAAAACAAACCCATGTGTCATGGAACCTGTTTCATAGTTTCAATCCACAATCAATATTTCATGATTAATGGGCCCATATGTTCACACTGGGCCCCTGCAGTACAAAATTTGCACGCGCATCTCCCATGTGATGATGTACAAAATGCCTCCTCCGAAAAGAAAGGATTTTGCTCTCTCTAATGAGAACTCGTGTTCCACTTGCTTTCTGGATTATTCGGTTTTTAATTTTTCCTTTCCAGATTTGATAAAATGTAGGAGTCTTGATGGTACCAAATAAGCCTTTGGACCTGAAAGTGGCAATTTACTCTCCCAAACCAATGGAGTTTCTGCAAATGGTAGAACATAGAGGGTTATGTCATTCGCCAGTGACATGTATTTTTTTTAAACCTGGCTAATATTATGCTCTGTAAAAATTATTGTGCTTGGCATCTGAGGACCTTTATCTGCTTCTGCCTCTGTCATTTACTAGGGGTGACCAGGGTCAAGCAACTGTTTTCTCTCTCTGAGCTTCATTTTCTTAATCTATTCCATGATGAATACGACCAGCTTTGCGGTAGTGCCGTGAATAACGGAACAAGATTACATAAAGCACCTCCACTGTTTATAGCTGTGCTCTCCTCATTCGCTACTTTAATACGTGTGAAATGTTAACTAGTATTAATATTATTAAATATTAAATATTATTAGCATTATTTAAAACATTTTATTAGTCAATAAAACAATATTAAGCCACCCTGTTGGTATGATGTACAGCGTATTAAAAGCACTTTATAAACTATAATGTTGTAAAGCAACTGTAAGGAGTTATGGTTGGTTATCACTCAGCATTTAAAGTGATATGATGACACCACTTTCGTGCGGATGTGATATAAATGTCTTCCTTCTGGTAAAGTTCATCATAAGAAGAAAATTAGCTTAGTAATTTATCAACACAGCATAGTCTTTAAAAAAATTTAAAAAAGCCAACGAAAGAAAATTCAATGTAACATTTTTCTCAGAGAACTCCCAGCTTCTGATAGTTTCAGGTCATTTCAGCTTATACCACAAAGATTTTACCTCCAAGTCCCTACTTGGGAGAATCTGGTGAAAAGACCCAAAGATTTCACAGATCCGAACACATTTAAATTCCACAGAGTGCCAAGAGAACAAGGACAAACTTGAAAACATCCCTGGGCGCCTGGGGGGCTCCGTGGGTTAAGCCTCTGCCTTCGGCTCGGGTCATGGTCCCAGGGTCCTGGGATCGAGCCCCGCATCGGGCTCTCTGCTGAGCGGGGAGCCTGCTTCCCCCTCTCTCTCTCTCTCTGCCTGCCTCTCTGCCTACTTGTGATCTCTGTCTGTTAAATAAATTTAAAAAAAAATTTAAAAAAAAAATAAACAAAACATCCCTACGCTGGAAGACCCGCACACCAATACACCCTTCAGAAGCCTCCGTCCTATGAACCCGGACGCTCCTGTTTGCCGTAGAGGCGGACCCCTCCAAGACGTCACAAGGCAGAAGGTTGGGTCTGGCCTACTTAGCTCATCAGAAACTAAACACGGATTGGCTTTTCCTCTGAGGAAAAGTGACACAACACAGGAAAACAACTCAATCTGGAATTTATTGTCATTATTTACAAGGGCATAAACTGAAGTCTAGCTTTTCCTCCTCTCTTAACCCTAAAAGGAATAACTGCTTACATTCCGGTCCCTGTGGTTAGTGAGCTCTAGAAGGGGAAGGAGGATTTCCAAGTCAACCTCCCTGGGTTTTCTAGGATAGTCTTTTCCTGAAACTTCTTCTCTTAGAGCTTTGAGGTAAGGGTGTCTCCACAACAGTCTTTAGCTTGGATTATCTGCGCATCTTTAAAACCACAGGTTTTGTGTTTTGGAGGGAAGATGGGATCTTCCCAGATGCATAACCTTGTTTTGCCTATTGTTATACTCCATCTTTTCTCCTTTCCCTAAGATGAGAGGCACAGAGGCTGGGGCTGTCCTACACTCTGACCAATGAGAGAAAAAGGTGGGTGGAAAACTATGAATCCAATTCGTGAAGAAGGGAAGGGGCCGGGTTTCCCTCCGTGCTGCACAATGGTGTTGGTGGTACCCATTGTCCACCGCAGGGTAGCTGGCACCTTCTTCCCTCAATTGTCAGGTGCAGAGACAGAATCCGGGAGGGAGAGGACAGCATGTGATTTGCCCAAAGTCCCACTGTATCTGGAAGCACGCTGGCGTCTGACCCTGGCCTTCTTCCTGGATCCCCAGGCTGCCTGTCTCCAGGACAGAGAGGAAAGAAAAAAGGAAATGAGCATGTGTGCGGCCCCTGCCAGGAACCTGGTGATGCACCAGGGACACTCCTGCATTGTCTGATTTGACATTTTCTACAGGGGCTGCTCTCTCAACTTGTGCTGGGCCAGGGTCCGGCCTCCTCTTCTGGACCTACTTTGGGTATTACCCCCTATCCCTTAGACCCCAGCGCGGTGAGCTGCCAGCAGGGGCAGAAGGCCATCTCTGACTCTCAAGCAGGATTCTGCCACAGCAAATCCCAAGCAGCATTTAACAGAAATTACCAACATTTGTCTTGGTGTGAGTATTTTTTTTTTTCCCCCATCAGGGATTAGGAAGAGCAATCATCTCCCGCCTCTCATCAATTACTTTCTTCCATATCTTTTGCATTTTCCCGCAGAACCATTTTGCAGGTACAACAGAGCGATCTTTGGAGATAATCTGGTGATTATTACAAATTCAGCCTCTCACGCTACAGGCATTAAGAGATGAAAATTGCCTGAAGTCCACCGTTGTATACCCAGTCTGTACCTCTGGACTCCTGTCCCGAGGTGAAAATGCAAACAGAGGAGATATTTAGAATCGTTTTGACAGTTCATAAAATTAAGCAGGGATTAGGGATTCACTTTTTAAAATAATGCCAGAGGGTGCACACTATGGTAATCATATCACCCTGCAACAGGTCCAGTCAAAGTTGAACGGACTATCTAGGAAGAGAGAGAGAGAGAAAATGTCAGGTTATTAAATCTGCTGTGTATCAGCTGTTGGAAATCCATTTTTTAAACCTTAAATTAAACTGCCTGCCTAATGGAGACACTACCCCCAGCCCCAGATAACAACCTTCCTTCTCCTGCGTCTCTTCTTTTCAGACAATATGTGCTGTAACTTCCGAGTCTATGCACGTGACCAGATCTAGTCAGAGGGGATGATTGTATAAATATGCATGTAGTACAAATAGTTTAATTTTAATTGGGACAGAGTAGCTGATGTTGAAACCATTTGTGTAATTTTGAATATTGAATGTGATACCAAGCATGTGACTGGCTCTATTAGATCAAAGAGAGAAAGAAAGAGAGAAAGAAAGAAAGAAGAAAGAGAGAAAGAAAGAAAGAAAGAAAGAAAGAAAGAAAGAAAGAAAGAAGAGAGAGAGAAGAAAGGGAGGAAGGGAGGAAGGAAGGAAGGTTCGTTCTTGTTTTAATGGCAGTGTGGGGCAGCAGCCTGAGGACTGGGTCGTATGCCAGTCTTTATCCCAAGCACTGTATCATTTTGACCAGTAGATTCCCTTCTCAGAATGTCATTTTCTCTTAATGGGAAGATTCTAAACCAGATGAACTTTAAAGTACTGTTTTGAAAGGTAAGTGATCAGGCTGTGCTTCAGGGCGCCAGAGCAGATGTGATTCTCAGCGTCAGTCAGAAAAGCCTGGGTAGGGCTGCCCAATAACAAACACTCCCTGATCTCGATAGCTTCGCATCAAGACAGCTTATGTCTAGATCTAGCTGTATGACCGCAAAGCTTAGTATGGGATTTCATCCCGGGATCCGAGCTTACAGAGACCCCATCTTGTAGCTGCTTTATCTGGACCTGGCATTTTTTTCATTTACTACGGTACAACAAGACATTACTCTGGGAAACTGAACATAGAATCTTCCACATTTTTTTTTTCCTCCAGAAGCATCAAATGCCAGTTCTGCTCAAGTCCATGTGCAGACATAGCTTGATGGTCTCTAAGTGCAAGGGGGCTGTAAGGTAAGATGGAGAAAGTGGACTGTTTGCCCCCTGCCATCATATCTGCCATTATAAAATCATAAAAGTGGTCTCTCTCTTTGATAAAAAAAAGAGGAACTTACCACTTTTAAACTTCAACTAGGCACTAGCTAGACTTGCACAGGAGAGAAACATGGAGGCTGACAGCGGGTCAGGTCTGACCCAGAGTCTTGGAAAAGTGGTCTTGAATTCTCTTCTCAAACTGGGTTCACATTCCCACACCCACTGTCTCTATCAGCACCCATTCCCAGTGTCTGGTCAGATCTCAGAAGTCATGTCAACATCCAATGAAAGAGCTGGAGTCATTAAAAAAAAAAAAAGTCAATTTAATATAGGAAAGAAAGGCATCAGCATTTGAGTGTGACCTCTAACCTTGCAAATAACGGGGACTTGCTGTTTTAAATATAATTCTTGGAGTTTATTTAATTTTTTTTTAAACTCAAGTTAGTTAACATATAGTGTATTATTAGTTTCAGCAGTAGAATTTAGTGATTCATCAGTTGTATTGATGTGTCCTCCTTAATGTCCATTATCCAATTTAAATATACTTCTAAGTGCACACATGTGTGTGCGTGCACACACACACACACATACTCCTTAAACTCATAAACAATTGAAACTGAGAGTTGAGAGTATTTTGGGTCAAAATATTACAAAAATTAAACTCTTTATTCTGCACCTCTGACACCACCTCAGAAGGTGTGCCTTGCCCTCCAAGAGCTGTGGAGAATGATGGCCTGAGGACTCCTCCCAAGGAGAGAACCCAGGCCCCTTTAAGAACATTCCATGCCTCTGGGTAGAGACTCCTCCTCGTCCATGCCCGGTGTGATTCCAGAATCGGTAAGGGCTAATGTAACGCCCGCTCCTCACTCTTCTCTTCAGCAGGAGTGGGATTGCCTTCCAGCTCCTTCTCTCCCTCTAATGCACTCTCATCTTTATGGGGGCAGGGTCACACCAAACTCATATTTTTATTAAGGAAGAGCTATTTTCAGACTTGATATATTGACTACTTTGAGCTCCCAGATTTTGAGTCTGACAGGGGGACTTTAGAGAAAAAGTTGAGTACATTGTGTAGGAGTGAAGGAGGAAGGAAAGTACTTAGGACCAATGTGGCAGACTGTATTGTTGTGAAAGCATTCTCTGCCCCGTCTAACAAAACAGTTCTTGTGAAAAATATGTCCTTCCACCAGATTTGTACCGGCCGTGGTTGTGTGGCTTGCTTTGGCCAAGAAAGCTTGCATGGGAGTGATGTTGGTTCTGAGCAGAAGCTTTTGGAATCCCTGTATGTCTCTCTTCTCTCTCATTAAGACCCAAATGAGGAGGGCATGCTGCACAGCCACAGAAGCCCTAGGAATCCTGGGAAGAACATAAATATGAACTGCAGATACATCTTTGTTGCTGTGAACCACTGTGGTTGGAATTATTTGTTACTCTTAGCATAACCTAAACTGACTGATACAAACAGTTACTTTTTATGGAGACCACAGCGAATTTCCCTGGAGTCAAACCCTTCCTCTCCATCCAAAGCACCATTACTTTGGTTCAGGTCCCCATTATATTTCTTCTTGAGTTTTGCGAAGGTGTGTTATCTGACTCTTTTTCCTGTGTTCTTGACCCCCTCTGCTCTATTTTCCGCACGTACTCAGTCATCTTTGCAAAATACAAAATTCACCTTCTCTCTTTCCTCCTTAAGACCCCTCAGTGCCTCCCTGTTGGCTTCAGAATCGAAACCAAACTGCTCTGTTTTTCCAAAGCCCTTCTGTTTTTCTGCTTCCAAAGCCTCTCTGTTTTTCCAAAGCCCTTCCAAAGCTTACGCAGCCCCTGTCCCTGGGTCCCTGTCACTCTCTCCCTCTCACACACTCTGTCCCAACCCTCACCCACAAGCCGCAGTCCTGCTCACCCTTCAACTTCCACACATGCTTCTCTGTCTTCCTCACTGGCTGTACTAGGATAATTCTTTCTCCCCTACCAAGGGGTGGCACGTGCTTTGTCTCCTCTGCGTGTCCTTCTCTGCCCACCCTTCCCTCATGGGCAGTCTTTAACTCTTTTCTGTGGTTTGGTGGCACCCTGTGCTTGCTGCTATCCTGCCCTGTTCTTTTTCTCTCTCTCTCTCTTTTCTTTTTTCTGTCTCTTCTAAGCCTATTGGAGAGCACAGAGGCTAGGAGACCCTCCATAAGGAAGATGAATGAATGAATGAAGTATAGAAATGAATAAACTAGTCATCATCTTTTCGGGTGTATGCAAAGATTTTAGCATGCAAGCCATGATGATGCCAGAGGGCTGTGAAAGGGACAGCAACAATCCTAATCAAAGGAGTGAGAAGGAAATCCCAGGTCTCTCCTGCACTGTCCTGCCTTTGACTCACTCTCTGGCAACGATCTTAACCAAGGATGTAGGCAGTGCCCTGAAAGAACCCATTCCCTCCCCCCTTCCCTCCTCTTCCTCCTCCTCCCTGACAACAGCCCACTGCCGTTTCTCTAGTGCCTGTCCTTCTAAGGAAGCAGGAGAAGGGTCAAGGGGTGACAGACAGGATAAAAGGGCTGGAAAGGGGCCCTCTGGGAATTCAGTGCACTGGGGCCATGTGGTCCAAGGAGGACAATTCGGGTGGGTGACTTAATGTGTTTTTAATTATATATAAGGTCACGTGGGTGCTAATCAGCAAGCAGCTGTCCCCTCTCCTCAGAAGGTCAGGGCCTGAGAGAAAGGCTTAGCATGTCTCACACGAGAGACAGACTGATCAAACATTATTCCTCAAGATTCCACCAGGTATCTAAGTGAGCTGAGATGTCCCCTCGTCAGTGCCCCAGAGCAGAGGGGAGCCTGGCAGAGGACGCCCTCCACACACGACCCGAAAGACACAAGCCACATGCACATTTGGTCATCACTGTTGATCACTGGCTGGGACATCTCTGCAGTCTGCACCTCCAGCTTGGGTCCTGCCGTGTCTGTCCTTTGGGGACATTGTGCCACTTCTCTGTCTCAGTCTCCATAACTGCAATATGAATGTGCCAGCAATAATGAGATGACACATTTAATGGGCACATAGCATGTGCCACGATCCTTCCCAGTCTATCTTCCCTGCACTCTGTGAGGAAGTTCCTACCATTCTCTTCAATTCGCAGATAGGGAAACCCGGAGAGATGACTACGAGAGCCAAGACTGGGAACTTGGGGGTCTGATCCTACTCCAAGCCCTAAACCTCTGACAACCACCTGACTCTTTCTGCGAATCCTCCTTGAGTAAGCCCATTCACATCCATCCACACCACACTTGTCATGCTCTGGGCCATTGCCACCGCTCCTATTTGACCACACCCGAGCTGTTTAATGCACCATGCTGTGTAATTATTTCTCTTACTCTTCCCTAGAATGTGAGCTCCCCAAGGGCAGGCACCTGGATCTGTTTTACTTATGAGTATATTCCCAGCACCAAAGAAGAGCCTGAGACTAAGTAGACATTCCATGACTGCTGGGTGCATGGAGGACACTGATGGTGAATTACAAGTATGACCCAGTGTGAGGGACTCCATGTGATCTCCCAGAACCCCAAGAGAGCCCTGGAATGTTACCCACTCCCCAGCACCTGGTGCCAGAGCTTCCACCAGAGGTCTCCTGCTGTCTTCTGCCTTGAGGGTTTTCACCCTTCAGCACTACACTCCAGGAGGCTGGGTGTGACAACACTTGAGGACAAACAGCCAACAAAAATGATTGTTGTTGTTGTTATTCTTTGGGGGGGAGGCTTTTTGGGGTGGGGGAGTTAGTACGGTGTCTGGCCTCCAACTTGAGCTTCCCTGAGACTGCAGCTAAGCCTGAGGTCACTGACACTGCTCTAAAGTGTCAGAGGGAGAGACGTCTCCCACACTGAGAAGAGCAGACCCTCGGAGACCTTCCTGGCCCACATGTGAAACCCAATACCACCAGTGACACAGGCACCCTCTTCTTGTTTGAGAACAAACGACAGAATGTTCCACCGTGTTTGATGGGACCAGAGGGAGGAGGAGAGTGTAAATTTCAGTATGAATTGATAACACTTAGTCAGCCCGCTTCGAAAGCAAGGGTTTGCAAAGTTTCCCTGAGGACGAGCCTAGGAAATGTGTCGACCTGGTTTCACACACAGGCAGATCTGGGGGGCGAGGGCGGGGTCCTCAACAGCGGCTGAAGATGGCATAGCCCCGTGACTCTTGTCATTCCTAGGATGCTGACTGTGAGCGCCAATTACACATTTGTAACAGGAGTCTCCAGGAGTGGTTGTTGGGGTCAGTAGAAGGTCTAAGTTGACTTTTGGAGAAGTGATCTAGAGGGACATACATTGTGGTTTACACGTTAAAGGTCACCAACCTCAATGCCTATCTCACTCAGGTAATATTAAAAACAAACAAACAAACAAAGGAGTGAACTGGAATGATATGCAGACACACATCCTGTCTAAATGGGGCAGTGACTTCTCTACTCTAACCAGGCTTTGTTAGGAGAAGTAGGGAGAACTCTAGGTTTTGTCTTGTTTTCAATTATTATTAATTTTTATGAGACAGATCCCAATCTTTAAGGGCTGTCAACTAGCAAGATTTCAGGTCAGAGGAAGGAAAAGTCAGGAGACAACAGGTGATGTTTATTGGGCACCTGCTAAGCTGTCCTGGCACTTTACGCAGATGAGTTCATGTCATCCCATGAACCTTCTCAGAGCAATCTATCCCTCTCCCCTCTCACAGCTGAACAAGCTATGGCTCCAGTGGGAAAACATTACCTGCCAGAGACTACCTGGTGAGGTAAGTGATTGAGATCATTAACACAGAGATTGTCCCATCCACAGTCATCTGCCTTCCAATTCACAAGGGAACATTTTCTACTTAGGATGCCTAACAATGGTCTGTTGGCCCTTGTTAAGTAGTGAGCTCCCTGTTACTCTGGGCAGTCAAGAAGGTCTAGATAACCTTTTTCTCAAAGATGTTAGAAAAGGCAAGTCTTACTTTGATAGTGAAATGAGACTGAATTATATGGAGGATTCCTTTTTGTGCTCTGACTCAACATTTTTCAAAGCCCTATAGCCATTGGTAGAGTAATCCTTGTTCCATAGAGTTACTTTGAGGGGAATTTAATATGAGGAATCTATCTTGAATGCAGACTCCATCTATCCAAGGACATGATAAAAGTTTTGGTGCAAAGGTAGTGTATTAACTACTACTAATGGTTTGTTTTTTAAATGGAGACTTCCTTGCTGTTCTCAATCCTTTGAAGTATGAGTCTAAATGCAGAGAGAGTTCAACTTACCATTTCCAGTCTTGTAAATTGATGTCAGTGGTACCAATTACACCTACAAGTAGATGACAGCCTCTTAGAAGGAAACCAACAATACATGTATACTGTATTTTATATTGAAATCACTATAATTATTATTTCTAGAAAATAATGTGTCTGAATAAGGTTGACTAGAAAATGAATTATAAAACAAGATAATAATATTAAAGAGACCACATTAAATTATTTCAGGAACAAAATGAGCTTGCTACACAGACAGGTAGGAATAGCTACGATAAGAAGTAAATACGTGGAGCAATTTTCAGTATGCATGGCTTTCCCCTCACCCCACATTTGTAGTTAGTTTAATCAATGCAACAAATCTGGGCTTTGTGTTGGCCTTATTCATAGAGAGCCAGGCATTGTGTTAAGGATTTTGATTTCAGGGTCTTGGTTAGTTCTCAAAACAATTATGTGAGAGAGACATTATTACTACTTGTTATGATTCATATTACTCCATCTTGAAGGTGACCATCCAGAATCTCAGAGACATCCAATGCCTTAAAGGCACTTGGCTGGTTGGTGATTGAACTAGCCCTAGAAACAAAATATTTTAACAGGTCCTACCTTTCCTTTTTTGATAACGTCATGCCATACCAGAAAAGAAGAAATGTGCTTTTATTGAATTGCTAATAGTTATACCTGGATTTTAAGGCTGAACCAGTATACAGAAGAACCAGGTTTAATGGGACACCGAGAGCATGATGAGACCTGACCTGACTCTCCTGAGCAATGCAGCCTGCAATGTATGGAATCAAAGATCTCAGATACTGAAAAATGCTCAAGCATCTCTTAAAATTACCAGTCGATCATCTTAATTGACTCTAAGATGCTCAATTTTTGAGTTATTAGGCATTCAAGAAATATTTGTTGCATAAAGTAAACAAAGGGGAAAAGACCACCCTTCCCCAGTGAACACTTAGGAAAATCTATGTGATGGAAGGACAAATCCAGTCCTTGTCCTCCTGTGCACTTCTCACTTGTCAGCCAGATGAGGGGACACAGAGAGCAGGGCTGGGAGGGCCCAGAGTGCAGGCGCTTTTGTCCCTGTGCAGGTGAGCTGGGTCACAGTGTGGGTACACAGATGTGCTCCCCATTTAGAAGCACCTAGATACCCCTCCAATGGGGATTTTGTTGAAGTCTCCTCATGTGGATATAATCAATTATTAAGGCTATTTGCAGCCCCACTCACCTCTCTGAAAGATGGGGTTAGGGCTGAAAATTCCAAACTTCTCATCACGGCTTGGTCCTTCTAGTGCCCAGCCCCCACCCAGGAGCCAACCAGGAGCCCCCTCCCCCCACTCACCCTCAGAGTCTTCTCATTAAAACCAAAGACATTCTTATCACGCAAGGAATGATAAGAGTTTTAAGAACTCTGTGACAGGGACCATCGGCATGGACCAGTATATACATCTTTTTAGTATCTCTCATGTAGGGATTGCCAATGTTGAGTAGTGTTTGTCATCGGCCAAAGAGTTGTGGTTTATTTTGAACACCTGTGGGTACTCTGCCTTGGAAGTTCCATGTTGCAGGGAAATCCAGAGTTGCCATGGATGTTGGGATGACAGGAACTCCACTGGGGAGGGGTGCAGTGTCCAAGCAACATGGACTTCATGTAGGCCAACCAAAGACCAAAACTCAACCCCACCCTGAGCTGTGAGCAACTCTTGTCTCCTCGGCGTGTTATTTCCCTCATCCAGAAAATGAAGAAGGGGTGTTTTTATGTTTTTATTTTATTTATTTTTTAAGTAGGCCCCAATACAGGACTCATAACCCTGAGATCAAGACCTGAGCTGAGATCAAGAGTTGAACACCTAACCAATTGAGCCACACATCACCCCAAGAGATGACATCTTAAAGTCTTCTTTCAAGTATCACTTAAGATTTTACATTTTTTAAACCTATTTTTAAAGTTTTTCTCTGCCTCTTTCCATTAAAAAAAAAAAAGTATGTAAAATGAGGAATAAATACCGGGAAAAAGAAAAAAAAAAAAGATGATACATCTTGATTCACATGGTAGCAGGTAAAATAAACATTTCTCCCTCCCTCCCTTGTCAGGTATGTTAGCAAAACATTTAACCACAATATTAAAAAATATGTCTAGAAATAAAGATAAATGAAGTCTATCATCTCTCTCTCTCCCACTCACCACCCACTGGAAAATGTAAGAGAAAAGAGAAAGGAAAATGCAACGATAGGATTTTTTCCTTTCTCCATGGTCCCCGATTATCTGGCCATTAGAAAGGAAGATGTGATACCTTAGCTTCAGTCATTTGTGAATCTTTCCAAATGGCTGTCACTTGCTCCAGGCTCTGGAAACCATCCACATCCTCTAGCCCCAACCTGTCTGTACATTTTTAATTAGACCTCACAACTTTCATACTCTGCTGCTATGTCAGTAAATATCTTTGGAGGTCTTATGTCATGTGGGTCACGGATTGCTGCCCAGTCTTTTTTGTAATGAATATTAAATGAGGCTAAAAGAAACCCATGTCCTCAGTGCTTATGTGTCTCTCTGCTTTATACTCATTTCTAGTGATAAGTAAAGGCTCTGAGAAAGGACTCTTAAAAGGAGAGTAAAGATTTTATGTTTGAGGGTTCCAATCTTTCCCAATTATGTTGGTAATATCAAGTAATTCCTGATCACATCTTTTGGATATCATGGCTTCCTCTACCCAAAGGTACACAAAGTTATCAGAGGTGAAGAAAAATGTTATCTGGAAACATTAGTCTTCAAATCAGCTTGATCTAAACCCAACAGTTGAGTCATCATTTGAACTTTGGCTAAAATGTGGGAGATTGGGGTCTCAATCATATATAAACTTCTGCGGAAAAGTTGTGGGAGGGTTAGGGACAGAAAGGCACTTGAGAACACAAAGGAGCAGGAAGAGCCTTTCTGTCTCTTATAGAACACTGCAGAGGATAAAAACAAGATGGCGGCCACCAGCCAGAGGGAAGTCTCACCCCTTCCTGAGGCATAGAGCTGGTGGCGGCTAGGGCACAGAGGCTCCCACTCTCACCAAGCTTAAGTCTGTCTAGAAGATCAGGTATTAAAACAGGGAAATAGGAAAAATGAGAAGAGAGAGAATGTTTTATTAGGAAGAGGTGAAATGGCTTCCATGCTTCCTGGACAAGGACAGACAGGAAAGAGTGTAGGCCTCTAAGAAGACTAAATTGGTTTCTTTGGTCTCTGATGAGATTTGACCCTCCCATTCCATGCTAGGATAGCTTAGGATAGCCAACAGTGTCAAGAGCTGGAGTTTTAGGGCATGTTTCATAATATGCTCTACCTTTTTCGGGTAACATTTATAGTTATAATTATTTCTTTAAGATGTGCTTGAAGGGAGATCATTTCCACTCAAATTCACTGAGCGCATAATTAATTGGATAGGTACTAGTTCTGCCATTTCACCAGAAGAAAAGAAAGAATAGGATATTAAAATAGAGGAGAAGGAAGTTTAGAGATCGTCACCACACACACTTTCACTGGGAAAATGTGCCAACTTGTGGCACACCCTCGCTCAAGCTTCCTCTAAAATCCGCTGGTTGCCAGGCTTATCTGGTTAACAGTCCTCGCATTGAAAGGATATACGTTTATCTAAAAAGTTAGTAAGACTGATTTTATTTCTTATCTAAATATATAAACACAGATTGGCAGTTGCCAGGCTGAGAGGGGGTAGGGAGGCCGGATGAAATGGGTGACGGTGATCAAGAGGTACAGATTTCCAGAAATAAAATAAACAAGTGATGAAAATACAGCATGGGGACTGTAGCCTAAAACACTGCATATCTGAAAGTTGCCAAAAGGTAAATTTAAGTGTTCTCATCACAAGAAAAAAAAAAAAAAAATGGCTTTGTGTGGTGATAAATGGTAACTTGTGTGATGATTTCATGATATAACAAACATAAAATCATTACATTGTACACCTAAAACTAATATAATGTTATATGTCAATTATACTTCAATAAAAATATGTATGTTTGATTTTATTCATTAATTTTATCTCTACTAAAGATATTACTAGGTAAAGAAATATAACTAATGTCGCATGACATAGATAATATAAAATTAATAAAATTGATAAAAATCTATGAAAAAAGAAAGCAGTGCTCAACCATATTTTACTTCATAAATATTTTGAAAAGGACTCGAATCATTATGTTTTTTAAAAAGGTATTAGAAAACACTAGGGTTTGGTAATGTCCCATTATAAGTTAATAGCTGTAACCATAAGAAAAATACAATTAGCTGAGAAAAAAATATAAATAGTAATTATAACATTCACATTGAGTAGTCCAGGGAATAACATCATAATATTATGAAGAGTGACATTTTTGGAAACCATCTTTAGAGTTTACACAGGCAAATGGCCCCTCCGTACCTCAAACTCAACCTTCATGGCCAGAACATTTTGGTTCCAGTTACACTGCAAAAGAAATGGAGGTCTGATGAAGCTCAATGATTTTCCATGAGTGTCTCAGCTAAGATGAGTAAGGATATATATAAAACATGATGCCATAGACACAAGGAACAGACTGGTGGTGGCCAGAGGCTGGAGGGGAGGGGTTGGCAAAACTGGAAAAGGGGTAGAAGGTACAAACTTCCACTTATAAAATAAATGCCACGGGGATCCGAAGTACAGCAGGTCACTAAAGGTAATAAGAATGTGTTGCATAATTGGAAGTGGCTAAGAGATTAAATCTTAGAAGTTCTCATCACAAGAGAAGAAAAAAAAAAAAAAGAAAACTTTGTAACGACATATGGTGAGGGATGATAACTGAGTTTATTGTGGTGATCATTTTGTAATATATAGAAATACCGAATGGCTATGTTCTACTTTTGAAACTAATATCATGCTATATGTAATCGTATCTAAGTTTTAGAAAAGTATCTCTGAACCATATTTTAGGCTTCAGGTCTAGAATTTGGTGGGGTTCAATGCTCTTATTTCTTTTTAAACTGTATAGTGGTTGATCAGTGCTTGGGAAGTCAGGGAAATTCAGGTCTGCTGGGGAACTCTATTTATGCCCCAGGATAAGGTCAGAAAGCCAGGGTTTTTCCAGAAATCCCATTGGCCAGGACTATATCCCATGACCACACCCCCTGCAAAGGAGGCTGGCCAACTGTGCGGGGCAAAGCAAAATCCATCGAACCAAATGGCCCATTACTGATCAAGATTCACCCCCTGACTGGGTGCACTGCTGTGGCAAACAAAACCATAGCCTCTTAATACAAAAGAGGTCACTCCCAGTGTCTTCGCAACAGCCTTCCTGGCCCACGGCTTCCCCTGTGGCACACTCTCGGTATGTGGGGACGGACTGCATTTAAGCCACAGAAAAATGAAATCCGGGGCACCACCATGCCCAAGGACACCTGCCGCCCGATGGGTAATGTGGCAGCATTTGCTGCAAACATTTTTGGAGGACTGTGGTGGGTGTTTCACGTAACGTTTATCATTTCTGCAAATTCACTCACTGCATTTGGTCTAGCCGAGACCCATAGCTTCCTACGTGGCTCACTCCTACCTTCCTGTAGACTTAGCTCTCTCATCCAGCACTGAGATGTCCTGGCCACCACCCACGTCTCCCGGGGTCTGACGTTCCTCCTCTGTTCTTCCCAGTATTAGGTATTAAGTTTCTCTCCCCTATTCCTTTAAAAATACCAAAGATCCTTTTTTTTTTTTTTTTTTTTTAAGGTCTTCTCTCCTTCTCTTCCTGCCCAGCTAGATGTTGTTTTGCTAGAAGAAAGGGACCCAGTCACTTCTGGTTCTGTCTCTTAGCAGGAAGCCCCCAGCACGGCACACGGTAAGGGTTCCTGTCTGCTGCGTGCGTGGGCCAGAATGATTTGCCTACCATCCTCTTAGGAAGTTTGGATCAGCCCCGCATGCTGGGTCAGTCTGTCCCAATCAGACATGGCTTCATCTCCACTCAAGGTGCCCCAAGCCAAAAGGAGATGAAAAAGCAACCCAGGTGTTCAGACACAAAGCAGGCCCACTGACCCTGGGCATGGAGGGCTCTGAGCATTTCAGCCGGTCTTAACCCCAGAGCCATCCTCATCAGGACTGTCCCCATAGCCCTGTGTGATGAACTCCATCTCTCTCCCCCTGCTCCCGCCACTGGGACCCCCTTCACAGATGCCATGTCATCTCCCTAGCCACAGTGGCGTGTTCTCCCCCTGTTCCCGATTTCCCATGCTCCACTGGCCTGGGATTGAGTGGCAGCTCGGCTCCAGAAAGCAGGTGTTGTGGAAGTGAAGCGAGCCTCGCAGACAGCGTATTAGGTAGCGTCCGTCCCGGGGGAGCTGCAAGGCTCCAGGCTTTCGCAGTCCCAACTGTTCCTCTGAGGGGTAGGAGGGCCAGGCCGGCCCGGCCCTGACCAGATGTTTGGGAAAGTTGCCAAGCTGCAGCGAAGAAAATTGCTGTTAACTTATCTGAGGTATAATAAGTATTCATGAAGCCCTTTTCTCATGTTTTTGTTTACAAGAAAGGCTCAGATCGAAGGTGACATGGGGCAGCCGTGTGTACCGGGGGGATAGACTCAGATGCAGGGAAGGAGCACTGCCCCCGCAACCTGGCAGAGGTAGCTCCCGGGCCCCGTTCTGCCACTAACTTCCTTGATAGTCTGCAGTAGCCCCTTAGCATCTCTGAGTGTTGTTTCCTCTCTTGTAAAACGCGAAAGGGAAACTAAAAAATCTCGAAAGTCTTCTTCAGATCTGTAAAATGATGGAAAATGTCAGACCTTATGTTTGCAGCCTTCAAACAGACCTGGCAGAGTAGTAAGGCGCAGGTGATCTTCGAGCTCCTCATCTAAGCCCTCACTCGACCGAGGGGGCAGGCTGAGGCTTGCAGGGGCATCTGCTCCGGGCTAGCCCTCCGAGATCATCATCTGGGGGCAGAGAGCCCAGTTCAGATCCCCAGCTCCTGTCCCACAGACCCAGGTCCGGTCTGCTCTGCACCTTTGGCAGCTGCACACCCAGGACCACGGGTTTCTCTGACCGCATCTCCCAGCCACGACCAGCTCGAAGAAGAGAGGGAGATAAGGTTCTGTGTGAACTACTCAAGAGCGAAACTTGAAACGAGGTGAGCTGAAACTTGAAACGAAAGGAGCTGACTGCGTTCTGGCCCAGAGGAAGCTGTGGGCTGGCTGGCCTAAGACCCGGGTCTGGGAGCCCCGGCCAGCTCCTTTGATGGGGCCCTGTGACAGCACCCCACTCAGCAGTTTCTGAGAGTTTCTCCTCCCGACCAAGCAAGTCAGGCCAGATTTCATGCGAAGTGCAGAGCTCCCATGAACACCCAGCTCAAAGTGAAACACGGGGCAGTAAGCATTCACACAGCCTGAAACCAGCAGCGGGGAGGGAATGAAAGACAGCACATGCACTCCCTCCAGCTTCACCAAAACTGCCTCCTATCCCGAAGACTCACTTCCGCTTTTTAGTCTATCTCGACGTTGCAGGTCACAGTGATAAAGACAGGCTTGTGTGCGGGGCTTGGCGGTGGGGAGGGGGGTCCCCAAAGACCAGAGCTACAATCCTGGACCTATCGTCTGGGACTGTGCCTCTTCGGGGTAGTGCCCAACTTCTGTAATCCACAGTGTGCGGATAAGGGAAGGATGCAAGACGTCCTTTGCAGGCTGTGCACCGCAGATGTGTTTAGGTGCTAGTCTGCTCTGAGATGGTTACTTAGTATCTCTTCTGTCCCTTCCTAGAGCAAGATCATGTCCACATCATTGGCTTCTTCGCTATTGTCACAGCTTTGCTGAGATATAATTCATGTGCCATAAAATTCACCTGCTCCTAGTTCTTCCTTTTGTGTATGGGGAAGCTGATGTTCAAAGAAGTCAAGTTCACCACAGGTCCCGTGGTGTAGACACTTTAATGTGTGCTTTCTCGGCAAAGGGTCAGATGACGAGTATCATAGGCTTTTTGTCAAAGCTACTTAACTCTGCTCTCGAGGCAGCATAGACAATGGGCAAATAAATGGGTGTGGCTGTGTGTCAATAAAACTTTATTTATAAAAACCGGTGTTAGGTGGGATTTGCTGGTCTCTGGTGTGTGGGACCCCCCTGCTTAAAACACTGCAGTTGTTGCCCAGGTTGTAGACCCTCCACCCCACCGCCCAGCCCCTGACCTCTCCCGGCCCCCTGACCTGCTTGCTGTGGCTCAGTCCTTCTGTGCACCCAACCCGCCCTCTCCAGGTGAGGATGAGCTCTTTTGTTCCTGCAAAGTTCTCCCCCTTCTCACGTGGCTGGCCTCCTTTTTCCCTTTTGGTCTCAGATAAAATGCTGCTTCTTCAGAGAGCCCTTCCTGACTACTCTGCCGAAGAAGCTCGCCTCTCTGGCCTTGCTCATCCCCTTCAAAGCACCGGACTCTCCTGGCAATCCTTTGAGTAATGCGTGCTTTTACTCCTTCAGGGTTGGAGAGGGGCCCGTGAAGATGGGGATGAGGCGAATCTTGTTCCTTCGCCTCCGAGGGTGATTGATACAGAGGGGAGCCCCATGCGCGTTTGTGAAGCGAACAAAAGCAAGACCCAGGCCCTCCTGGATCGCATGGTCTATGCTCTGAGCCGTTTTCCTGTCACACGTCCATGGTGTCCCGTGACCAGCCCTGGCAGAGCACCTGGAGCAGGGCAGGTGCCAAGAGGACCACTTAACTCCGGGATCCTTGCTCCCCTGCCGGCTGGTGGGAGGCTTTCTTGGCCAGTGAAGTCCCACATCTTCAAATAGTGTCAATAGCTTAGAGGATGTGGGCAAAATGTTCTTAAAAGCAGTGTAATTTCATCCTTCCTCCTTCCCCTCCACGTTTTCTAGAGAGAGGATCAGAAACGTGGGATTGGTGCTCTGACGAGAGAAGGCGCTTCCCCAAGCCCCAGGCAGACGCAGACCTTGCTCCTTTCACACCTGGGCATCTGCGGTGGCAAGTCCTCCTCTCCAGCACAACCTCCAGGTCCGTCTCTCCTCTGCAGGGGAAGAGGGAGGGTACCCTTCCTGGCACTTTATTCATGGCTCTGCAGTTGTCAGAACCACCATTTTGTCCTGGAAACATCTAGAAACTGTGCCTGTGCTCATTGTTTTCAATGCTTTCTTTCCTTTCTTCCCTCGCGGAAACCTGCTTGAGAAACTAAAGGCAGGCTGCCAATTTCTCTAACTCTGAACAACAACAACAACAAAAAAAAAACTAAACTAAACTAAACAAAAAACAAACCCCAGACAAACGTGTTTAAAATGTAGTCATTCACTTCCCCTCAGTCCCTGAGAACCAGTCAGCAGAGATTTGACGCATGCTCTGGTTCAGCAATTATGGGAGTCACTTTGCCCAACGTCAAGAAGCAAATGCAGATTCTTCTCCAAGGATGGAAGTAGGGCTCAGGTCAAAGTCCCCTCTCTGTGCTGTGCCCACGCAGGTGGGAGAAGAGGAGTAAATGTGAGTGAACGAGTAAATGGCCCTGTCTCATCAGCGATGCTCTGGTCCCCAGTTTGGAAACGGGGGTGAAGGGTTGTGAGAGCTGGAATACTGTCTAGAATCACAGCTCTTCAGGTCTGGATCCCGCTGTCATCACTTACTCCCCAGCACAAGGGAGCTAAGTTTTTTAAATCCGATGGATCCTTTAGCTCTTCTTTAAGCTAAGTAGGACTCACAATACAGGTCCTGCCGGCTGACTTCGGTGAAGAGACATATCATACATTTATGGAGTCAGTACATGCCAGCTTATATAAGGCCTTCAATAAAGAGAAGCGAGTGTTATTATTACAGCATTTTCTCTAGCATGTGGCCTTGGCTGCGTAGAGTTTGCTTGCACATCGTGCATACAAAATACCCCATATGTTTGATGTGAGCTCCGGGGTCTGCGACCAACCGTGATTTAAAAAGCAGATGTTATTAATCTTCTAAATACTGCACACCAGCCATGATGTCATTTAGGACTGACAATGGATGGGCTGCCTCGTTCCCTTTTGGAGATAATTATTTTGAAGCACTAGGAGAGGCTGTTTGTTTTTTAAGAGAGTTGGGGCCAATTTGCCTTATAAGAACCCAGTGGCAGCCTGTAATGAAAGCATGAATATAAGCACAGGCCCCCAAGCTCAGTGCTGAACAGACATTCAAGGTGGGAACACTGCACACCAGAACAAACCTCGTCATGGACCTGAGCACGTCTGCCTGTAACCCAGGGGGCAGTGCGGGGAGAGAGGAAGAGACCACGTCCCGAGACAGACTCACAGTTGGAGGGCTTGCTTACTAGTCCCAGAGATCACACCCTGCAGAATTCAGACTTTGCAATAAGGAGGGGGTTGTTTCCAGGGTCAACTCATCTAGAAAGGAGTTCCTATTGTCAGCAACCAGGGCAGGACGTGCCCTGCTCTCAAAGCATCACGGAAACTTAACTCCACTCAACAAATGTTAAGTATACACCTGCCCCAGGCCACGTACTGGGAAGATAGAGATGACCACACATTCCTCTGTCTTACACACAAGCTGCTCAGAATCAAGTATCAACTGACGCCAATGTTACTTGTGTAAGGGGTGATGGGAGTCCATGATGCAAGCTTCTCCCCACAAAGCTGAGCAGAGAATAAAAAATGTGCACATCCGCAAAGACAAGGATGACCAGAGAGGCAAGAACAACAGATATTTCCTGAAAGAATAGAGACAAGGGGCCAATAACCTCATGAACAAGTGTTCATCATTGTTAGCTATCAGGGAAATACAAAGGAAACCTAGGAAAAGATACCACTACAAACTAATCAAAATGGAATAAAAATGCCATCAAAAGGGCGATGATGCCAAATGTTGGCCAGGTTGGGGTACAACCAGAGCTCCCGTATACCATCATAATAGTGAAAAATGGTACAACTATATCAAAAAAAGTTTGATAGGGCAATGTCTGAAAAGCTGAGCACACATCTACCTTCCCAGAACCACCAGTCTTAGTACCCAGTACAGATGAAAACAAAACGAAACAAAACAAAAAGTTCACAAACGTAATTGTATAGAAATATTCATTGTATCTTTACTCATAATAGCCCCAAACTGGAAACAGCGTAGGGATCTGTGAAGAGAGCTAGGTTCAACAGCCGGTATTGTGTCTGTACAAAGGAACACATTAGTGATCCACGCAGCAAGATGGAGAAATCTCACAAACCTGGAGATAACAAAGGAGAGCGCACTCTGTTATTTCCCTGATACATAGTTCTAGAACAGGCTAAATGGGTGTGCAGTGGGAAAAACCAGAACAATGGTTGCCATGGGGGCAAAGGTAGGGAGTGACCTGGAAGGGGCCTGAGGGAACAGCCTGGGCTGTGGGGAATGTTCTGTATCTCGATAGCGCTTTGGGGTATATGGGAATAGGCACAGATTAAAATTCACGATATGAGTCTCTGTAGTGGAGGTGTTAGAGCACTGGTCTAACCCCTGGTTAGAGCTGGCTAGAGCTCATTAAATGGGACACTTGATATTTGTACATATCACTGAATGTAGAGTTTACTTCAAGAGGAAAAAATAAGAGTCATAGACATACGTAACACAAAAATAAGATTTTTTTAAACGAAGCAAGCCTTTGTCATATTAATGAATGCCTGCAATTAAGAAAGAGAAGCAGAGTATGATAACATTTCAGATTAATCTTAAAAGTGTGTGATACACTTGTCTGTTATATTTTGCACAGCACCCAATTTTTTGAAAAAAAAAATAATAAAAATATTTCTCAGTATTGAAAGTGATGATTCCATAAAGCATAGAAGTCACACATTCTTCAGAAATGAAAAATCATCAAAAACTAAGCAAAAGGCCCCGTCGGAGTGTCCTGGACAGTGGATGTAGAAAGCCTCCAGCAAGAACTATTACTTTGGGGAAGATATAATGGGAAGATTCTTAAAGCTTCGAAAGAGCAAGAACAAGCAGGTGGCAGTCACGTCCTGGGGCGTCCTGTGCGATGGGCTTCTCAGCAGCCACCCGGGAAGCTAGAAGATGATAACCCAGCATCTTCAGAATTCCAATACCTACCCAAGGGAAGGGGAGTCTAACCTAGAATTCCACGCCCAGCTGCCAAACCACAAACTGAGTGGCAAGGTTGTGTAAGAACATTTTGAGAAATGTCCCCTGTGCCCTTTTTCTAGGAATGACTGGAGAGAGCAGAACCCTGAACAAGGCCAATAAAACCAAGCATCAGAGAGGACTGACATGCAGAGGAAGGGGACCCAACATAGCAGCGCAGCGTGGGGAACTCGCAGGAGCGGAGGGCAAGGAGGCTGTAGGGTGACCTCCATGTTGCTTCCAGCAGAAGTCCAGACGCATGCAGGTGCACAGAGAGTTGCAGAAACCATGTTTCCAAGAATGAAATAGAATGGAGAGATGCCTACCTTGTCTGACTATGTCGAGGGAGAGACTTTGGGGCTGAACCAGTGCTAAGTATACAAAACCAAAGACACGGTTTTCAGTAGATGAGGCCACATGTTGCTCAGCAGGGCAGCAAGAGGGGAGAGACATGATGACTGTGATTGGGAGGACACCCCCGAGACAGTCATCATGACACAGTGTTAAAGACCGATTCAAGCCAGGCCTGAGCAGCCCTTCAGAAATGGACACACCTGAGACGTGTGCATTTGTGAGTGTGCGCAGAATGAGTTCAAAGGCACAGAGCTCCTTTTACACCGTGCGAGGTTCACGGGTACAACCTGGGATGCGTAGAATGTATGTAGCTGTTAGTAGCTCACCGTCAACATAGAGACGTAACAGACAAAACAGCTACATATCTTAGTGCTTGCTTTGGGTGTGGAGAAGGGTGAGGCAAGCAGAAGTTTGCTTTTCCCATCCAAATGTTTCTAGTCCTATCTGAGTGGGGAATCATGTATATATGCCCATGTGCGGATGATGGAGACATGGCAGATGGAGGGGTGGCTGGAGGGGTGAGTAGGTGGGTGCATGAGTGTGTGGGTAGATAGAAGGGTACCTGGGTGGGTGGGTGGGTGGATGGAAGATTGAATGGTTAAGTCAATGGATGGGGGTGGGTTGATGGTGGGCTGCATGGGTGGGTGAGTGGATGGACAAATGGATGGACAGGCAGGCAGATAGGTAATAGATGATTGATCTTTGATTTTGTTTAAAGTTCTAATTGAGGTAAAATGCAAAGTAACATGAAACCATCACCAGGTCATCAAACCCCAAGCCCTGAGCTTTAGAGAAGCCCTGAGAAGGGCCTTCAGCTGAGCCAGACCTGAAGGGTGACTGAAAGGTGTTGGGTGGGGCATGCCGGAGGGGCTGGTGGAGAGAATGTCAGGGTGAGGACAGAGAAGATGCTGGGAACAAAGGGAGCCTATTCTTTGGCCAAAGTGCTGTCGCCCCATGGAGAAACTATGCCAGAGGAAGGATGACTCTGTAGAAATTCGTTTCATGGAGACCCTCCTCTCTGTGTGATTTGGAGAACTCCAAAGGAGAATTCTCAATACTGGTATTTAAGGCCCTGGGACAAAGAGACTATAGTCCAAGGAGGGGCCCAGCAGAGCAACAGCAAACATCATAGAGCACGGATGGAAAAGGAATATCCAGACAGAACCAGAACGGAGACATCTTCCTGAGTGACACCGGCCAGGAGGTTTCCCAGATGGTCATGAAAAGAGATCAGAGCTCAGTGCAGAGCCACACTGTGCGGTCACGTTACGCAACTCCGCCACATGACCGTGCGTGGCTGCGTTATAGAAGCGTTGGTCTGCAGATGCACCACCATTTCCAAACCAGCCCTTAGTGGCTAACAGACCTGGAAGGGGGCCTCTGAGTGACTTGCTGGAACCCAGAGTAGGTGAACACTGAGGTCTCAGTAACCAGCCCTGAGGCAGCTGAGAGGGAGAACAAGCAGCCTGTGAAGAATGTTGGGGAGTAGAGGCTCGGAAGAATGAAACGCGTGCTCAGTGTCACACAACGAGGTAGTGGGGGGGTGGAAATTTAACCCAGTTACCCTGATTCCAGATCAAGCAGTCCCCACCTGACCACCACCACCCCATTCCCGGGCAAGGTTCAGCGGCCTGATACCGAGCACCTTTCAATGGCAGCCAGCACGCTAGAGAGGTTACACATGTTGTCTTTTATATGCGCAATTGTGCTTCCAGGTGGTGGTAATGGTGCCCATTTTATAGATGTGAAAACCGAGATGAGATTCAGTGACCCAAAGGTGGCTTCCAAAGGCCTTAAGCCTTTGGCTCCTTGTCAAGCTGGGCGTCTGAGATAGCTCTCCCAGGCCCCTGCTCCTCTGCTAGTATCCTCGATGCCCCCATGATGCACACTCCCATCATCTACAGATGACTGAACTCATCCCTCGACCAGGGTTTTCTTCCACCACCTTCCATTCATTGTCTCCTTCGGTCATGTATTCTAAGGCTCGTTAGCCAGCTGAGGGTCAGCCACGTGGGAGGGCTGGGCTGAAAAGTGGTCAGGGGAGGAGTAGGAGAGGGTGATGGGGTGGGGAGCAGAGAGAGGGTGAGGCACCTTGCTCGCATCGACAGTAAGCAGGCCTTCCTCCATCAGTGGGGTCCAGCGTGGCCCAGGTGAACACTGACGACAGCCCAGCCCTCAGATGGGAAGACCCCTGCAGCTCTGAAAATCTGCCACCATGGTCCCCTTTCCCAGAAACATCAGTGGCTCCACGACACTATCAGCACACCCAAACAAAGTCCTTCTGTCTTCTTGAGGACAGCACAGCCCTCCACTGTCTAGGTGCAATTTAGGGATGTTAATCCCAGAAAGGCAACTTAACCCCATTTAGCTAACCCCTCGCCTAACTGTGCCCCCCATATAGAGCCACTCATTCTCAAAAGAGTGCTCCTGAAAATAAATGTCCTTTCTGATTGCTGGGGACTCTTTCTGTAGGGTGGCTAGCAATCAGATCCCCACCAACTGGGAGCATCCACACTCGTAACCACAGCCAGACCTGCCTAAGTTCAAGGGCACCACTCAGCACGTGGGCTGCCATGTGCTGCTGGCATTTGGTTATTATAAACTGTAACTGGCACTAATAAATAATAGGCGTGCACAATAAGGCCATCCAACAACTGTGTCATGCCTACAAGAGTCTTCACTTGAAGAAGAAATGTTCACACAATTCCTGGCAGCTAGAGAATCGGTGATACACACACACACACACACACACACACACACCCCATGACGGAGAGACAGTGAGAGTTAAGATTTCTGGTGCATGGGGTGTGGAGCTTTCAGATCGACGAACAGGCAGGTCCACCTCTGTTACTGCATTTCAACCTTACAACAATTCCATTGGGCAAATCCCTTCTATTTCAAGAGAGGAAACTGAAGGTCAAAGAAGTTAAGTCAAGTGCCCTTCATTCACTGATCTACGATTTGAATCAGACCCTATGGATTATGTTCTTTCCAGATTCCAAAAAGTTTCAAACATTTTCCTTGCTCTTCCCTCAGTCCATGTTTAGGTTGAACTGCAGTCTCTAAAATACATGTAAGTAGACTCCAACACGTCGAAGCACTTTCTACACACAAGGCACAATGTTAACTCCTCAATCCTCCCACGAAGCCAGGCCACCAGTGTCAGTATTACCCCTACTTCTCATTTAGGGAACTGAGGGCATGTGACTACTTAGCCACACAGCTGGGGCTGGCACCCAGGCAGCCTGGCTCGAGAGCACTCCACAGGGCTCTTCAGCAAGGAATCTTACATAGGACCTTCTCCGTCCTACTCCACCCAGCCTGCTCCTAGAAAGGAATCTTTTCAGGATTGCAAACTCTGCCATACCTCGCACATTCTATTTCCTGAGCTGAGGCACAGAGAGCATGATAAATGTAGCTGTATCTGCTTTCTATCGCTGCTGTAACAAATCACCTTGACCTTGGTGGCTTAAACAATAAAAACGTATTATCTTACCATTCTATAGGTTAGAAACCCAACATTCCATAGGGCAAAGATCAAGAAGTAAGGCTAATTTTGGCGGAGGGGGTTTGTGAGTAGAATTTGTTTCCCTGCCTTTGTAGCTTCCAGAGGAATCTGCACCCCTGGCTCATGACCCCTGCCTTCGTCTTCAAAGCCAGCAGCAAAACACTGCTCACCTCCTTCTGGGTTTGCATCGTCTCTCTGTTAACATCAGGGAAAGTTCTCCACTTTTCAGGATTCACATGATGAGGTCGGGTCCACCTGGCTAATCCAGGATTGTCTTTCATCTCAAGGTCCATATCCTTCGTCACACTCGCAGAATCCCTTTTGCCATTGAGGGTAACGTAGTCACGGGCTTCAGGGCTTAGGAGGGGACATCCTGAGAGCCCACTCTGTTTCCATTCATTCATTTTAACTTTGGATTGAGGCAAGTCTCCCAGGATCTAGATGTGAGAATCAAGCCATCAATAATGAAAGCTTTAATGTTCATTAGCTCCACAAACATTTGACTACCTGGCCCGCAAGGCTTACTATTATCACTACTATTAATTTAACATGATTATCAGCATTAAAATTATTCCTGTATCCACTAGCACCTGCTCATCAATGCAAAAACTTCCCTCATTCATCGTTTGATTGCCTAAAATGAGGCCGAAGAGGGAAAAGGACTTTGAAAGCCCTCCCTTTCCGTGCAAGTATAAATCCCTGTGATGGGCTTGCTGACAGAGGGTCAGCAGAAAACGCTCAGTGGCCGGAGAGGCCCATAACTACATGGGGAACGGAACAGAGAGCATCGCTTTTGCTATTGCTTAAACAGAACAGAAGAATCTGAACTTAATTTAAGCTTAAGAAAAGTTGATGATTTTATTGCTTCCCAGATTTATAAAGCTACTGGAGATTCTTGAAGGGTGAGTTACTAGGGATGACACCTTAGCCCAAGCACAGCTGAACAGATGAACGTGCCCTGTTGGGGTAGGCAAGACTTCTTCCCTCCAGGGCAGACGACGTGATTTGGAGCAGCCTTGAACTCCGTATGAATGTTTGCTCCTGTAATCAGCCCTGAACACACAAGGGTGAGGGCTGGGTGGATATTTGTCTCCAGCAAGAAAGAACAGAGGGCATAGCAAACTGACCTAACTTCATGGTGAGATAGGCAGAAGCCCAGACGTGTCACTGACTATGACACTCCTTCCCTGGGCCTCAGTATTTCCATCTGTAAAGCGAGTCGAGTGGACAAGAGGGAATTCAAGGGGTCTTGTACCCTGAATCCACATCACACTCTAGTTAACCAAGACCTACAGAGAAGCTGGATTGTTTTTCTTCATTCCACTGGCTGCTCTGGCTTATTCTGCTGAATCTATAAGTGATTTTATTGTCGTAAAGTTAACTGTTTCTCTCATTTTGATGTTATATGAATCCCCAAAGGATCTTATGAAAATGCAGATTCTATAGTAGGTCTGGGGCTCTGCATTTCTGGTAAGTTCCCAGGGAATGCTGATACTGGTGGCTTGTGAGCCACACTTTGAACAGTGAGGTTTTCCTCCCCACTGGGTCCTACAGCTCCGTCCCTGCACCAGACACCCTACCTTGTTACCTCTTGTCACTCATGTCTCTGGGTCAGCCAGGGGCAGGCTGATGGACAGAGATTACTTAGAACAATGTCAGTTGTTAGAGATGGGAACACAGTGAGAATTAGCCTAAGCAAAGAGGGTTACACGTACTGGCTCACATCACATGAAAAAGCAGGAGAGTAGCTCGGACGGCTGGAGTCAGGGTCTCACGCGAAGCACTGGCCCTCCTGCCTTTCGTGCCTCTGCTTTCCTTTTGCTGGCTGCACTGGCTTCTCCTGAAACAGCAGACAGGCCAGCAGGACTGCCCCAGGCTCACAGCCCCAGGGGTGGAATTCTGAGTGAGGTTCCTAACTGGCCTAAGTTAGATCACAATCCTGGAGCAGTCATTTGGGATTTAGGTGTGTGTGGATGGGGGACAGGAGCATTAGATCAGCCCCTGTGATAATCAGGCAAATCTTATTGTGTTCTTGTGACTGAGACTCAGGGAGGAGAGGGCTCCCTCAAAGAAGGGGTGTATCCACGATATGGCCACAGGGAATTTCTGTGCATATACCAAACCCTGCTCCCTATTTAGTGCCTATTAGAAACTCTAAGAACCAGCATCCAGGAGCTGTGTTCATGTGAGATGACGTTGCTGATTCTGGGCAAAGTATCTTCTAGGCCCATCCATTTGTCTAGAATGAAGGTCTATTCCTCTGCTAAATGGGGTGAGGGGGTCCCGTGTTCCCAGCAGCAGGGCTGGCATGTATATATAGGTCTGCAGTTGGGCTGGGGCAGGTCTGACTTGCCTCTTCTGTCCCCATGTGATTATTCCCAGCTCCCGCCTTTCAGCCTTCCTCCCAACCCCCCCGGCCACCCCCCAGGTTTCCACTTTGGTCAGGTGGAAGCTCACTATTTCATGGCTGGTAGACATCGTGTTCTCAGGAAGTGACTCCTCAGATATGCCTGGAAGAAGCCTGGGTCTTGGAATCACTCCTGGTCCCTGTGGGACCCTGGCAAAGCCACCCAACTCCCGACGTCTCAGTGCCTCCCTCAGCAAATGGAGCTGTGGGCAGGGTTCATTGGGAACGGAAGCTCCACAGTTAGCCTAAGATCAGGTACAGGGTGACACCTCTCTGCTATTTTTCAGGGGTTTTTGTTTGAATCCCTACCTCCGGTCCCCAAGCTTGAACCCAGACGAACCCGGGAAGGCTTGTTATGGAATATTATCCCAGCTTCCTCCCTGCCAGCTCTGTGGCTAAAAGACCTCAGTCCTTGGGGCTACATCAGGTCGATGTCTTTTAAACGCTCCCATTTAAAATCAGGAAATTTTGACCGTCTTTGCTGTTGCTATTATAAATCCTATTGGATTCGCATCAAATGGGACAAATTTCAAATTTCACCCATGAGACCTTTATCGGGTTGCGTCCCATTCAGAGACCTACAGTGGAAAATGGATTTCAAAATGGTGTGTGCTGCATTTTGAAGCTGTATATTTTAAAACCTGAATGCATAACCAAACACCGGCACAGGACAAATAAACCGTACTGACCCATACCAATGAACGATATCAACTCCACTTCTACGCAGAGTGAGTAGAATTGCTTATCAAACAGATCACTTCCCGTGTTCTCATAAATTACAACAACAGAGAGAAGAGATTGGACTCCTCCCTGCTCTTTCTTCCTGTACCTTCTCTACAGGGCTGTCTTGCGCCAGAGCCTACAAAAATAAGATGAGAGGAATTTTGTAAGTCATTAGGGATTTACCCACTGTACATCTGTGACTTAGAAATTGGTAAATTAGAGAAAAAGGCATTGTTTTATATTTAACAGTTTTGAAATGGACACTATCAGGTTAGGTTTAAAATAGGTAAAAAAGCACACTTCTGACCCAAACCTACAGATACTCTTTTCACAGCTGAAATGGTTCATGTAGCCCTGGAAATCCCACAAAGTCCTGCACTGGGGCAGGTTGGTTCATCGGCATGCCTTTAATATTCAGCAGGACGTTTGCATCTCATTTTTGTTAAAAGTTATCATGTTGCCAATTTTCTAATCTAATTCCTAATCTTGAAAATGTGCCTCTGATTTCTATTTCACTCAAGCCCCTCATAAGATATTGTTTTCCCTTTTTATCATCGATTTTCCATGGCCATCGCGATGTCGCCGCTTATTACTGTTTATGGTCGCTAGTGTACATCTCGATGTCCAGGGCATGTATTGTATGACTCAGGGAAGACATGCTGAGCATTTATACAGGCTGGAGGGTAGTGCGGCTGACGTCATGCATCCTTTGTGCATAAAGCATTGATGGTGTATGATAATGCAATGAGTCTAATCCGTTCAAGGCACTTCTCCGCGGACAGCTCTGGGCCAGCTGTGTTTGAGGTTCCAAAAGTGCATTGACAATGGCACCCCACTCCTGACTGTGCAGAGCTGAGAGTCTCATGGGGGTAGTCAATATAGAAACAGACATCACAGTACTGAGTGATGAAGGCTAACCCTTAGGAATGTGTACAACTTTGGGGAAGATGAAAGGCTTTCACATTCGTGATCTCACAGGAGTTTTACAGTAGCTCTGGGAGGTAAGAAAGGCACTTATTATTAACTCTGTTTACCAGCCAGGGAAGCTGTTAGGAATAGAGGTAGCACTTGGTAGTATTTCAGAATGCTCAGACCAGGGACTCGCTGATGATATACTCCTAGTCAATAGGTTACAGGTCCCTCTGGCAAATACAGATGGAGAATGAGGGTCTCGCAGGGTCCCCTGCTGGGTGGGTGTCCGTGATCCCAGCAGAGCTCCAGATGGGGCTGGGCAGACCTGCTAGTTGAGGCTCAAGACCTGGGCTGGGCACCCTGCAGTCCAGGGCGTTTGAATCGTGCACAGTTGTGAACACCTTCCCCTCAGCCAGGCCACATGGATAAAGAATGACCAGGAGAGAGAGAACTGACTCAGCCCTTCACGGAGCTCCCACTGCGCGCCAGGACAAAAAGGAAGAGGGAAAGAGAGGAAGAAAGGGACGGAGGGAGGAAGGAAGGGGAAAGAAAAGAAAGGAAAAGAAAAGAAAAAAGACAACGTACACACACTCATATGATTTTATTTAATCCCTACAGAAATTATCTTAATTATTTTTGTTTTACAGATTATTATTCTGAGTTTCAGGGAGAATAATTTTGGGGATATAGATGGATGGATTTTATTGTGATAAAGCAAAGCATTAAAAAGTCTGGAAATGTTGGCCATCTGGATGTCTTCTTTGCAGAAATGTCTGTTCATGTCCTCTGCCCATTTCTTGATTGGATTATTTGTTCTTTGGGTGTTGAGTTTGCTAAGTTCTTTATAGATTCTGGACACTAGTCCTTTATCTGATATGTCATTTGCAAGTATCATGCTTAGCGAAATAAGTCAAGCGGAGAAAGACAACTATCATATGATCTCCCTGATATGAGGAAGTGGTGAGGCAACCTGGGGGCTTAAGTGGGTACGAGAAGAATAAATGAAAGAAGATGGGATTGGGAGGGAGACAAACCATAAGTGACTCTTAATCTCACAAAACAAACTGAGGGTTGCTGGGGGGAGGGGAGTTGGGAGAAGGGGGTGGGATTATGGACATTGGGGAGGGTATGTGCTTTGGTGAGTGCTGTGAAGTGTGTAAACCTGGTGATTCACAGACCTGTACCCCTGGGGATAAAAATATATGTTTATAAAAAATAAAAAATTATATAAAAAAAAAGGTCTGGAAATGGCTTGTTCTCTCTAGAGGTACAGATACAGAGATACAGTTTGTATCTGTAACTCATTTTTATAAAAACCTATATACATGCAGCTATACATACAGATAGTAATACAGATATGGGGATAAAGAAAGAGATAGAGAGGGTTACATTTTTTTTTCTTTTACTTTTTAAAAAAGTGTTTCTTTATTTGAGAGCAAGCACAAGCCAGGGGAGGAGACAGAAGGAGAAGCAGAGTCCCTGGCTCCACAGGGAGCCACCCATGGGTCTCAATCCCAGGACTCTGAGATTATGTCCTGAGCCAAAGTCTCAGATGCTTAACCCACTGAGCCACCCAGGCACCCCCATTTTTTACTTTTGTTGAGGTAAATGGCACAGGTACTGAGAAGCGCATCTAAGGGTGAAGCTTACTGCATCTTCACAAACCAAATGCACTCCTGTAGCTCGTACCCAGCTCAGGAACCTGGCATCACCAACCCCTGCCCAGAGGCCACTCCAGGCTCCTCACTCCCTGCCCCCCCAACCCGCAGGGATTAGCCACCATCTGACTTCTTCCAATCTACGTTATCCATGCCTGTCCTTGTCCTTCACACAGCACACTCTCTGCTGTGTCTGGCTTCTCTCACTCAAGATCCCGTTGGTGTGTGCCAACCCCGTTATGAGCTTTTGCTGGAGGACTCCAATGAGCTAACCCACAAGTGAGCTTTTCCCTGAAGGGGCCAGTGTACTTGGCTCCTTGGTCTGCTCATGTCCTGACTTGTCATGAGGCTGAAACTGCACGTAAACATCAGAAGAGACAGGGACAAGTTAATGGAAGGGTTTGTATCCACACGGATCAAAAACTGGCTGTGTGATTTCAGACAAATCCCTTACCCTCTCTGTGCCTGGAATCTAACTTTCTCTCCACGATCCCTTTGATTCCGTAATTCTGGATTTGATGTCCTGAAGGAAGGATCAGGGCACCTCTCCAGGGCCATCAGTGTTTATTTGATGCAGTCATTGCTTTGGACTTGGGAGCTTTGTTAACATTGCTGTTTGACACCCTTCTGTCAAATTAATAACTCATTCTGGAGAGTTCCTTCTCCTGGACTAGTGTGACAGCACTCTCACTGGTGGTTCTGCTGCTGGCACACTTCCTCCCAAGCCCTTCTTCAGAGGAAGGGCAATGACCTTTGTAAAACCAAACAGACCCAAGGCCTTGACTTGCAGAATGTTCTCCAGCAGCTCCTATGTTCAGTGGCTAGACCCATCATCATTTAGCAGCATACTCAAAAGCCTGTGAAACGTGTCCTCACCTCCCTAAGGGCCTCTCATCTTGTCGTTCTCCAAACCAGCCCTCCCATCAGGTGCCTAACCAGAGTTTCTGCCTCGTCCTCGCAGCTGCTCCTCTAATAATACAGAGGAAACCACCTCTTGCTGTAGTAGGGTCAGTGAACGAGAGCCCCTAGGGCCAAATTCAGCTTACTGTCTGAGTGGGCTGCCCATGAGCCAGGAATGGATTATGGTTGAAAAAAGTGTTTTTGTTTTTTTGTTTGTTTTCTTTTTAAAGAAGAAGATTTGGTGAAAATTATGTGAAATTCAAATTTCAGTGTCTATAAATAACGTTGTCCTGGGACACAGCCATGACCATTCATTTATGTATTTTCCCCGCATGCTTTCATGATATCCCAAAAGAGTTGCCTGGTTTTAGCAGACTGGTTAGTTACCAAAGCAGAAAATACCTATCAGTGGGCTCTGATCTACATTCATAGCACTTTGTGCACAATTCTACTTTCCAAGTTGATATATAATATGTGTACCACAAGGGTTTATATAAATTGATGAAGGTGTTTATGTATGTGTCTGTATACAATGTATTTATTTTTATCCTGGATAGCATGCTCTATTCAACTCTGTATCCTAGCCTCTAATTCAGAGCTTGACACACAGTAGTATGTAAATAAGTGTTTGTTAAATTGCTTTCTCAGATTTGGTCCACAGTTGAGGTCTGTGCTTTTCGGGTTTGACTGCATCATGGTTAATGCACCTGCCCAGACGTTGTATGTAGATCTCAGTTTTATAGATGCAGAATGTATGCTGGAAAATGGGAGGGGGTGAACCCAGTTCAGCGGGGCAGGTATTTAAATTATTGACTATAACCAGCACTGTATTAGGAAAAACAAGCTCATGACCATAAGAGACCAAAAAGGTCCGAGCTCTCCCTTCAAGAAGTTTACTTTTCTGGGGGCAAAGAGAGGTGCTAGTAGGCTTGAACGCTCATTCAGTTGAGTTTGTGTTTGTTGAGGGGAAGAATAAAAGAGAGTGAATTCTTTTCAGTAGGTGGATATAGACATGGTACAGAATTTCAGAAGTGGAAGAGTATTTTGAGGCCAAAAGATACATTCCCCTGGCCTGGCCATTCTCAAGCAAACTCTTTAACTTCACTGACCTTGATTTTCACATGTGAAAAGTGGGCTTGAGGGTGAAATAGATCAAGCATGGCCAGTGTGGAAAGTTTAACCTTTTCAGCCCTAATCCCATAGATTTTTTTTTTTTTTTTTTACTATTTGATTTAACCTTTTGATAGTCGACTTTGTAACCAATGGCTTCAAGCATTTGGCTTGCTTTAATACGTATGCATATATCTACTCTAAAGGCATTATTCAGAGGCTCTTCATCATAAACCCAAGATCTTAAAAAGTACTAGAACACATAAACAAAAGACTCTCCATATCTACAAGAAGATAAGGCTGTATTCCGAAGTTCATTTTTTTAATTACCAAATCACTTCAAACAGTTTCCAAACGTAATAGGAACAATATGGTGTGACTCTTGATGTTGGCTTCTACAATTAGTGTGTTATTAATTAAACTCTTGAGTAATATAATAACTTGACGGTTAAAGCTCCTCTTTGCATTTAAAGTGCATGCAAACTGTGGCTCCAATTATAAATAAACTCTACTGCTATGGGCTTAAAACAGCAAATTTAATTATTCAGAGCAAATTGTTCAATCGATGCTCTGTTCGGGAGAAATGCTTCCTGAATATTCTAGTGGGTCAACATGGAGACGTGTCTAAAGTAAACTTCCATACAAAGGCCTCCTTGTGCCTCTCTCTGCTCTCATCCTCTCCACCCTGTCTCTGCTTCTGCTTCAGATTGGGAATCTAAATGGATTCTCCCAGCCTTCTGACTCATCACCCACCCACCCTAACCCACCACCTCGTACTTTATGGCTGCCTAAGTAAACTTCCCATGATCTGAGCAGGCCCTTCCCTCAGTGAAACATTGTCAGGAATTTCTGGTAAGTTTTGGACCAAGCATTAAACCCCCCAGAGCTTCATTTACTGGTGCCTGCAAAGATACAGTCCACCTCCACCCACATCCAAATCCTTATCTTCTTGTCCCACACTCACCTTTTGCTCTAGGACATTACACCCGCCAACACACCTTCAGTGAGCAAAACTGTCTTGTGCCTCCAAGCCTTTGCACATGAGTTCCGTTTTTCTCAGGATGTTATTCCTTCTGTGGTGAATTAAAATTTGGTCCATGATACTCAGCCCCTGCTCATGTTCACCAGGCAGTGCTGGGGCAGGGATGTTTCCTAAAGGTCAGTCTTTATCAGAATGCTGAATAGTCCTTAGCAGGAAGTCAGGAGGACTTCCAGGACCATCACAGAAAAGGGCACAAGAAACCCAGGTGAGGCCAGTGGTAGATGTCACTTAGTGATCCCAGGAACTGAATCGCTTCCCCAAGGTAATTGTCTTGTATGCCTTCTATCTGCTTCCCCACAAAGACGGACTTTAGCAGAGAGCAAACCCTGTGATAAGCACCTTAGATCCCAGTTGTCCATCTATCAAAAGACCTTAGAAGGCAAATTCTCTATACTTGTAGTAATGGCACTAACTTCAATGCACATGGGGGGAAAAAAAGTAAGGCGTCAGGGTATGGGACTTCCCTCAAGAAGACTATCAAAGAAAATTAAGAGCACACAGAGATAACTTGACAAGAGACAAAGGGGTTCAATTGCCCTAAAAATGGTGCTGGAGATCTAACAAAGAAAATGGCCAACCCTGGTTGGGGAAAATGTCAAAGGCTTCGTGGAGGAAGCAGCATGTCCTGTGCTAAGGACATGGAGACCTGTTAGGCTGGTCAGGATCTACAGATACCATGCTCCAGTCCCCATACACTGCGTAGGACTCACAGGGAGCCCTTTCCATGACTCTCTACCTTTTATTCACATCGTAGACTTTGGGGTCTTTTTTGGTTTGTTTGAGGGGATATCTTAATACAAAGCAGTGATTTCCAAATTTCCATGCCCAGGCTAGATGACTTCCATGACTTCTGTTATATCTAATCTATCGATTATACTATTGTTTCATTACTGTTCCCTTTAATAGAATGATTTCTTTAGAATTTGGATGATTATTTTGCACATACACTATGTTACATATTTTAAGGGGGTAGCAGAATCCCATGTCATCAGTTAGAGATGAAGGTAAAGACAAGGAGAAAAAAACATTGCTATGAAATTCTATCAAGATGCTGTTGCCTACCAAGGCTTGGGTCTATGGTCTACTGCCAGTCTATGAAGGGGAGGCACTAGAGGTCTGAGTCGAAAGATATTAATACTATGCATGTATGTGGGTCCCAATCTAAGTCTTTCTCCTTTTTTTTTTTTTAAAGATTTTATTTATTTATTTGACAGAGAGAAATCACAAGTAGATGGAGAGGCAGGCAGAGAGAGAGAGGGAAGCAGGCTCTCTGCCGAGCAGAGAGCCCGATGCGGGACTCCATCCCAGGACTCTGAGATCATGACCTGAGCCGAAGGCAGCGGCTTAACCCACTGAGCCACCCAGGCGCCCCTAAGTCTTTCTCCTTGAAGCAACTGAAATAATGTTGAAAACAACAGATTCTTTTCATGACAAGATTTGCTGCTGCCTGATGGCATTGACCTGTCCTAAAACACCTCAGGTACCATCTGTATAGAGCTCTCTACTTAGAGAAGCATTGAAAGGAAGGGAAGAACACGGGGCCCGCATTCGGGAACCTGGTTCTTTTGCCAGGCCAGCCATGAATGTCCTTCAGCAAGTAACTGAAACACTGAACAGCAGTGTCCAGGTATCTACAATGAGAATAATGATGCACATGATATTTCTTTCCGTGGAGTACTCATCCATAACATTGCAAACACCCACTGTGCACCTACTATGTGATAAGCCTTTTCCTAGGCTCCAGGCTGTTTTGAAGAACAGATGAGATTTTGGATGTTGGAGCACACTAGGAATATATGAACAGTCATTATCCTTACTATGATGATAAGCTTTGAAAATACACCCCTCCTTTCCTGCTCGAATTCCCAGCCGCCTCACATCATGCCTGGGAGTCTCTGTCTTGGCCGAGAAGTCTGGAAAAGCTGGGGATAGACCCTCTATAGATTCCCTGAAGCCTGGCCCTGAGGTCCACCATGTGGTATTGTCTTTGATATACTGGTCTATACATTAGGGCAGTTACTGTCGCTTTAAATCTGTGCCCACTGCAATTAAAATGCCAGCAAGATAAGATCAGAAGCTGGAGAGAACAGCTGAAGGGCAGTCAAAATATTTTAATAACGTAACCATGTTTCAAATTTTAATTTGGTTTTACTTTGCGTGCTTTATTATCTGAATGGGACAAATGGAAATGCAATAAACTTCAGAGGTCTGATTGGCCTGAGCCTTAAAAACCTTAATGATACTGAGGATAAGGCTTCCCGGTGCTCCGGGCTCTTTCAAGGCAGGCAGAGTGTTGGAAAGCTCTGGATTTAGGGATCCAGGGCTTAGGTCTGCCCTTACCCTTGACTGATGGGAGGGCCCTGAGTAAGTCACCCTCTGCTCTCAGCCTGTTCCCTCTTCCACTGGGTGTGGATCCTGCTCCCTGCCTACTCCATGTCTCACAGGCCTCAGGTGGCTCGAGTAAGTCTATCTCAGACCGGGACAGTATTGAGTATAGACAAGCAAGCCCAGCATCCCAAGAATTTTGGAATTTTGTTTCAACCCATCTTCCAAATAGAATATCTTTCTTCTTGGTTTGGCTCTTTCCAAACAGGAAAACTTCACTGGTGCTCGCACACCCACAAGCTTACTGATGTATGTCCCAGTTGACTTGTCTTATAAAATCTTGGAATCCATCTCTGCCCTCTGACCTTTCCAAAATCTATCAACTGGAAAGGATCTCTCCTCTCTTATGCCCATTGCTAAGTCCCCTGGCCTATTCACAGGATATATAGCACAATTTCCCTGTGAGAGAGTGACAAGCTGTTCACCATTTCCTCTTCTTCCTGTGAACACAGCCAGACTACATTTCCCAGACCCCCTGTAGACATCTGTGGCCATGACTGAGTTCTAGGGGATAGGATGCAAACTGAAATGAGGTGCACCTCTTCCAGACCCACTCCAAGAACACCTTCCATATGCTGTTCCTCTTGCTTTTTTTCTGGCTTGACGCAAGTGTGTATGGTGATCTAGGAGACCGTGTTTTCAAGAAGATGAAATCATAAGTTACAAGTCAAAAACATGAATCGTCCCTTGGAGTAGAGCTGCTTGCCAGTGGGAATCTCTGCCTCGGACTTGACACGAGTGAGAGTTACAGGTTCATCACGTTGGAGCCATTGTCATGTTCATTACAGCAGCAAGCATGCCTTGTTCCTCTTAATGAAGTGAGATCCTCTGGGGCAGGGCTCCAGCTCAGAGTACATCCTCCACTGATAGTTAAACAGGTTTTCCTACTGAAATACAGATTTGGGAAAACATCTGAGAAAAGGAAAGGTGCAAACTCTCCATTTTATTGTCATGGTGTGATAAATACCTATCTTCTACAATATCTATCAAAACCCAGATCTGAAGTCACACAGTCTGGACTGCATTTCATGATTCTGAACACAACATGTAATCTTGATCCCAAGATCCATGTGATAATGCAATTTCAGAGTGAGGGGGCATCCTGTCTATCACACTTCCGTAATAAACACACACATATCCTAATTTGTGGATCATTGAAATGCATTTTTTCACCTGCCTGCCTTTCTTTACTTAATATCCTCATTAATTCATAAAATATATTTTTAAACACCTACTATGTGCTAGTCATTATTCTGGGCTCTGGAGATACAACAGTTAAGCAGATTTTTTTTTTTTCTCACAAAAGACATGCAATCTATTTCACACAATAAACAATAAATTAAATATGCATGATCCAAATGGTGGTAAGTTCTCTGAAGAAAACAAAATGAGGCAGAAGCTTCACTGATAAGATGACATGGGAGCAGAGACCTAGAAGAAATGAGGCATGTGAACTTCAAGGGAAAGCATATTCTAGGCAGGGTAGCTAGCAGGTGCAAAGGCCCTGTGGCACAAGCATGTTTAGGTAAGATTAGGGAGGTCAGTGTGATATGGCAGACTAGTCAACAGGAGAGGGATACCAGGGCAGGAGATGAAGTTAAGCTAATAAACGAGAGCATGCCACTGAATAAACTGTCTTTTATTCTAAGTAAGATGCAAAACCACTGAACAGTTTTGAGC
The DNA here is from genome assembly GCF_964662115.1 of Mustela nivalis. Lineage (NCBI taxonomy): Eukaryota > Metazoa > Chordata > Mammalia > Carnivora > Mustelidae > Mustela > Mustela nivalis. The sequence goes on along the minus strand of NC_139025.1, from coordinate 7,456,448 downwards.
AGAGGATTAAAATGATACCAATATGTTACAACCACTTTTCTCTGGCTCCTAGGGTGAGAATAGACTAAAGTAACAGAACTTTCTGCAATAATGAGCATGCTATATGACAGCATAGTCCAAAACAGTTGCTACCAGCTCCACTTGACTCACTGGGGGGTTACTGATAAATGAGATGTTGCTGATATGGAGAAACTGGACGTCTAACTATACTTGAACTAAGGTGAATGTATGTGCACTGAGCCACATGGACCTAGTCTCTCTCATACAGGATAGTGCAGCTCTAGATAGACAGTGACCACGCCAGTCAGGCTGTCACAATGTAAATGGTGGGTGGCGAGGATGTCCTATCCCCAGACCTAGTGGAAGCTGGGAACATGCTGAGAAGTTATCATAGTTTGGATGATTTTGGAAGCACAGCTAACAGAATGTTCTGACAGAGATAGGAAAAAGCAGCAAGGCTTCCTGTAGGACTGCTAGCTCAGAAGTGGGAAGAACTATAAGTTCCTGAGATGAAGAAGACTAGGGGAGGTGAAAACAAATCAGGAGTTTAGGTTGGAAACAGCTGCAGCTGGGCTTCCTGGAAGCGCTGTGCAGAGCTCTTGAGAAGGAAGCTGCCAATGCCTGTTGACAGTTGAGGGCAGAGGCTGGTGCTGGGGAGATCTATTTGACCAGTTGGTATCGCCTTAGGAATGAAGGGATTAATTTCACCTTAGGAGAAAAGAGAAGTGTCTAGAAACAGAGTTTTGGGGTACCCCCATGTCTAAAGATCTGGGTGTGTAGCAGGATCAATACATGAGATGGATGGGGGAGGGGAAGACCCAGCAGAGAGAAGGCATCAGAAAAGCAGGAGGGAACAACGGGGTCATCCTGCAAGAGGTCCCATCAGAACTCCACCAGATGGGCTGGTGCTGGGGTGCACAGTCAGCATCGGCAGTTGCCTTGGGGTAATCAAAAATTCTAAGCAGAAAGGCAGGGACAGAAGCTTTACTGATATGTGTTCCAAGGGAGAATAGAGAGAAACGACCAGGGCTTCACGGACTGTGGCTGTGAATGCAAACAGAGAAGTCCAGGGGGGCTTGCTTGTTGGAAAATGTGTACCGAGTCTACTGTGTTTCGAGAGATGGGGTTCAGAGAGCCGATTCTAGCGAGTCAAACAGGCCTTTCCTTCCTGCTTTTCCTCACTCCCTCCCTTCCTCACCCTTCAGTGGCCACTGAGCCAAGTGGTTTCCTCCGAGAAATTCTCTGGGCCACACGGGCAGATCTGGATCTCCTCTGCTTCCCCAGCCAAGCCATTGTCCTTGGGTGTCCTTGAGCTTCACTTTCTCTGTCCCTGAACTAGACCATGAACTTCTTGGGAGCAGAGCCCACCATCCTCCCCCTGGCCTGGCAGAGCATGGGGCACACAGTAGGAGTTCATCAAACGTTTGTCAAGGGGATGGTCCTAAGAATTAATAAGATGCAATCCCTTGACCTTGAGTTGTCCAGGGTCACATGGTAGGAGAAGAGAGGCTCCTGGACAGCTAGTTTCAGCCCCCCCTCGTGAGAGGGGCTCTGATGGAGGGAGGAAGAGAGAGACCCAGGGCCAGGGTTCTGATAACTGAGGCAGGCAGGAAGGAAGGGCTGGGCAAGATGAGGCCTTAGCTGCATCCTAGAGAAGTGTTCTGGAACTTTCTGGGGGAGCAGAACCAGCCCTTCCCCAGAACATAGTTTTGCTCTGTGGGCCACACACAGTGCTCACCCCATGAGCTTCTGCTCCTGACTTCTACAGCCAGCGTAGCCCCGCTGGGGCCCATGCTCAGAGAAGCCCAGTGCTGGGCTTTCTCTCTGTGCTTGCCATCTTGGAATTCTTCCTTCTGAACAACCTCCCCCAGCCCCCCGGTATTTATCTTGCGCTAACCTCACACTTCGTGCACCAGGACCTGTCAGCATTTTACCCTGTTCAGTAAGCCAAAGCGTCTGAATCACCCTGCATCTCCGAGCAGTGTTGACTTGTTTCTTTTCTTTTCTTTTCTTTCTTTCTTTCTTTCTTTCTTTTTTTTTTAATTTTTTTTTAATTTTTTATTTTTTATAAACATATATTTTTATCCCCAGGGGTACAGGTCTGTGAAAGAACAAATAATCCAATCAAGAAATGGGCAGAGGACATGAACAGACATTTCTGCAAAGAAGACATCCAGATGGCCAACAGACACATGAAAAAGTGCTCCATATCACTCGGCATCAGGGAAATACAAATCTTTCTTTTTTTTTTAAACTGGTGCATCATTCATACTTTATTTTTTTTTAATTTTTATTCATTTTTTAAATTTCTTTTCAGTGTTGCAGAATTCATTGTTTATGCACCACATCCAGTGCTCCATGCAATACGTCGAGTTGTTTCTGAACACTTGCTCTTGATTTCTGCAGTTTTCTCCTCCTGGGTTAGCAACAGGTGCACACGAGCGCAGGACTGAAGGCCACTCGTGGAGAAATACCCCCCAAAGATGGAGAAATCAGAAAAGTCAGATGTTCCAGGCTGCAGGGACAGGGCACAGCATTTCACAGCCATTCAACCTACTGTCCACACAAAGGCAGGAGAGGGAAGAGGAGGAGGAGCCAGGGAGAGAGAGGGACAGAGCCCACCCACCCCACGCCTGGTCTGGGAGGGACACTGTCGTAGGGGGACCATGGAGGCTGAGTCTGTATCTGGTTCCCTGAGTCTGTATCTTCTTCCCTGTGATGTTCAGGAATCTAGGGCAGGGCCCTTTACAATCATAAATGATCTCAGAGCCCATTCACAGGCTTCTCCACACACCCAACAGCGCTCCTTAGGGTCCTCCCAGTGGGGTGTGTGTGAGCCCCGGATAACCCTTCGTTCCGTTTGCTAGTTAAGAAACTGAGTCCATGGGGAGTTAGAGAGGAGAAGGGAGTTGAGGGAAATTGGAAGGGGAGGTGAATCATAAGAGACTATGGACTTGAAAAACAATCTGAGGGGTTTGAAGTGGTGGGGTGAGGGTGGGAGGTTGGGGGAACCAGGTGGTGGGTATTACAGAGGGCACGGATTGCATGGAGCACTGGGTGTGGTGAAAAAATAATGAATACTGTTATGCTGAAAATAAATAAATTTAATTAAAAAAAAAAAAAAAAAGAAAAAAAGAAACTGAGTCCCGGAAATGTTACCAAGCTGCCCTAGGACCGGCAGTCAGTCCCTCCGAGACAAACCCTCCACGTCCAAGGGCTGCACGGGACCCCGTTTCTGTCTGTTGAGTGAATAGACCAGAACGTAGCCTTCCATTCCCAAATGTGGAAGGTGGTTTTCTGTTTGGGGGTTTTTTGTTTGTTTGTTTGTTTCCCACTCCTCCTTTCCTTTCTGGGAGTAAGCAAACTGTCATTTTGCCAGGAGCTAGAAAGGTGACAGTTTTGTGAACTATTTCTATAAAGAATTTATGAAGCTCAGGCTCCGAGGACCCCGCCTCTTGGTGCTGGAGTCAGGAGGGGCTCGGGAATGCGCAGCCAAGCCCCCTCTCCCCCTCTCGCCCGCTCGCCGTCTGTTTACCTCGGATTTGACCCCCAGCTAGAAGCCTCATGCTCGGGGAGAGAGTAAAGAGGTTTTCTCCTTCTCTGCCTTTAATGTCGGGCTCCCTCTCAACAGGCACCTGTGTGCAAGGTTAGGCTCTCTGGCACTGTCGTCGGAGGCCCAGGGCCGGTGTTGGGGGTCTGGTCTCCAACAGGGAGTTCATTTCTGCTCGTAGGCTCCCCTTGAACCCAGGCCTTCATAGGGCAAAATGTACTCCAAGACTCGTTGCTTTAAATAAACGCATTCAGCCAGTAAATGTCTCTCCTGCCACTGATGTTTCGCACGGGAGCCAGAGTGCCAAAGGGGACTTTAATTAAAAGCTAACAATTCCCACGTCCGGAGTCGGCAGGTGGAGCCAGGCTGAGGCCAGAGGTGAGATCCCCGCTGTCGGCCCCGTGCACGAAGCGTGTGAGGTGGAGGCCGGGGCAGGAGGGCGTTCTTTGAACAGGCGCCCAGAGCGCAGATGCTGCAAGGCTGCTGAGAAAGGAGCACAGGAGGAAGGAGCCTCCTGCTTTGAAGAGTGGCTCCCTGTATCCGTGAAAGGCTCTTGTTGCTTTCAGAGCAAACTTTATACCAAGTGTTGCTCTGCCCATCAGGTACTGGATCTGCCTGCACGCCGGGACAAGGCAGCCCGGGCTCCTGGCATCATTCATTCACTGCTTCAGTCAACATTTCCTCAGCTGTGCCCGGGACCAGCACTGTGCCCAGAGCATCTTACCCAGGGTTACTTGGCTCTCTCAATACGGTGTTCCCCAAAGAGATTGAAGTCCTGACCCTCAGTACCTGCGAATGTGACCATCTTTGCAAAAGATCAGATTATGATGATACCATTAGGTCAGTGGCAATCAGCTAGGATGGGTGTCTTTATAAAAAGGATAAATTTGGACACGGATCCCTGCTCAGGGAGGCTGTCACATGAAGATGAAGGCAGAAATCAGGGTGACGCTTCTACAAGCCAAGGGAGCACTGAAGATGGCCAGCAGCACCAGCAGCTAGGGAGAAACCTGAGCAGAGTCTCCTTCCCAACCGGGCCCACCCCTGGCTCTCAGACTTCTGGCCTTCAGGTCTGCAAGAATAAATTTCTGCTGCTCTAAGCCACCCAATGTGTGGCATTGGCTACAGTGTTCCTAGCACACGGACCGACAACCTTGTGAAGGGCAGTGGGAGGTAGCTTTTATAAGTTGCACAACAGACACAGACAGGGAAAGCCTCAGGGGTTGGGGTGGGCAACTTGTTCTGTGTGTGGACACTGTGGGGGTCATACATGGGACAATGACCCCCCCCCACTCCCTTAGCACCTGAGAAAACATTTCCCACCCAGCAGGTGCACTGAGGCCACAAGTAAAGACAAGGAGGAGATGAACACAAGAAGAGGGGCTACGTGAGGCACACTGTCCACCTTCAACCTGTGTCCCCAGCAGTGGGAGAGCTGGGGACAGAAAAGTCAACAAAAATGCCCTGTTCTCAAGAGACAGGAATGGAGATGGCGTGTAGCATGTACAGTCTCAGAATCATTTTAGCCTGACCTACCCTCCCCCAAATATATTTTTCTCTTTGGCAAGCCTCTCCAAAGTCATGGTTACATTTCCTTAAAGTCGCCGATTTCAAGCTCCCTTAAGCCTAATATGTGCTTTCATTTTTAAAAGACAACATCAGCGATCGTAATGCTACCCATGAACAAACCTCGGTCAAAGGGCAGAATCAGGAGGGAGCAGGGCACTGATCTATCTTTTCTTGTAAGCTCCATGTGACTGGAAGACAAACAGTGAAAAGACTTGTTTTCGTCGCTGCCAAACCCGGCAAATGAAGTGGAAACATACTAGCCCACCGTTTCTTGAACTCAAGGCCGTGTAAGCGGTCAAGCAGCAATCCCAGGCCCAAGGCGGGTGTGGGGTCAGCATCCTCTGCATGCTGGGCTATTTTATTACCCCAAAAATGCCTGTCCAGGCAGACCAAGTATTTGAGGTTACACTCAAGAGTGTTGCACATTTCCTACGCACACAGCTTGCACACAGCTGTGGGTCTGTCTTGTTGCTAAAGCTGGAAAGCCGGGGTTGCCATCAGCTACAGGGACAGCAGTGGCTGCCATGCACAGCCAAACCAAGGGTCAGTGGGTATAGATTCTCAGTGAGTGTTTAGGACCCACCTGGGACCCCGTAAAGCTTCATCTACCCACTCTCTCCTCTTGGGATCCTGAAAGGCTGCTTGTTTCTCCTTTACTACTCATCATTATCAGATGTTCACCTTATTTGTTATAAAAATAACTAATAATTATCAAGTATCTATTATGTGCTGGGAACTCTGTTGTATACACAGTTGTGTGTAAGAATGACCATTCACTGGTCGCGTGTCCGCACACCAAGCTGATAGGGGTCAAGAGCCCTAGCCTTTAGGGATGTGACATTTCTCATGTAATTCTGCCAATCCCATGAGTTGCATCATCCCTGATTACAGATGAGGAAATTGATCTAAGGGGCTCGTTCAACTGCCCAGCCTCATAGCTGAGACCCAAAGCCATCGCAGCCTGCCCTGCATGCATCCTACATTCTCTCTGGTATTTTTCCTCTGGGATGCTGTCTCTTGATAGCTGGGCAATGCTGTTTAGGCCATGCTATGCCCACAGCGGGTTAACTAGCTGAATTTCCAAAATCTGAACCCGAGAGGAGAAGGGGCCTGGGTCATAGCCATATTCACTGTGGGGGCAACGGGGGGTGTGTGCAAAAGAAGCCTACAGTATTTTTGAGGATAAGAATTAGGAAACAGTGAAACGGGGTTTGCACACATCAGTCTCTCTCTGACCCTCTACTCTTGTGGAAGTTATAGGGAAGAGCCGTCTCGCCCACCATGACAGCTAATGCACAGCACTGGGGTTGATTGCAGAAAGCAGCTGCTTGGACAAACTCAGTGGACACATTGCAGGAGCCTTCTGTGTGTGTATCTAATTTCCATACCCTGGTGGATTTCTAGCCAGTCCGTGTTGGCAGCCCAGAGATCCAAGTTTTGCTGTGTGCTTGCTATTTAATACCTAGCCTTGTCCCCAGCTGTGTCCGGCAGACCTGCAAACATGGAGCAAAATTCCAATAATGTAGGCGAGGAAAAGCATCCGCCCCACCGTGTCGTGGGCATGCCTACTGCTACATTGGAGTAAGAGTGGGAGGGCGGGGTCGGACCCCCAGTTCTGCCACATACCAGCTCTGTGACCTTGGAGAATGGCTTTATCTTCCCTGGGCTTCCGCTTCTTAACTTACCAAAGGGACAGATACCACCCAAGACTCTTGTAAGGGTTACATAAGGCAGTGTGCATGAACTCCAGGCTGCTTCTCCAGCACATGCAGCTCACCAGTCCTCTTGGCTTGCTCCTTGTCTCGCGCATGTTTCTCAGGACTCTCTTTGTGCATATAGCACAGAGCCTGATAATGACCTGGTTCCTGGGAGCCTCTGTTCCTGCTTCCTGAGATCCTCTGTGCAAGCGGTGGTGAGATAAATAGTCATGCCATGCATCGCACAAAGGAACGCCAGTCTGACCTGTGTCGGTGTAGACGCTGCAGTGCGAGTATCGATATTGAGGGCTGTTGTCTGTGAAGGAGTGACCAGGAAAAGCCAAGAACAGAAGAGGAATCCCTCTGTCTGAGAAAGTCCAAGAAATTGTCTGACAACTCTTACACTTCTAAAGGAAGTGATACAGGAATTGAGCCCTGGGGGCGAGTTGAATGGGCTAGTCTGAGAAATATATCAAAGGGTTCTGCCCAAGCCATGGAAGGACGGAAAGATGGAGCATGAGGAAGGAGGAACCATCTGGAGCTTGTCACAATGAAGTGGATTTAAGTCAAGCTTTGGCTTTGTGCTGAGAGGTAAAAACACTGTGTTTCTCATTGAAGACTGACATTCAGTGGTCATTACAGTTCTTGATTGTCCAGATCACAGGATGTGAAGGGCCTTGAGAAGCTTGGACTTCTTTCTGGAGAATGTGTTCTTGTTCAAGGGGAAGAAAGGAAAGGAACTTGTGCTTTCACAGATAACCTGAACTCACGGGACTACAAAAGATGAGGGCACCGACCCTATGACATATGGAGTAAAAAAATCACCTTTGTTCATGTTCATAGTATGTTCATAGCTCCCTTGGAAACCACCAGTCTACCCTTTAGAAGGGATGTGTGTGTGTGCTGGAATATAGCTCAGGCTTCAAAAACGGAGAGCCTACTGTTTGTGACAATATGGAAAAAACTAGAGGGCATAAACTAAGTGAAATAATCCAGACAGAAAAAGACAAATATTACATGATCTCACTTATAGGTGGAGTTAAAAAAAAAAAAAGAGAGAGAGAGAAAAAGAAAAAAATGAACTCATAGAAAGATACTGTAGACTGGTGGTTCCCAAGGACTGGGGGTTGGGGGGGAAGCAGGCAGATGTTGTTCATCTTGTGAACTTTCATTTGTGAGATGAATGTATTCTGGGGTCTAATATACAGCGTGGTGATTAGCGGTAATGATGCTGTATTATGTATTTGAAATATTTCAAGAGAGCAGATCTTAAGCCTTCTCACTCACATATATAGAATAACTATAAAAAGTGATGGGTACTTAGTTAACTCGATTGTGGTAATAATTTTACAATGTATATGTGTATCAAATCACCATAATGTGCACTTTAAATATATACAATTTTATTTGTCAGTTACACCTCAGTAAAGCTGGGGAGGAAAGTCAATGGTAATCAATCATTAAAATGGGGGCACCTGGGTGGCTCAGTGGGTTAAGCCGCTGCCTTCGGCTCAGGTCATGATCTCACGTCCCGGGATCGAGTCCTGTATCGGGCTCTCTGCTCGGCAGGGAGCCTGCTTCCTCCTCTCTCTCTCTCTGCCTGCCTCTCTGCCTACTTGTGATCTCTCTCTGTCAAATAAATAAATAAAATCTTTAAAAAAAAATCATTAAAATGGTGTTTTTCTGGCTGGTGATTGGTGAGGCAGGGGCATAGGACCCAATGTTGGCCAATAAACTGTGAGAGCAGAACCTGTTATTTCTGAGAAATATTTCTCCTCTTCTTAAGAGAGACACAGAGAGGAGCTACCCCTTGCTGTGGGTTGAATTGTGTCCTCCAAAAACGTGTTGAAGTCCTAACTCCCAGTATCTCAGAATATTGCCTTATTTGGAAATAGTGTCATTTTGCAGATGTAATTAATTACGTTCAGATGAGGTCATTCTGGAGCACGTTGAACGTCTAAGCCAATAGTTCTCCTGTTCTCATAAGAGACCCAGAGAAGAGAGAAGAGAGCAGCACGTGAAGAGACAGAGACACAGAGGAACAAGATAGCCTTGTAGTGTTGGGGGTCAGGCAGAAGCAATATCGCTATAAGTTAAAGATGCCCAGGCTTGCTCGCAAACCCCGGAGAGAAGAGTCAAGGAGGGATGCTTTGTCACAGGTTTCAGAATGGTCATAACTCCCAGCCTCCAAAACTATGAGACCATAGACCCCATAGGTGGTCTTTTGTTACAGAAGATCCAGGACACTAGCCCACTCTCACTGTTGGGTCTGTGTGTGATGCTGGCTTTGAAGTAGCCGTATTGAACTTGGAGGGATGCTGATCGGGGGCATTCTAGATATGATAAGAAAGATAAGCAGAAAACAGAAGGGACTTGCATCCTTGGTGCCTTGACGGAACGGATCTACCTGGAGCCTCGCTGCCGTTCTGCTCCCTGGGATGTAATGTATCACCCAGTCCGTCCGAGTTGGGCTTCCTCCTGTTTTCAGGTGAAAACCTCCTGATAAGAGTCAGATTGAAGCTGCCTGGCCCAGTGAGCTGCAGCTCACACCATCAGGAGGGGCTTTCTACCCTGGCACTCTGCAAAGACAACAAAAGAAGGTTTTGAGAATTACATGCTCTCATTCTTTACGAGAGTTTTGTGCGACTTCTGAATGCACTGATAATAACGAGCTCGATGTCCCTGTCCGTTTTCTCTCCTAAACTAACATGTGCTGCTGGGGATTTGTGTCTGTGCTGGGCCACGAGAGCTTCTCCATTGTCTTCTGGTCTGTCCTGTCCCCTTACCTTGGAGCTGTACTAAAAAGGGCACTTTTGCTTCAGTGCCTTCATTTGTACAAAGCCACATTCTCCGCTTGACACTTGGCTAAAAAGCAGTCATTAATAAAGGGCATTTCTACAGGCAGACTTGCTCTCCCCCGTTACCCTCTGCAAATGGCCAGCTCTCTGCTTGATACGTTGAGAACAAAGGTGCTGAGATGAACTCAGTGCCCATGAGGCTACTATGGCACCATTCTCTCTGCCCTGAGAGAGCGACTTGAGGTGACAGGGTGACTGAAAGGGCAGAGTAAGCCCCCTTGAAGTGTAGGAACATATCTTGCTTCAAGCTACGGTGGAACACGGATCCCCCACTCAACAGATCCACCGCACTGCCTGGTCATGCCGGCGACCCCCGCACGCATGGGGAGCTCCTGAACACATGCCACTCACTCAGCTGTTCTGCCATTTTATGTTCCATTTCACGGGGGTACACGCAACAGCGTACACTGAGGGCATCAATACGTGGTGAATGTGGACATGGCATGTGCCTCTTGCTAAGGAATTTACACAAGTAACAGGGAAGAAAATATTACTACAATAGAAAAAAATATGGTAGACACCATCATTACTCACAATGGCAAGCCTGAGGCACAGAGGGGTGTGATTGCTTGGCCAAGATCACACAGCCGGCACGTGGGTGAACCTTGGGTCCATATTTCTCAGCTACGTATTTTAGGTAACTTGGGCCAGAGCAAGCAGAGGTGAGGGAAGGCCAGGAAGCGTGGGAAGCCGTCGCAGGCGAGGGGCTCAGTTCCGAGCGTGAGGAGGAGAGAACACTGGAATGTCTATTTCTCTCCTGAGCTGAAGACTCACTTTGTTTGTAAATTAAAGTATGGAGAAGACTCGGGGGCTGCTTGAAAAAGCCCCCTATGTCAGACCCCTCAGTGCCTGTGAACGTGACCTCATTTCTCCCCCGTACCTGTCTCAGGTACAGAGGGGGTGTGGGAGGGTCAAGGGTGTTGCTTGTTACAGGCAGGAAGGGGCAATGCAAGGGCTAGAGCTCAGGCCGGCCTGATGCTGGTGAGGTCTGTGCCTAGTCACCTAGCTACCCTCCAGGGGAGAGTTTCCCATGGCCTAGATGCTGCACACAGCTCCCTGGTCATGTCTTTTCCAGGGGCCTTGCCTGCCAAAGGACTTGGGCTCCCCTTGGGGAGCTCCTGAACCCAAAATTCTTCCAGAGCACCCATTTCCTCTGGATCACGACTGCAACGTGCCCGCCTTCCCAGACCCCAGAGGCTGGGTATGGGCGTGGGAGGACTCAGGCATGCTCAGTATCTGGACAATGGGTGACACACTCACAGTGTGGGCAAAAACACGTTCACCCAGTGTCACCACCAAGGGGCCAGGACGCCTCTGCATGGGCCCTGTGTGTCCAAGAAGACACAAGAAGAGAGTGCACAGATGGCCACCTGGAGATCTGACCGGCTCTTTCTCTCACGTTTGCTTTCTGTATCTTACTGATTCAACCTCACCTGCTCTGTCCTTCAGCACTCAGGAGGTCCTTGATAAAAATGTGATTTCTCTGTTTCCATTGTTTCTTGAATTGTTCTTCGTGATTCCTGTGGAAGAGAAAACTACAGTCTGGCTTCATGGTACCCCGCCAAGAAGATGGGTAAATGGACAGACAGACACAGGGGCACCTGCCTCTCTCTGTCTCTCTGTCTCTGTCTCCCTCCCTCTCTGTCTGCCATCTGGTATCCTCCAGACATCTACCTTGGAAAAAGGAGGGAAATCTTGAGCTTGGAGATGCCACCTTTGTTAACAAGACTCTTCAACCAAGCCACGTCCCAGAATGTCTCCATCCTTGGGATATTCTTCAGGGAGCAGACCTCCTGCGGCCCAGTGAAAGTGTATCCACTGGGCCTTTTATTGTTACTTTTATTTTCGTAAGGCTGAGTTCAACACGGTTGGTGGCACGGAAAGAAACCACTGCCACCAGTTGAAAAGTTAATTACGGATTGCCCCTTGACATAAAGCATCGGTTTTATTGGAAGTGGAGGAATAAATAAGAACAGCTGCACAGGGAAAGGCATGAAGCCGCGGTGACGGGCCCCATGATGTTCTACTTAGAGGAAACATTCCTTTTATTTCATTTTTTTTAAAGCCCGAGTTGGCTGTGTAAAAGTCATCATCCCTTTCATGTGGGACAAAAGAGGATTTGGAAAGGGACTTTTCTTAAATCTGTGCATTGAAAATGCAGCTTATGGGAGGCTAAGAAAATACATTTTGCCTTTTCTTACAGTGGGCTCCTCTTAATTGTGACTTTTATAAACCCCTTCTGTAGCCATCATAACCATTCAATTAACTAACTTCATTTTTGTATGATGAAAAGAGCCTCTCTCCCTGAACATACGGCAATTATTAGAATGTCTCTAAAGTCTTTTTTGTAGTGATATGAGAGTCTTCTAGATAAAATAAGGTTTGATTTATAAAATCCTAAAATATATGTGAATGTGAGATCTATAAATAAATGCTTTATAGTAGATGCAAAATCTCATTATAAATAACAATTTTATTAGCATATGCATTGAGTCAAGGGCCTTATGATGTTAATGTTAACAAAATTAAACTCTAGCTATTTGATTCAATGAATGATTCCCCAGCTCTAAGGACCAGACACCACGCTAGGGAATGAGGCTGTATACACACGTGCGTGTGTCTGTGTGATGGTGCTTTTTCTTCAAGGGTTCCCATCATCGTGGCAAACACAGCAGTGAAACTAAGGAGTGATGGCGGACTTTCTGTACGCCAGCGTCTGTTCTTGGCATCTTACGTGTATTACCTCGTTCCCTTTCTTTACAACTAGTATTCTCCCTTCAAGTCTAAGAGGCGAGCACTGGTATCGTCCCCTTGCGGGTGAGCTCTGAGGGCGGACAGGAAAAGTGGGTGGACAGGGAGAGCAGATCCATGTTCACCCAGAAGGAACTGGTTAGCTGGGTAGACGGTGAAGCACAAGAAACACACACACACACACACACTCACACACATGAACTAAGGGACATTTATGTAGGTATGAGAGGTACAATGTAAAAAAGTCATTGGTTATATTTTGAAGGATTGAAAAGCACTTCACCAAAGAGGAAACTCTCAAACAGGTCGTGGCAAAGATAAGGTTGGGTGGAGAAAAATATACCAGGGAGAAGAAATGGAGACCAGATTTTGCAAAAAGATAAGCATTGGAGTTGATTTTTTGTTTGTTTGTTTTTTAAATAATCACCAGCATCAGGGCCCCTGGGTGGCTCAGTCCCTTAACCATCTGCCTTCAGCTCAGGTTATGATCTCGGAGTTTTGGGATGGAGCCCCACATAGGGCTCCCTGCTCAGAAGGGAGTCTGCTTCTCCCTCCATTGTGCGCGCTCTCTCTCTCTCAAATAAATAAAGGATATCCTTTTTAAAAAGTTTAAAGAAATAAAATAAAATCACCAACAACAACAAAAGAAGAGCCTAAATCACGATGATACCTGAGTGGCAAATTCTTATATCACCATAATGTGCAACGGGTCATAAAAAGGTGGGTTTTAAAATAATTTGAACACTTGCAAAAATATCTACAACACAAACTTGTAGCAAATATAAAAGTTATATTCAGTGCAATCTCTGTATTATAAACAAACACAAGCACTCATAAAGACTTCTAAAGGACAAATAGTATTCTTTTTCATAATTGTGAGATTACGGGTGATTTGTATTTTTACCTTCTTATTGTTCTGGAGCCCAAGATTTTTTTTTTTTTTTCATAATGCTCAAATAGTTCTTTTGTAATAAAAAAAAAATCATGAAAATACAAATTTAGTTAGCAAATAATTAAGAGACCTTGTGTATTTTGTCATCCTTTTCCTGGCTTTGACATGCAAGAGCCTTACCCCATTCAAAAAATATGTAGTATGTAGCCAGAAAACAAGTTTAGGGACAAAGGGTCAGCCTAAGTCATAAAATGTGATTTCCTTAGTCCTGGATAGATTATGGTCCAGTTATCTGTAGAATATAAATTAGTAATGTCCTATGACCCAGTAATTCCATTATTGGGTTATTCAAAAAATTACATGCATTATAACTTGAAAAGATATATACACTGCTATGTTTATTGCAGAATTACTTACAATGGCCAAGATATGGAAGCAAGCCAAGTGCCCATTGATAAATGAATGTATAAAGAAGAAGTGTATACATGAGATGGAATATTACTTGTCCATAAAAGAGGATGATGTGGAGGGGCACTACATGGCTCAATTGGTTAAGTGTCTGCCTTTGGTTTGTGTCATGACCCCACAGTCCTGGGATTGAGCCCCAGATCGGGCTCCTGGCTCAACGGAGAGCCTGCTTCTCCCTCTCCCTCTGCCTCTCTCTCTGTCTCTCATGAATGAATTAATGAATAGATAAATAAATAAATAATTTTAAAAATAAATTAAAAAAAAAAGGATGAGATATTTGCCATTTGGAAAACATGGTTAGACTTGGAGGGTATTATACTAAGTGAAATAAGTCAGACAAGGACAAAGACCATATGATGTCACTTATATGCGGAATCTGAAAAAAAAAAAAAAAAAAAGAATAAACAAGTGCAGAATCAGACCTAGAAACACAGAGAGCAAAGTGATGGTTGTCAGAGGGAAGGTGGGTGGGGGATGGGCAAAATGCGCTGCGAGTAGAGGGGCTCCCGTTATGGAATGAGTAAGTCTTGGGAATTAAAGGCACAGCACAGGGAATAGTCAATGGTCTTGTGGTAATGTTGCATGGTGACCGAAGGAGTTACCCTTGCGGTAACTGGAGCATAATGTACAAAGTTGTTGAATCCTCGTGCTATGCACCTGGAACATCGTGTGTCAACAATATTAATTTTTTTTTTTTTTACTTTAAAAGAAAAAATGTAAATTAAAGCTGTCTTCTGCCTGCGGTGTTTCAGTGGGTAGAGGGGACAAAGGAGAGGTGGGAACTGAGCGTGACTGTGACTGTAACCACAGGTCAGTAGAACAGAGGTCTGGAAGGGGATGGGAAAAGCCGCACATTCCATAGTTTACCGTGGCTGCCAGGATATTGGGCTGTGATTATGGAGTCCACAATGGGACCTGGGAGAGGAGACAGGGCTGTGAGGCAGAGGGATTGCCTGAACTGCTCTGGCTCACACTTCCCGCCCACCTTCCCTCTCCCTTCCTCCCTCGGCCTCTTCCCCTCCCTGCTTCTCTCCCTTCCCCTCCCCTCCCTTTATCCCTCACCATCCTGTTCCCTCTGTGTCCCATCTCCTCCCGCTTCCCCTTCCCTCTCCCCCCTCCCTCCCCCTGTTCTTCCTCCCCCGTCCCCTCATCGCTTCCTTCCCTTCTCCCCGAATCTGAGGATTCTCCATCTGAGGATGACTTTCTGAGATTTGTCCCAAATTACACAGCCAGTTAGTGGCAACCTGGCCTCTGTTTCTTCTCCTGTTTTGCGTTTTCTACAATCCACAGTTGATTCCAGCAACTCCCTTCTTCATTTGTAGCATTTCTTATTATTCTTTCCTTGTTTTTAATGCATTCATGTCCTAGAGTGCATGTGCTCATTTGAAGCTCAGTTTCTGCACCATTTTTCAAATTGTATGGAACACCTCTTTCCCACTAATACAAGGCATTCCTGAGTAATGAGGAGGAAAAACTTTCCTGAGTCTATTTTTCCAATTAAATAGAAGTTAGGCCATGCAAACAACTTGGACTTCTCTGAGATGATTCTTGCCAGTTTGGGGAAAACACCACAGAGAATTGTATCCAATGCCTGGAAAGGCCAATGGATCTAAAGTTGGTGTAAAGACAAGTGTGCAGAGCACTTGGTAATTTAAAATTCAGTCTCATATTCAAAATTCACCAGGGGATTTTTTTTTTTTTTTGGTGTTTTACAAGTGTACAGTTTGAACCAGTGTTACAACATCAATGAGATATAAAAGGTGAACAGTAACATGACAGAGAAGACAAGCCTTTCAGAACTTCTGTGAGAACAGATATAGAGTAATAATAACAACAAAAAGGATACTTTTTAATTTATCTGAATTCCAAGTTATACTAATCATTATAGTAACTGTTTATTTTTGGTGACCACATTAAATTTGTTGGACATCTGCAAATAACAATTAAATGATAAGGTAACACACACACACACACTCACACACCCCTCTACTGTATGCCTATATTAAACATTGCAATCCTCAAAGCACTTCAGTTTTTATAAATTAATTTTTCCTCACATTAGAACATGAAAGGGTATGAAATTCATATTAGATTCATTTAACCAAATGGAATGTGGATTATTTAAAAAAAAAAACACAGGAAAAATAGTGAGCTTAGATAATTTGGGTAATTAGCTAATTTCTACAGCTTGCTATTTCATAGTACCCATCCATCCATCTAGCCATCCATTTCTCATACATTCATTTATCCATTTTTTAAAAATTTCTGTGCCTACGTATCTGTATATCTTTTCTCTCTCTAAATAAAAGCAACTCTACATATGAATATGATTTGAATACGTATACATAAAAATACCAATGCATTATACAAACAAGTTAGCCCTTGCCCTCATGGACTATGATCTAATGATCCAATGGTTAGGATAATGCTTGATAAACTTGAATATGGCTATCAGCGTGCTCTTCCAGTGATACTGTCTCGTGGAATACTGCAGACCCGGGGAAATATCCTCCACCTGGTAGCTATGATCCTGGGAGGGCCTCACAGGGAACTACATGCAGGAACGGGGTCAACCACTGTGGATCGCGAGGTGAGCAAGAGAGTTGACCCCGTGTGTCCTGAAGGAAAAAGCACACACACAGATAAAACATCAACAGAGATGATGTGAGTCCTTTGGATTTTCCTGGTTTTGAAGCACTGTTCCAGCCATCCGTGAGCCACTTGGTCAGGATTTGTTGAAGGAAGGTCCTGTGCACAACAGTCAGGGTCTGCCTTGTCCCTGTCTTGCAGAACTGAGCTCAAAGAAGAGCAAAGGGAATGTGTTCACGTCTAATGTTCATGCAGGGAGAGGAGGAAAACATCAGGATGGTGGATTTGGGGCCCAGGCACTGAGATGGGTCCCACAGTCAGAGGTGGGGGGGGTACCAAAAATAACCTTGGCTTTCTCGTTGGGTCCTTGGGCTGCGTAGGGTCCAGTGGTGAAGCATTCTGAGGTCAGTGGAGACAGAGCAGCATTAGAATAGCCCTTTCATGTTCAAAACTTGTATTCATCCAGCCCTTGGATGAGTTAGAAAGCAGATTGTGAGCAGACAGAACTGTGTGACTTCTACCATTTAAGATTCCCTGGACCGGGGGTTGGCAAACTGTGGCCTTTGGGTCAACTTGGCTCACGCACTGTCTGTGTAAATAATGTTTTATTGGAACCCATTCATTTTTATCTTCTCTATGGCTGCTCTCTTACATGCCAGGAAGGCCTGTGGCCTGGCAAGCCAAACATATTTACGATCCGGCCCTTTATGGAAAAAAGTTTGATAATCCCTGAAGAGGGATAATTACCCAGGTAGGTGTCGCAGCTAGATGGACCCCTTCTTGTGTCAAGTTCTGAAGGGACAGGAAACCTGGCGAGTCTGCCAAATAAATAAAATATTACAGACCTTCCCAGTCAAAGGCCCAGAGTACTGGAAAGAAAGAAAAATAATAATAAAAGGTAATCCCCGGGGACTGATCGCTTCAGCCCCGAAGCAAACTGTGTGCCTCCGAAAAGCCCTTTCTCAGGTAAGCGTGAGATGATGGGGACAGGAACCCACCGGAGCTGACAGGAAAGTGGCCTGGGATGGGAGAGGCTGGGGACTCGGGAAGGGGGACCCTAGAGCACCCCAGCTCAGCCTCCTCAGGGCAATGCCGGGAGGGAGGCCCCGGCTCTCTCTGAAGGCCAGCCTTCACTTGCCAGAGCTTTCTGGCTCCCCAAACCCCACGTAAATCTGATGTGGAGCAGCTCCCTGTTCGAGAAGTGTTTGTGACTGAAATGTGATCAATGCATTATTAATGCCAGGAACCACTCTTGGGCAATTTTATTCACTCTTGTGCAATCAGACGGTCCTCACAAGAGAAAGGGAAAAGGAAAAGAGAGGACAGAGAAATGGTAGAAAGGAAGCAGGAAGGAAGAGGGAGAGAGGCCAACAGAAAGAAAAAGTGGGAAAGAAAAGAGAAGCTGGCTTTTTTTTTTTTTTTTTTTTTGATGTGTTTGCCTTCACGACTTCGAAGTTCTTGCTAATTCCATCTGTCCACAACAGAGCCATCCACGGCGAGAAAAAGCATTTCCATATGTGCAAATTAGCATCAGCCTCCCTTAATCTGTGCCGTGGTCCTCTGAAGTAGACGGTGAGCTCGCCTGCCAAACCCACTAATGGTATCCAAATAGAGGCTTTATTGGCTTGAGCCGCTGTGGGGCTGTTCCCCGCTCCGACTCCGAACCGGCCCTTCTCGCTCTCATTCCCACTCTCTTCTAATGGTGTCACTTTGCTCAACTTCCAGTAAACACGAGGCCCCAGCCGCCCCGTTCCCTGAATGAAGGCTAGCTTCCCTCCAGACCTGCGGGCCTCCCTGCTGATGACAGCAGCCTCCTGCGGAAGAATGGGGCTGTCACCGGCCCAGCCTGCCTGTCGCGGGTTCCACAGGGTGTCCGTGGGCCGGCCACGCCAAGCTTGTCCCAGATCAAAGGGAGCCGGGGAGTCTGGCACCCACTGTGGCCACAGCCCTTCCCTGCTCTGTTCTGGTTCCCCGTCCCAGTCTGAGCCTGATCCTGCTCCCTCTGCCCACTCCTCCTTCTTGGCACTTTATTCCTGCACTCATTTTTTCAACATACATTTACTGAATTCTTATGAGGTATGAGGAAACAACAGAAGATGGGTCTGTGTCCTTTTCTTATGAAGCATTTACTCTTGTGGGTTTACCAGATGGAGAAGAGATATCAGAAGCTTGGGGGGGGGGCATTACAAAGTGGCTGAGTAGACATCCCCCACTTCAAGGTAAGATTGTGGTTCTCCTGCCTTCTTGGAGCCTGTTCCTGTACCCTCCCTCTCATGCCCCCTTGGGTGAGTGGTGTCTCCTGTCCCAGCTCTGAGCCCCAGGAGCCCATCCCTGGCACTGTCCCCCTTGCCGGGTCCCAGTGAGGATGCTTTCATGCCTGGATGCTGTCATTTCCTATATAAACTCCTTTGGGAAATGTCCAAGGGTCCATCTACTATGGAGTGCGTGGGGCAGGTGGGACACTTGGAAGGGACAAGCCCTTAAGATCACTGATTTGGCAACATCCTCCCCCACCCACCAACAACAGATTTTCTCTCCAGCAGGTGGGAGCTCCCCACTGCTTTTGGATTTCTGTCATTGTTTTTGTTGCAAAAGTGAAGTGCCAAGCATACATCCCGGTGGAAAGTAAAACACCCCGCCTGTCTTTCTCCTTTTGTTTTTGTCCTTTATTTCAGTCTGGATATCACGGCAAGGTAAAGGTCGGTCATCTCAAATGCCCCTTGGAGAGGAAGGAGGTCTCATGTGATCCGGGAGACAGCCGAGTGCCAGGCACATCCAGATCTCCTCATTCAGAGATGCTGGGCTGAACTCCAACCACCTTCGTAGCCACTCCTTCCTTTCTTGATGCCATCTTCAGCCTCACTCGGATCGTGGGCCAATAAAGGAGGCACGATGCCATGATTTCTCTCCTTGAGAATTACAAAGGAGCACGTCTTCTTCCTCTAGACGTGCCCCTGGATGAGGTCTCCTGCAGGATAACCCTCCCTCGCCATTTATCTGCATGGCCCCAGATTCCCTTCCATGGGACTCCGTAAAACTGTGGAGAACTTCAGAGAACAATTTAGAGAATTCTGGGATGCATTGGCTGGACACGGAAGGCGGGGCTCCAACGTCTCCTTTTCTTTCTTTCGGACATCTTGCTTTATGGAAAAGGAATCCTCAAGGAAATGCATGAGATGAGACAGCACTTAACCTCAATGAGGCCTTTGGGGAAAAAGATCACATCCTTCTCAGCGCATCAAATTCTGCCCTCCAAGGCCCAGAAGCAGACTGGAGAGCAAGCACTGAGAATGCAGCTGTCGGAGAGCAACCCTCAGGCCCATGGGTAGCTGCCGTGCAGAGGAACAGTTACATTGATTCTGTGTGACCTAGAGAAGTCTTGGGTTGAAGACAAAGAACCACTCCCTGACCCTCAGATCTGTCCAGATCTGAAATCGAGCACCCCAATGTGAGCATCACATTATTAGTGTCGTTACGAGAGCGGAGCTGATGGGGTCACTGCCACCCACAACACACATTCTGGACTCGCGTCCATTTCCCACGACTGACCCTGACACCATCCCCATGACGCAGTTATGTGCCCTCACCCACCTCGGACAAATGAGGAAACCGAGTCTCTTTGCAGGGTAGAGCCATGGAATAAGCATTCAGGACTGACAACGAGCAAAGCCCCAGTCAGGTGGGACCTACTGCCTTTGAGCTCCAAATCTTTTCTTTTCTTTTGCCGTCACTCTCCACCACTGATGGTGCGCAAGAAAACAGCGGGCAGTGACGGGGATGGTGGTCTCCAGGACCCCGCCTTCGACAGGCGGCTTAGGTTGGAGCAAGTAGACGTCGCCTCAGAAGGTTCAGAGCCTGGGGCTCGCAGATAAATGCACATCCCCTGATCACACAGCTAGTGCACGCATGAGCTGAAGTGAAAGACTCGTGGTTTCCGACCTGTGGCCTCTTCGATGTTGTTCCAAGTGGTTCTGCACAGGGTTCTCTCTGCCGGAAGCGCTCTTCTCCTCTTCTATGTCCTGTGATGCTTAATAAATGCTAATTTAATCACTACATATATTTAGGGGAAGAGTCTAAACTCAAAACAACTATCAAGTTCTCAATCTCTCATTCCCAGGTGCCTCCCTACGCCGTGCAATTCTTAAGCTGATCTGTAATTCGTATTATCGTTCCTGTTTCTTGACTCAATTATGAACACTTTGAGGGAAGGACTTGGGACTTAAGTGTCTTAAACAGCTCTGTCCCTGGCACAATGTAGATGCTAAGGGAAGGGAAGGGTCGGAAGGATGGAAGGAAGGGAGGGACGAAGGGAGGAGCGAGGGAAAGGGAAAGAACGGGAAGGGAGATAAAGGAAAGGTGAAGAAAAGAAAAAAAAAAAGAAATGAAAAAGCAAAGGAAATAAAAGAAAAGAAAAGAAAGAGAAAAAGAAAAATATATACCAAGCTTATTAGGAACCTATTGCCTTAGGATATCTAAATTTTGTCTCTCCCATTGCCCACAAGACTTCACCCCTGGTGCAAGTAGATAACCACACACCTGGTGACCTGGGCATCTCGGATGCGAGAAGGTCCGTGGGGTTGCTAATCTTGGTTCGCCTGGTGGTGTCAGCACCAAAACCACAGCCTCTTGAGCATAGCAGACTCCATATGCTAGCCCCCTAGTCTGCTAAATCACCAGCCAGCCTAAATTTGAAACATTTCTAAAGTGTTATACAATGTTGCAATAATGTTTTTACAAAACAAAGGCTGAGTTACTGGAAGCCATTTTCGACCAATCAGCATCTTTTTGAAAAAGGAGCCCTGATGGTACCACTGGTGACACAGTGTAAAAAAAGTACATGTATGTATCACAGTCAAGGCTCAGCCAGGAAACATCTGCTTTGTAAGTAGGGAAGGCATAGTGAGGGGCTGTGATTGAAGGGGACCAAGACAGGGGACGCGGAATATGAGAGGAAAATAATTTAAAGTGAGGGAATTGAAAGCATATCTGAGTCAAGTAAGGCTCCAGTCTTGGATCCTAGGGACCAACTCTACGAGACAAGATGATAGATAAGACTTAGGTCCCAGTTAGGAAAATTATTTAGTGTCTTAGTTTACGGTCGGACTTTATTCACAAAGGAATCAGATGACTCAAAGCGCTCTGTGCTCTTTGGCTATGTGAGCAGTGGTAGTGTCTCTGAAAAGGGAGGGGACAGCTGTGTTCCAGTCTGTGATAGCCTTGGCACACTTGGCATTTTGCACTTAATTCTGGACACTGAGCTTCACGGAGGACCTGCAGGAGTGAATCCTGAGAATCCTGACTGAGATGCAGGCAGCATGAAAAATCAGGACATCTAAAGAAAGAAATAATAATAAAGAACATAAAAGGTCAACCCGGAAAGAAAATACTGACTTTGGGAATTATGAATTACCTTCAAATAAATTAAATAGTATAATTGTATTTTCTCCAAATTTCTTTTCATGGGGATTTTGATCCAAGCTTCCACGTATTTTAAAATACTCATGTCTAAGTAGGTAATTGTATTTGACAGTTAATACTGCAGGGGTGTGCCTCTCCCTCCTTGACACAGCCCTGCTTGTGAGTTCTGCATCCCCTGCAGCCTGGTGTAAACCAGGCAGGAGGGTGTGCGCAATGGTCACCCACATATAGGATTTTTGAATTATTTTTACACAGGTGGGGCTATCCCATGCACAGGTACCCTTGAACAAAATTTTAATCCACTTTTCAACAGACAGAGCCTTCCATGGAGAGTTCCGTTATCAGTGTGCTCTGCGTGTTTGTGCAAATACCAATGCATGCGTGTACGCATGTATATATTTACACATGAAGGGACGATGTATGTGTTCAGAAGATATGTTTGCATGTATACACAGAGACAATACAGGAAGAATGAAATACCCATCTCTTCATTCTTTTAAAAAACTGTCCACTGTTCTACTGTGTGCTCCTATGTGTGTAACAAAAAGTCTTTAATGAATGTTTAGGCTGTTGACGGTAGTTTGATTCCACACTGAACGCTGCTGCCGTTGTGTCTACACACTCATCTTTACACACTGTTGCCATAAAATCGCTATGTCAGGGTGCTATGAACGTCCCCTCTGGTCCGATGACCATCCTCTGGCTCCCAGCAGTGCCCATGCCTTGCGCTCAGTTCCTGGTCCGCCCCCACAGTGTTTCACGAGACCCCTTGACCTCTGCCAATCTGATAGATAAAAATACCTCACTGTAGTTGCCATTTAATTTCTCTTACCACGCATAAGGTTTGCATATTTTCCCACACTTGAGACGTTTCCCGCACAAAGACCTTTGTATATCCTTCATAAACGGCCTGCCCTCATCTTCTGCTCACTGTCTCCTAAACTCTTTGTAAGCCCTTAAATGACTAAGTGCTGAAGAAACAGACCAAGTTTCTTCGCCCCACCCTTTAGAGCATGAAATAATCCAGAAAGTGCAAATGTGAGAGAAGACATACCTCTTCTTTTTTCTGTGGACGTGGAGCCACTCACGGGACAGGGTCCTAGGCCTCTCCTCTCATCTCTACCCCGAGTTGGGGCTGGGACTTAATCAAGCCACGACCACTCTGGACCGTCACTCCCCGTAAGGTGGCCATCACCAGCAGGAGCATCACTAGCCCCTCATGATGGGGCTGAGATGCTAACAAGAGGCGTGCAGAAGAATATTTGCACACTGCGTCACTGTGCGTGCTTCTGGGCGGAAGCCTGGCCAGATGTAGGGGGGAACAGAATGAAGCCGGCTTCACTTATGTCCATTTCATCTGGATTCATCAACAGCTTCCCAGATGTTCAATCACAAAGGCCATGGATGAAGCAAGGCCTTGACTGAGGGACGCCCGCTGGACAGCTATGCACACGAAGCCCCTTGTTGCAACATGCATCTCTCAGACCTGGTGGCTCAGGGTTGGGGTGGTGACTAGACCCTTTTAGTATCCCTCACCTACCCACCCCCAGCCTCATCCCAGAGTCTGACCTCTTAAAACCTGAGTCTCCTAGGAGCAGTGGTTAAAACCCGCCAGCGCGAAGCCATGGGAGGACTCCCGCTACTTGATTCACCCAGTCCTCACTGGGCAGAGGTGGGTTCTGAGCAGAGCAGCAAACCGTGGCCTAAGTCTGAATCTCGGTTCCAGCTCTCCGTGTTTCAGGACTTATGAATTATTAACGAGCCCTCTGTTTGTAATGCTGGGCTCTCCGCTTCCTCCAAATTAAATTACCGAGGGATATATTTGATTATAAACATACTTAGTAAATGTTTTCATTGTTGCTTTCTGTAGCTTCCTTTGTACTAAAGTGTTATAATGTCAAAAAGTCAACCGCAAACATCTACAGCCTGCCGTGGAAAACCATTTAAAGCAAACTCTGGGCAAATTAAGTAATCAGAAACGAAAACCACTTTAGGACAATAGAGAATACAATTTGTCATCTCTCAAAAAAGGGGGGTCCTTCTTCCAGCAGCTGAACATTTCTGGAAAGAGGACTGAAATTGACATATGAAATTGGAGTCAGGGTCCACAGTGCTTTCTCTGTCTACTTTTGTTGACCTTGAACAAGGCAAGCTCCCTCCGTGCCTCTCTTTATTCATCTGCTAAGTGGGAGTAATAAGTTGGTGTTAACTACTCCATAAAGGCTCTAAGAAAAGCAGTTGGACTAACTTTATGTGATCACCAGACCTGAATTCTAAAGGAAACTAAAGAAAGTTGGAGAGATGCACTTGACCAAACAGTGAGCAGTGACTGTGTGCTAACAGGGCCATCTGCCATGGGCTTCATGGGTTCTATGCAGGAGTATCACATGGTCCCTGTCTACTAGGAGCTACCATGCCATGGAGAGGCACATGCACAAAACCATCCTCAGGACTCGGCACCTGGGTGGCTCAGTTGGTTAAGCCTCTGCCTTCTGCTCATGTCATGGTCTTAGGGCCCTGGGATCGAGGCCTGTGTTGGGCTCTCTGCACAGCAGAGAGCCTGCTTTCCCCACTCTATCTCTGCCTACTTGTGATTTATCTCTCTGTCAAATAAATGAATAAATAATTCTTTAAAAAAATCCTCAGGATTCAGTTAGGAAGTCTAGCTGTGTACATACAAACCAACCATTCTCAGCAAAGAAGATAGTTTTACACTGATTATGCTGGGGAAGAAAGGGGCCTCTGGAACAGAAGTCCACCTCTGATTTGATAGTGAAGGGAAAGATGATAAGGATGCTCTTGGGTGGAGAAGGAGGGCAGCATTGTCGCGGAAAGGGAGTCAGTGTGTGCACAAACCTAAGGTTCCGGGGAGCCCTGAGTGGCAGACCTGCCGGGGCAGCAGTGACATGTGAGGGTGATGTGGAGAGAGCAGAGCTGAGCAGGATCCGCCGGGACTGGCTCTGGGGGCCTGGGATGCCACCTTGAAGATCAGATTCTCTTGTATAGCTAATGGGAACCACTGGGATCTTTAAGCAAGATTGTCGTCACAACTCTGTCATTTAGAAGGATAACTTGATGAAAACTAGCAGCGATGAAATGGAGAGAGAACGGGTTGGGGAGCCAGCGAGTCCTGAGTTTAACTTCTTAGCAGCTGTGTCACAGGAATGCAGGGTTTACCCACTTTGTGCCACACTTCGTTCATCTGTGCTGTGGAGAATACACCACCCTTCTGAGTTGTTGTGGGGATAAATGAGACCATATGGGTAAAATGTCAAGTCCCGCACCTCACACAGAAAGAGGGGACTATTAGTTTTTGTTTTCCTTTCTCTGTGGAAAGTCTGATCTATTGTTCCCCAGTAACGAGAAGAGGAAAACCCTAAGGACAGACAGGAATAGGGTGAGACTGCGTGAGCACGCCTAAGTCACATTTCCTTTCCCGGCCTCAGTTTCCCCAAACATAAAACGAGAGGTTTGGAGCAGATTTCCTTTGGAAGACTCATCTAGTTCTGATTGCGTGTCATGAGAGCAAATGGGCATGTGGGAGGCAGAGCATGTTTAACAGGACCAGAGTCCAGGGGCCCTTCTAAGACCCTAGCATGACGAATGGCATTTAATACAGGCTACAAAGGCACCAGATGCAGACTTTAATGAAAAGAAAATGGTGTCTCCATATCATTACAAATTAACTCCATCTATCTGCGCAGCCTGTGGTGCTGAAGTCATAGTTTTAAATTCAGTGACACTTATGGTTAACACATGGTGTTTTATTCATTTTTTTCCTCATCAAACATTTACTGAGCACCTACTAATGCCAAGAACCATCCTGATCCCTCAAATACCAGGATGAAAGAGGTTGTCTTTCAATGCAAGTTAATTACTTCCCCAACCTCATCAGAACCCCTGGAAGGCATAGGTGGTGTTTCAGCCTATGGTGGTGGGTCCAGTGTAGTGCCTATAGGATGGTAAGGCAGTCAAGGCACAGTTGCTGGTCATGGGGGTAGACATGGGGCTGCACATGGGGGTGGTTGTGGGGGTAGATATGAAGGTGGTGGCAATAGGGCTGCTGGTGGTCCTGTCATGGGTGTTGTCCTTGCTGGGGGCACTAGTGGTACAGGTAACTGTTGTTCTGCACAGCTAGCAGGTGCTCATGGTTGTGGTGCGGGTTGCATTGGTGAGGATTTCATTTCAGGCCATTAAGAATTACTTTGTTGTTCTTATTGTTGCTGATGCCAACTATTTCTAAATAACCATAGTTGTTTTTCTTTTCCATAAATGAATACGTATTTGTTGAAACACAATATAAAAGTGCCCGAGAGAAGGTGAAAACCACCCACAATCACACTACCAAGATTTTACTAGCGTGATCACAGTGTAATGCCATTAAGCTTTCGATACACACACTGTTAAGTGTGCATGTGTGTCTTATAGACAACATACTGTTTAATAACCTGTTTCTTCATTCTATCACAACATCATTCCATTTCCCAAACTACAAGAACATAAAGCAGAGACATCATTCCTATTTAATCATTAATTTCCACGCCCAATCTTAAATACGTCCTATGATTCCACTGTCAGAAACTAATACTTGAATTCACCAATGGTTGAGTATTTACTGCCTAAGGCAGAGTGGTGGGTACAAACTCTAGAAGGGAAGGATGGAGTTTCCAGTTGAAGCCCATTGAGACATGGGTGGCATTGGGGTGGGTTCTTTTATCTCTCACAGAGACTCAAGTTCTTCTTCCACAAAATGGGGGTAAAATGTCTACTTCCTAGGGCATTTCAAGACTTAAATATAACGTTGTATATAAAACTCAAAGCCTGCTGACCTAGACATGGGGGATACCCAAGGAGGCTTTCCCTTTCTCCTCATATTCCCTTTCCCACCCCTTATTGGGTCACTTTTGCTTTTAGCTCACTCATTTGGAAAACTGGCTGAATCATTAGTAGAAAGAAGTTCATCTTCCAACTCAGGAGAAGAAATACCAAATGGACCTGGAAGTTCTAATCTTTCCATGGTTACTACTTTCTTGTTTTTTCCTCTCTCTGTCTCTGCCCCCTTCTACCCTTCTGCTGTCCCCTGCATGGCTGTGGGGACCCGAGTGGCATTTCTCTCTGCCACTAGTGATGTGAGGGCAGGGAGGGGGTGCTTCTCCCTTACTTTGGCCAGGGAAATGGGGAGATGTGCTTTTATCTTACCTTGTATGGTGAGTTGGGACTCAGAACGCATTTGTCTTTTTCTCCAGGGAAACAGTATTATAAGTGACAGCTAGATTCCCAGGATAGCCCTCTACAGCCTCTTTCATCCACAATGTCCCTGAGGTACAATGTAAACAAGACTGTTTGGCTCAATCTAGTAAGTGCTGAAGCCAGATTGACTTTAAAAAGGACTTTTTACTCTTTCAAGTGATTACAATGTGATATAACACACATCACCACAGAAAAAATATTCATGGTAAAAGAGAAACCTGAATGTAGGGTGCTTTTATGGTGTGGAAGCTTCCAAGATGTGGTTGGATCTGATAAGAGTTCTAAGGACAGGTGTGGGGAGGAATGATTTTCATGCTTGTACAAAAGCAATGAGTGTAGAAGGCATGAGCATATCCTGGGAATGAAAGAAAAGCCAAGTGAGGAAGGAAACATGAGTCTACAAAGGATATGGAAGGAAATCGGGATGAAGGGTGCCATGAGATCAAGGAAGCCTTTGGATTCCATGCAAGATGTGTGAGTATTTTATTTTGGAAGCATGCTTCACGAAGATGGTCTGCAGATCATTTCCATCTACAAATCTCTCGTAACATGCAGATCCATGTCCTCCCCCAACCTTCCAAATCAATACTGTATAATGGTAGGAGGAAATTTTATTTCTGAGCTACCACAGTTCCACGGACACCAAATTGGGTGGACTCACCTTCTGAACAATGGTGAGCCCTCACGGCCATTGTGTGGGGGAATTGCAAAGTTGGTGGTAATTTACTGTAATTCAGTTAAGACTCATTTACACTGCAGAATAATCTTGGAAGAGTCTTCCTGGACCATACCCCAAGAATGGCCTTGGAGTTAAAATTTAAGTGGAAAAATCCTTTAATTTTCATACCAACCTACTGAGGGAAGAGTTCTAATTTCTATTTTACAAATGCAGAACATTGGGTCAAGTTTACAGGGTCTAACCAAAGCTAAGCCTCCTAAGGAAAAAAGTCCATGAGCCTATGGTCTGTGCTTCTACTGACATCACTCCTGTTGGCTAGACTGATCTGGATGTCCAATCAAAACCTTTTTTTTTTTTTTTTTCAGTTGAGGAAATGGAGATGAGTGAACTGATTCCCACATCCCTGTGCCACTGCACTTTGTCCCTCTGCTCTCCATGGCTGCCTCTCTTGGGTTTCCACTGGACCCTCTTTCAGTAAGGGGGAGACACTCCTCCTCTGACCCCTGGCTGCCTGCTGAATGGTAACAAGCCTGGTGACAAAGAGACACTGACCATGGTCAGTTCCTGCTCATCATCTCAGCAGGAGGAAATAAAAACCCAAACCAAAAACAACAAACAAACAAAAAACATGGATTATGCAGTCCCTGTTGTCCTCTCTTTGACTTAGTGTCTTGGGTTCCAGGGTGAGAGACTATTCTTTGACCAGATTTCTATAAATGAACTTGGTTAACGAGAATCCCAGATATGCTCAGAATATGTATCAATTAAAGATGTTTTGGTTGGCACTTGGAACTCTGAATGCAAATCCCAAACCCCCCCCCCCAAAAAAAACCAAAAAACAACAACAACAACAACAACAACAAAAAACAATTTAACTTAACTTAATTACAAGAAGAGAAAGTTAAAAAAGAAAAAGAAAAAAAAAAAAAGACTCAAATAAAGTGACTTCTACCAAGCATCCAAATGACGATAAGTATAATGATCATGAAGTTACATCCAACCATGAGGGGTTCTTCACCTCAGTGCCACCCAACTCTTGCTTCTGATGTGTGAGAACCCACCTTCTTGACTAGTAGGTAAATAATGCATGTTTTCAACTTCGATAAATAGGTTCATCCAGTCCCTACAACTGATGACACTGTTGGGGAAACATGACGCACTTTAATAAACCCACTCTTTAGTCAAATACAGCAAAATCCCATTATACCATTTTTCCAGAGAGAGGGAAATGAAAATACATTAAGCGGGAAATATCATGTGTGTGGCCACCCAACTGTGTCTTGAAAAGATAAATGTTACATACAGGAAAAGATTAGAAGTGTAATGATTAAATATGGACACCCATGAGAGCCCATTGGAGGAGGAGAAGGGAAGGCACTAATTCATAGCCCTCTATATGTATGTGTCTGTCCTAATGATTTTATTAATGCAGAGACATGGAAGGCAGTTGGAAGTCAGTGATAGGATGAGACAGGGTTGCTTCGCATCTAGTTTGTCATTTCTCAAGCATTGTCACTTGGGACACATCATCTGAGATCCCCGATCCTCCTTTGACGCACATGTGAAAGGGTTTAAAATACCCCCATTTCTCAAAACAGGCACCGCTGATGGTCTTCATTCCCCCCGGACCTCTGAAATCAGATTGTCTGTCATTTACCGAAAATACCTAGACGCAAAGAGTGATGCATTTGAGAGTAAGCTTGCTTCTTTCTTGACCTCCAGAAGCAGTTGGTATGCAAGAATTAATACCTAAATGTGCTTTTCTGTGTTTACTAGGAAGCATAAGAAAGTCACAGATCACTTTTCATTGTTGAAAGGGAAGGCTGCTGGAAAGATTATCTGGACACCAGTGCACAGGAGCAAACAAGGTCTGTGAGCTCAGTGGCAGGCTCACACCAGCAGCCTGTGACTGTGGATTTCTAATGTATCGACAGCCTTTGGGTCTTGCACCCACGTCACAGAGGAACTTGCCACTCATCAGCCTGGAGTCCACTGATGTTGCCAGGACGTACTGTGCCTTTTGTGAACTCCATCACTGACCTCTCCATAACCAGTCAGCATATCCTTCTTGCCTTCATTCTCAGAAACTTCTGGTAGGTTTAGGGTGAGACTGATACCTGTTCTCATGCTGACACAGCTCCAGGTGACCAGCCTATGTTCCTAGGAGCAGCAGCTCCCACCTCCCTGGAACCATCAGAGGTTGCTGATATTTGCCCAAAGAAACCATGAACGATGGAGTGGCCAAGAAGACTGAGCACCATTCATGAATCCATGCCCTTCTGCCTGGCCTCCCAGTTCCCTTCTCGGAAACTACTCTCTGGTCTCCTGCCTCTGTCTCGGTAAAGATCGAATGGAGCTCCTGGGTTTGGCATTTAGGACATGTGTGCCACATGCAACATCTGTTATTCCCCCCATCATTAAGGATGCCTGTTGATATGGAGGGAGACTCATTTTAGAAGCCCCGTTTTTGACATCACTAACCACTGTATACCAGGGCACTAAACCCCTAACAGGGCTTCAGGCTGAGCAATGATGTGGCTAGTGTGGCTTGGCTCTGGAGGGCCTGGGAGCACCTGGGGCCTTGGGGTGCCTCAGCAGTTCTCAGCCAGGGAAGACTTTGCTCCCTTGGGTACCTTCAGCAATTTATAGAGACATTTTTTTGTTGTCGCAGCTTGGTGCATGTGTGTGTGGGGGGCAGATGACATTGGCATTTGGTGAACAGAGGTCAGAAATGCAGCTGAATGAGTATCCTGCAGGGCCCAGAATAGCCCCCCATGACCAAAAAAATGATCCAACCTCGAATGTTTATCTTGTCAATGTTGAGAAAAGAGGTCTAAATAGATAATTACTTTTTTTCCTCAAAAGCTTAAAAATCATTTTATCAAACAAAAACTTAGAATTCATACAAAAATGAACCAATGTGATTCTTTTTCTTGCTCTGCATCTGCTATATTCTCTATGATAGAATTTGCATAATATGATTAGATGTATTTTATGTTACAAATATGTATTTTGTCTGAAATATGTATTCTATGTTATAGATAGTATTTTATGTCATAAATACATGTTTAATATCATCATTTGTTGTAGTATAATTATATAAATGATAATAAAATGATACCATGATATAGAATGATTCAATACACAACAAAATAAGTAAGGAAGGCATAATAGGGGTAATAGAATGCACAAAGAAGTAATAGATGGTCTACTGAAAACTTCAGGGTAAGAGTGCAGGTTATACCCATAGACAAGTGTGGGCAAGCCTTCCTGTTGGTCATGGTTGTCCAACCACCCACGGGAAAAACACCTGGGCTCTGTGTCAATTTCTGGACCCCACTCAGACCCACTGAATAGAATTATTGGGGCTAGAGCCCAAGATTCTGCAGAAATTCTTCAGGAAATTGCAATGTTCACTGAAGTCTGAGAACCATAGTACCACCCCTTCAGGAAATAAAACATCTTTGTATCTAGAATCCCAAATGATGTCAGACTCAGCTCTGAGCAGTGGGCAGGGAAGGTCCAATGATTAGGTGTATGGACAGTGAAGTTTAAGGTTTATCTCCCTCACCAGGGCCAGGCAGTATGTTCTAAGTGTTCTGGAAGACTGGCACTCATGCCATTCTGCTCCGTTGCCACAGAGTCACTCGTCTGAAGGATAATGGGGGACTGTTCTACATCTCACCCAAATGTGTCCACCATCTTCTGAGAAGAAGGCACACGGTTGACTCTCTATCAGTATTTACAAACCAGAAAATGGTCATATGGTTCTTAAATTGCTGATGAATCAGGCAGTCTTAACTCTCCCCACTTCTGACTGGAGAGCAAAAATCAAATCAATTACTCATAAACACTTGTGATAAGATTAATTTAATTTTTTTCTTAAACAAAGAGGGTAAATTAAAAGAATCAGCTTGCTTCTTCCCACACTGTAGTGACAAGATTAAAAATTAAATTTATACATATTTCATTTCTACATAATAAAGCCTTTTTGCAAAAAGAAAAAAAATACCACAGTTCATCTAATTAAATCAAAGAAAATTGCCTGCAGCGATGCTACAGTATTACAATTAAGCCACTGCCAAAACCAGCCCTCAGAATTCTTAAACACTACTCAGGGTTTAAATTCCAAATCAGCTTTTAGTGGGTGTGTAAGTATGTGTGTGTGAATTTGGGGGGTGACTTTGGGGAAATGTAGAGTCTTTTCCTCTGTCGGTGCACAAAGGTGGGGAAAGGATTTTCAAACATCTTGGAATCACTGATACATTGAGGACAACAAGATCTAATTTGCATTTAAAAAAAAAAACTCAGACTAAAGTTTAGGAAAAGTAAAAAATCAAGAGTGTTCACCCTTTTGTCTTGTTTTGTTTTATTTTTCATCTCCCAAAGAGTAAAAGCATTACAAAGTTGGAAGTTAGATGCTTCCAATAAAAACCTTGACAATAGTATGATTTCTCAAAGTCTGAAGATGGCTTGTACCACGATAAAGACACCGTCAGCGTGTGGTCCCAGCCTTTTCAAGAACTGCGAAGTCCAGGTACCACTAGAAATGACACCCAATGACACTTTGACTTCAACTCAGCCTGGGTTTGAAGAGAGCTGGCTCACGGCTCCTCACAAAGACTTCATTATTCTGAGGATAGACAGGTTGGTAGAGGTGACCATGGGCCCCCCAGGGGCAAAGAAGCCCAGCATATGGCCCCCACCTTCCTGCACACAATATGGTCTTCGAGAAGTTCCCAATTTGGTTTCTGATGACATTCTGGCAGGATTGAATTTTGTTCTTGGAAGTCAGGCCCTGGAATGGGGAGAGGCTCACACGTGCTGGCCTGAGTCCTGGTTTTGGTGAATCATTCATGCCTTCTTTTAGGTCAAAATGATGTTCCATGACAGGTGCTGAGCAAATGTTTACTGAATAGACATTTCTTTCAGCAGCAGCTTGGCAAGCAGTGTCATGGGCCCGGAATAGCCTGTGAGGGTCACCACATTCTCGGTTCCTTCTGGCTGGTGGAGGGCAAGTGTCTGAGCTTGGGGACCATGTGTTTACTTGGAAGCTGAGAGTTCTCTGTCAGTCACAGCAAGAGCCAGCTTCCAGAGGGCTTTTTAAAGTCTGTCCCCGAGCACCTTGTCATTTGATCCTGGCAATGTCCCCGGGGATGTGTAAGAAGTCCACGACTGTTTATCTGAAATCCCCCAAACCAGAAAACTCTGAAAGCCAGATGTTTGTTCATAAATTTGGCATAAACTAATGTGGCAGAAAAAACTGAACAGAAAAACGTGATATTATTTATGATCTTCATGTCGTCTGCAGAATGAAAACAAGCATAGATTTGGCAGTAGAAATATTGATGAGTTTAATTATGGGATGCCCTCCCAGCCCCCCTGGTAGTGCACATGATATATGGGATACGTGCCCATTACCTGCACGAGGTGTGGATTGCTGTATACAACAAAGGGGCCCCAAACTCAGCAAATAAAAACGCATGCACTTATCAACCAGTCCTGGTAGGTCAAGAATCTATCTGGCTTATCTGGGTGGTCCTCTGCTCGGGTTTCAGGAGGCTGTAGTCATCCATGGTCTCTTACCTGGCCACAATGGAGGCCACCCTCATCTTTGACCGGGACTGGATCCTCTTCCAAGGTGACCCATGTGGTGCTGGCAGGATTTAGTTCTCACAATGCTGGACTGAGGACCTCAGCTTCTTGCTGGCCATTGGTCCATTCCTTCCCAGGTAGCCTGCTCCATCACAACACTCATATATGACAGACCAGAGAGAGAAACACCAGGGGGATGGGAGTTTGAATCTTTTGTGACCGAATCTTAGAAGTGATCCCACCTCTGCTCTCTGTATCCTGTCCTTAGATGGGAGTCCTAGGTCTAGCCCTCCCCAACCCCCGCCCCCCGCCAAGGGAAAATGACTTCACAAGGGCACAAACACCATGGGTGTGGGGGTTGGGAAGCCATGTCACAAACCGAGGGACCCACGTTATCACCCCTAAGTTCTGAACAGTTAATGTTCTAGGTTTCAAGACTGATGAGGGTGAGTAAACACATGAACTCCAGTCCTCCCCTGCTTACCTCATGTGACACGCTCTAACTCCATCTTCGGATCGGTTAAAGATAGCCTAGTGGAGAAGGACACACTCTGGAGCTCCCACAGGCCTCAGCCTGACTCTGCATTCCGTCACTCACAAACTGTGTGACCATGGGCGAGGTGCATAGGGTCTCTGAGCTGCGGTTTCATCCTCTGTAAAAGTAAAGACCAGGCTACTCTGTTGGCGTTGTTGCCCAGAGGGAGCGTGTGTGAGCGTGCGTGGAGGGGTCCAGCCTGGCCTTGTGGATGGCAGGCACTCGGTGAGTGGAAGCACCTTCACCTGTGAAGCTCCTCTAACCTTTGCTCTCCTCCCTCTGTGTCCTGCGACGGTCTCGAGGGGCAGGGAAGCATGGTCACCCCAGCTTACAGATGGGGAATTGGAGGCTTAGACGAGGCTGAGAGATTGGCCAAATACCCCTGTCAGAACCACCACTTGAGGTTAATTTAGGAATCTGGTTATGAGTTTATTTTTTGTTTCCGTGACCAGAATATGAGCTCCATGAGAGAAGGGACCTCAGCGTACCCTTTCCTGCCCCTTGCCCAGCACCCCAACTCCTAGCTTCACAGGGTCATTGCTTTGCGAACCTTTGTTTGAGAAATCAGTGCATGAGCCCAACTTTCCCTCCCCGACCTGTTCCTCGCTGGGACCCCACGGTCAATCTGCGGTGGACACTGAAGCCTGTGGCACTACTCTGTGGCCTCGAAGTATCTTAGTATTCATTCACTCATTCATTGTTGGATGCTAGTCCTGGGACAGTCTGATACAAGAGAATGTGTCTTAAGCCTCACAAATTCAGGAACTTTTAAAACGGCTTTCAATGACCTTCAGAAGCCCATTCATGGATCCCAGGGATGTGAGCCCCAACGGCAGGTAGGCATTTGGATAGAGAGTGTCCCACTTTCATACGAGTTAGTCTGCACCTAACCAGCATTGCTTTTTTCTGAAACACAAACCCACAGCAGTGAAATAGGACAGAATTTGACGTTCAATTTGCCCTGTCTTCCTGGCCTCGAGGTTGGCTTTTAGGACCGACTGCGGTTACCGACTGTGGTCACCACTCCTTCCCTCCCTCCAACTCCAGCCCTGGGAGAACACAGTCCAGTGTGGACAGCTTCTCTTCAGCAAGGTCTGAAGACAGGCTTTTGTCCATAAGGGCTCCCTTCTCCAGCCCGTCCCCTGTTCTAAGGCTTGTCACCTTCTTCAGCTTACTGCCTGCACAGTTTCCCTCAGGGATCTTTATTTGGCTCCAAACCCAGGGAAGTCATACCTAGCAGAGATTCCCAGGCAATGTGTGCTATACCGCGAGGTTCAGGTGTAGGAAGGAAGGGCCCGTCACCTCAGGCCCTTTGGTCTGGGGAGTATGGGACAGTGCTGTAGGCAGCCACCTGGCTTCCCCACCTACTAACCCTCAATGACTCGGGCATGGCTTCCGGTGCCAATTCTTCTTATTATTAAAAATACTAAGACCTAGGGCGCCTGAGTGGCTCAGTCGGTTAAGCACCTGCCTTACCTCAGGTCATGGTCTCAGGGTCCTGGGGTTGAGCCGCGCTTCAGGCTCCCTGCTCAGTGGGGAGCCTGCTTCTCCCTCTGCCTGCTGCTCCCCTGGCTTGTGCTCTCTCTCTTGCTCTCTCTCTCTCAAATAAATGAATAAAATCTCAAAAAAAAAAAAATACTAAGGACTAAATTCTGAATATTTACCATGTGGTTAGGTGCTTTTCTTCCATGACCGCAATACTCCATTTTAATCATTAGTCATGGAATTTAATATTGTTGGCCTGTCCAACTTAAAGAAAATCAGTTTACGGGACTTTCCCAAAACCACAGAGGCACTACCTATCAGAACTTAAAACACTGGCATTATGATTTTAAATCTATGCCTGTGTTTAACCACATGGTAGCCTGATCTGTCTTCTTTAGATTGTCCATGATCTACCGATAGGAGCGTTCTGTGAGCAAAGGTAACTATGCCATAAAACAGAAGGTCTCGTAGGAGAGGGTTAATGAAATGCTGTCAGCATTCAGAAGAGGAAAGAGTAATTTCCGGGTAGGTATCAAGGAAGGCTTTCGGGCAGATGTGGCATCAGCTCTATAAATCTGTAACACAGCGTCATGAACACTCAGGCTCTACAGCACCCCAAACCCCACCTGCTCCCTCCTCCATCAATGTAGCCCTTCTTTCTTCTCCTCCTCCTGCTGTTCAATCTCTCCCATTTTGGGGGCCAAACCAAGACCTTGTATTTTCTGGGATGTCCCTCTGAAAAAAACACAAGAATTTCTACATAGAGGTAAGTCCATGTGGTTTGAAGAATCATTAGAAATTACACCTATCCATCTGAAATTGTGTGGCTATTGTCCATGGATGTATCTCAGGGAGCAGTAGGGTGTAGAAGGCCAGTGGGTTAGTGCCTTGGAGGACCAACCATGGATAAAGGCCTAAAAGATTTTCTTGGCAGCAAGAAGAAAAAAAAAAAAAAATCAAAGAACCAGGCATGCTGGTATGGGCATGCCATCCGTAACGGCTGGTTCCTGGAAGAGTTGGGAATAAAGCCTGGGGACGTTGCCCTCAGCCCCATGGGTGAGGTCATGGACATCTGCTTGGATTACCATAGTGTGCTGCATACTACCTGCCTTGTGAAACTGTATGTGGTAAGTTACTTTGGAAATTCTTTCATTCTGTATCTGGGTGACCTTGTACCTTACGATCTTTGAGATTCAGGCCAGGAGTATGTATTTTGATAAAACTTTGTAGATGATTCTGAGACATTCTGTCAGATCACAAAGTCTGTTCTGGAGTGAGAAGGTAAGTGTCATGCTTCAATCATACCCAGGAGCATGGGTGCCCGAGTGGAGATACCTCCGGTGCCTACACCTGCATGTGATACCAGCGGATCTCCGGCGCTAGTGTGTGGAGATCAGACCTCGTTGTCTGGCATTTTTCCCCTTTTAAGCTTTCATCAGGTCATTGTTCACCTGCTCCTGGAATGGGACGATTTGTCAGTCACTGCCACAAGGAAGAATTTTCCCTCAGCGATCAGAATTGGGAAGAAGGACCCATTGCTGTTAGCAGTAGAGAGAGGATGAGAAAATGCAGCTCCAGAGACTCAGAGGCCTCTGGTCAAACCTGAGCCTTTCTCACAGCCTGGAGTGGAGAAACACGACTGTCCACCCAATCTCCCGCCTGAGAAGTATCTAGAGCAGCTGGCTCCTGGTGGACACAGAACTGTCTTCTCAGCTTTTTTTTTTTTTTTTTTTTTTTTTTTTCCCCCTGGGTCATGACACTAAAATAAAACTTTCTGGCCAAACTGATAAAGCAAATCACAGCAGTGAGGTTCATATTTTGTTGTTCCAGAATGGCTAGTTGCGATCATGATCATTGTTTTACTAATTTAATCTTCTCGTGAACATAATTATGAGGTCATTTTGCCCAACATCACCAAGTTACACATGGAGAGACTGAGTCCTAACTGAGATCCCCTACCCAGTCAGTGACCTGTGCTGTCAGAGTCACCTGGGCTATATGGCTTCCCAAAGAAGATAATTGGTTGCAAGTCCCTGAGCAAGATGACAGTTGGTAAAACAGACCAGATGGGACCTAGACAGAGAGGGGCTGAGGACCTTCTACCCAAACTATGCATGCCATGGAAGAAGCAAGACAAGAAGCGACAAGGGACCCGAGACACAGCCTTCTGGACTTAATTTGCCACAAGAAGATACATTCAATAGTAGGAGGTAACATACAAATTATCATGTGTTTGATAATTTTGGAAAAACCACTGTCTGGGGAACAAAGTACATCACATACATTTTCTTCACTTGTCAGCCCATTAGGAGCTCTTGCTCCCACTTTCTAGTTGAGTAATGAGGTTTCTAGGGGTAAAGTGACCTGTTGTAGCCACTGAGCATGTCATTTAGAGGGCAAGAATTCAAACCCAGGGCTATCTGGGTGCTTGTCACCCATTCTTTTCATGCTGGTCACATTGCTTCCTTCATGCAAACTGGCACGTGCATACTCAAAGGTCATAGGAAAGGAAGTATACCAATTTGGGAAAATTTGGAAATCATGACCATTCTATTTCTTCAGAAAGCAAGAATTTGCTGGAGATGAGTGAGGACTAAAAAATCCAGAGAGTTTGAATGTTTGTCATATAACAATAAACCATCTGTGGTTTTGCTGTGAGAAGTGTTTATTCATTACTCAAACACTTACTGAGTAGGTACTGTATATTAGCCGCATGGCTAGACCTTAGAAAGATCAGAGGGGAATTGTTCCAAGATTCTGCCTCCCAGGAACTCAAGACCAAGAAAATAAGACCTGGAGATAATGTAATTGCTCTTAAAGATTTCATCATACTTCGCTGCTCATTGCCGTGTTGCTTGCTTCTTCTTCCTGTGGAAACTGTGTTGTCCTTACCTCATTGACTTTGGGCTTGGTCAGTAGGATACGGGAGACATAAAATATACCATCGCCAAGCCAAAACTTTCAAATGCATTCCAAATTTTTCCCATTTCTCTTCCGCAGTCTGACATGATGATGGTGACTCCCAGGTAAATACTGCTCCAACTGCCTAGGATCCAGAAGGAGGAAACTCTTGGAACAGAGCTTTACCTCACAGAGCTGCATCCTAGAGCAGAGTCAACCTGCATCCTACAGAGACTCTAAGTGAGAAATGAATACTGCTCTACATTACTGAGACTTTGGGGTTGTTTGTTATAGAAGGAAAGCTAACAGATGGCGAGGACACGAAAATTACACCAACCAATTCTAATACAAGGTGGAAACTGATGAGTTCTAAGAGAAATATCGTTTTTTATAGTCTATAGAAAGAAATAGATTGTTTTTGTGGATAAAAAATCAGGAAGGAAGGCCCTACGGCGATGTGAGGCAGACACAGCTGAGCAGGAATGGAACGTGGCAGTAAGGTTGATCAGGTTCTGATGCTGGCATGAGTCCGGGGTTAGGGCAGGAGGTTAGGGAGAGGTCCGTCGGGTTAGAGTATTAGATAAAAACTTGTTTCTTCTTTGTTACCCTGTGAGTCCTTTAGGCCTGCACTCATTTTGGCAGACTACTGTGTACGTATGGAATCTCAAGAACTCGGATCATAATGGACTCCGTTCTCCCCCGAGATGTTCCAGTGGTATGTACAATGTGATGTACATTGGACGGAGATCTGGGGGCCTCCCCCGGATTCACAAGTGAGGGGAAGCAATGAGACAAGATACAGGAAGAGCTGAGCTTATTGCTATTCTTAAGATTAAAAGGCTTTGTGATTTTGGATTATGTTCTTCTGCTGCCTGACCCCAATTCCCTCTCCCATTTACCTAGGCGATGGAGGAAGAATCTCTAAGGATGCTTTCAACTCTGGAAACTCCAAGCTGTTAAGGTTTCATTTTCATGAAAGACGCCAATGTTAGGTTTGATTTCAGCTGCCAATTAAGTGTCACATCACACACACATATAAGGTTGCTATGTTGACCCAGACAATGGAAAACATCAGCTTTGTCTATGATAAAGGTCTCCCAGTTAATTGCCAGTCTCCTCACTCCCCTGGGTCTTATTCTTTCACATTCATGTTAACCTTAAATTTCCCTCTGTCATTTCTTAAAAACCTGCGTGTGTTCTTCAGAGAGCTTCTGTTTCTCTCACTCTTTAAATCTTAACTCTTTACAAACAAATGCTGAATCCCATATACAAGGTCTTCCATTTCCATCTTTCTTATTTCCCTCTCTCATTCAGACAGTATCTTCAGTTTCTCATCCTAGGACTCTTTCCGAGATGTCCACGCTGAAAGCCCGAGTTATTCCTGTCTTTTAACCCTTATCTTTCAGAAAATTCTGTTGTGATGTGCACAGGGTGTTATACGTAACTAATGAATCATTCAACACTGCATCAAAAACTAACAATGTACGCTATGGTGGCTAGCTGAACATAGTAAAAAATTAAAAAGTAAAATTTAAAAATATGCAAGAAAATTCTGCTGGTGCTGTGTTTAAAATATGCCCCAAATTTCAGTTCTTTTCACCAACTCCAACATGACCTCTGCACCCTCTCATCAGTAGTGACTGTAGTCTAACCA
Organism: Mustela nivalis; assembly: GCF_964662115.1. NCBI lineage: Eukaryota > Metazoa > Chordata > Mammalia > Carnivora > Mustelidae > Mustela > Mustela nivalis. Next base: position 7,416,557 of record NC_139025.1, on the reverse strand, counting down.
GCACCCCTGCTTGCCCCTGGTCCCCACTAGTAGCAAATGTGATTTGGCAGCTATGGCAATGCGCTGCTCAGATCTTCTGCGGCGTAGTCAGTGGATGATCCCAGAAGCTGTTCCTCCAGACCCACCACCATATTTGTGCCAAGGTTATGCTTTTCAGAGGCGGTCCCCAGCCCATGACCAAGCACACTGGAGGGACTAATGTAGCACCACTCCTACAAGGGGTAGGACTCCACCAATTGGTGGCTTGGCTCAAAACAACCACTGGTTTGATCAATTTTTCTTAGAATAATCCAAGCATTAAAGAGGGCATGTGATGTGATGGGCACCAGGTATATATGCAACTGATAAATTATTGAACACTACATCTGAAAACTGTTGTACTATATGTTGGCTAATTGAATTTAAAAATAAAAAAGAATAGTCTAACTCTCTTCATATCCAACCCTCCTTCTTTCTCCTATGCCCCCTTTTTTACAGGAACGGGATCTGCATTGAGGTCCCAAGATTCTCCTTGGCTACATCAGCTCCACATTTTTAAATGGACTCCAGTGAGACTGATTGAAGAAATCATTCTCAGACACATCATAACTGAACAGTTGAAAATGTAAGACAAAGGAGAAATTCTGAAATCAGCCAGAGACACATGGCACATTACCTCAAAAAGAACAATTGTGTGAATGATGGGAAGTTTCTCCTGTAAAGCCACGGAGGCCAGTAGGAAGTGGGCAACATTTTCATTTTCATTTTGCTGGAAGAGAAGAGCTGCCAGTCCAGGAATCCAGAGTAGGGGAAAGTATCTTTCAGGAATGAAGATAAAATAAAGACATTCTCAGAGGAAAGGAAACTAAATGAATGGATCAAAAGCTGACAGTCTTAAAAAAAAAAAAAAAAAAAAAAAAGCCAAAGAAAGTTCTTCAAATGGAAGGAAAATGATCCTAGGGAAAAACTTGGAACATCGAGAATAAAGGAAGAACAACAAAAATAGTAAAAGTTTTGGCAAATAGGTTAATATTTTTGGCTTAATATCTTTAAAATATACTTGGCAAATGAATGCCCCCCCCACCCCTCAGCTCATGCTTTCTGTCTCTCTAATACCAATGAATAAAATCTTCTAAAAGGTTTTTTTTTTTTTTAATTTATTTATTTGACACAGATAGAGCACTCTTACAAGTAGGGGGAGGGAGAGGGACAAGCAGGCTCCCTGCTGAGTGCAGAGGCTGAGGCTGGGCAGCATCTCAACACCAGAGACCATGACCTGAGTCAAAATCAAGAGTCCTCTGCCTTAACTGACTAAGCCACCCAGGCCCTCCAGTTTTTCTTTTATGAAAGTATTTGATTTCATAGAAACCTTCTGGGGAAAAAAATCCAGGCCAAAATTATATCACTGGCAAATTCTGTCCAACATTTAAAGAAGAAATTAAATATTCTCTACAATCTATTTCAGAAAGTAGAAGAGAAGAAACACTTCCCAACTAATTTTATGAGTCCCGTATTACCCTGCTCCCAAAAGCAGGCAAAGGAAACCATAGAACAATGTTGTTCATAAATATAGAAGCAAAAATCCTCCACAAAATTTTAGCAAATCAAATCCAGAAATATGTACATGTTAGAATACACCCTGATTGCATCCCCCATTTTAATATAGAAAAGAAGAAAAACTACATGAACATATTAATTGATACAGAAAACAGAACTTGACAAAATTCAACATCTATTCATAATTTTTTATTTTTTAATTCTCAGCAAACTAGGAATAGAAAGGCTCTTCCTTAATCTGGAAAAGAGAATTGACCAAAAAAGCCTCTAGCTAACTTCGGACTTAATGTTGAAAAGACTGAATTCCTTCCCCACAGGTGGGGAATGAGGCAAGGAAGTCTGCCCATCACTCTGTTTCAGCTAGGAAGCCTAGCAAGTGCAAAGAAATAAGAGGAGATAATAATAGAAATACAGCTCAAAAGGAAGAGATTAAAATTTTCTTTATAGAAAAATCCAGTGGGATCTACAGAATGTTCCTCCATGTATTATTAAGATTGCAAAGGCCGTTCAATGGAGAAAGGATAGTCTGGTTAATAAATAATTTTGGAAATACTGGACTTCCAGATGAAAAAAAAAAAAAAAAGTAGTTTGACCTCATTCTCACCCTTTCACAAAAATTAACTCTAACCTGGGGCGCCTGGGTGGCTCGGTGGGTTGAGTCTCTGCCTTTAGCTCTGGTCATGATCTCAGGGTCCTAGGATAGAGCCCCCACATCAGGCTCTGCTCAGCAGGAAGACTGCTTCCCCTCTCTCTCTGCCTTCTTGTGATCTCTCTCTCTGTATCAAATAAATAAATAAAATCTTAAAAAAAAATTATGGACATTGGGGAGGGTATGTGCTTTGGTGAGTGCTGTGAACTGTGTAAACCTGGTGATTCACAGACCTGTACCCCTGGGGATAAAAATATATGTTTATAAAAAATAAAAAATAAAAAAAAAAATTAACCCTAACCGGATCAAAGATCTAAATGTTAAACCATTTAAACTATCAGAAGAGATTATGGGATTAATTCTTACAGGATTAGGTAATAAAATCATGATCTATAAAAGGAAAAATGATAAATTGGCTTTATCAAAGTAAGTGTTGAGAGAATGAAAACATAGACAAAAGACTGGGAGAGATACTTGGAAATGAGATAAACAAAAATAAAAAACTTATATTTGCAACATGTAAAGATTTCTCAAAACTTAACAGTAAGAACACAATCCAGTTTAAAAATGGGCTCAAGATTTGAACAGTCACAAAACAGGCTATACCAATGACAGATAAACACAGGACTCTGTGAGATTAAGAGTCACTTATGGTTTGTCTGAGGGTTGCTGGGGGGAGGGGGTTTGGGAGAAGGGGGTGGGATTATGGACATTGGGGAGGGTATGTGTTTTGGTGAGTGCTGTGAAGTGTGTAAACCTGGTGATTCACAGACCTGTACCCCTGGGGATAAAAATATATGTTTATAAAAAATAAAAAATTATATTAAAAAAAAAAAAGATCACTACTGTTAAAAAAAAAAAAAAACAAACACAGGACTCTGTGCTTGACATCATTAATCAATAGGGAAATGGAAATTAAAAGCACGTGGGACACTACTGCACACTTTTTACTGTTAAAACAAGACCAAGAGCTGGGGAGGATGGACACCAACTGGGAGTCCCCCATGGGCTGGTGGATACAAAAGTTCATGTTCATTTTGGAAAACACTTTGGCAATTTCTGATGAAGTTTTATATATACTTACCGCATGACCTAGAACTTCACTCCCAAATATTAATCTTACAAAGAAATGAAAATGCGCACACAGAAACCTATGTGTGAATGTTTTTAGCAGACCCGTTCATCATAATTACCTGAACTCGAAACTACCCCAGTGCCCTTCAGCGGGTGAGTGTATTAGCAGACTAGTAAATGCACCCATATAGTAGAATGCTCCTCAACAGTAAAAAGGACTGAAATCTTGATACCTACAATAACATCCGTGTATCTCAAAGGCATGAACCTCTGTGAAAAAAGTCATTTGCAAAAGGTTGTATGGTACAGGCATAAAATGGAAATAATAAAGCCCATGGATGATTTTTTTAAAAAACGCTATTTGCAAACAAGGAATAGAAGGGAATTCCTTTAATGTGATAAGACATAGCTACCTGAAATGTATGGCGAATATTCTTCATGCTGAATTGTTAGAAAGAGTGTCTTTCAAATCATGAACAAGGCAAGAGTGTCGCTTCCTCTGTTTCTGTTCCACATTGCTGTATAAATCCCAGCCAACAGAATAAGGGAAAAGATTAACATATAGAAAGAAAAGAAAGGAAAAACATTATTTTATGACTCATGATCGTCAATATAGCAAGCTCTTAAGAATCTATGGATTGTTAAAAATAAGAGTTCAGAGAAAAGGCTATGTATGAAATCAATATATTTTTAAATTGCATTTCTATATTCAAGCAGAAAAAGTAAAGGTACTATTTATTTTCAATAGCGATAAAAGCATATGAAACATATAAATAATTCTGTAAAAGATGTGCACCTGTATTAAAATAAAACTTTATTGAAACCTTTTTAAAGACCCAAATAAATGGATAGCTATATCATTTTTAGCAATTTAAAGGCTCTGTATTTAAAATGTTAAATCTTCTCAAGGTAATCTATAGAGTCAATGCAATCCAATCTAATCCCCAAAAGATTGTTCTAGAATTCGGCAAGCTGATGCTAAAATCTATATGGAAGTCCAAAAGCCTAAAAGTATCTAGGGTACTCTGAGAACGTAGTCAGTTGGGGTAGCTTGTCCTACCAGACTTCTAGTTCTATAGCATATGTATAGTAACAAAGACCATATAATATTGCAAACTGTTCAGTGTAACAGAAGAAAGAGCCCAGACAGGGATCCTTATGTTAAAACTTGGAATTTAACAGGGAATGCACTTTGGGTAACTGGGGGGAAATTATCAACGCATGAATGGTGTTGATTATTTGGTTATTCATAGGGGGAAAAATGAAAATGCATGCCTACTTTATAATGCATGCCCCCCTTAGAAGCACTCCTCACGTGCTGAAGACCAAAATATAAGTGATCACGTTAAAATGTTAAAATGATTTTATAAGGCTCAAGCAGGGGAGAGTTCTCTTACAGAAGCCTCTTTCCAGTCTCCACTAAGAGAGACACAGTGACCTAAAGGATGCAGTTACATTAAAACCCAACATTTCTGTTCATCCAAAGGCACCAGACGGGTAGTGAAAAGAGAAGCCACCAATTGGGAGTGTCAAATCGCACAAAGCCAACAGAAGACCCACATCCAAAATATATGACACCTGAATCCAAGTTAATAAGAAAATATGAAAATTCAGCAAAAATGTGGATACAAGCATTGAACAGTCCCATTGAAAGAAAGAAAACACTAAATAAAGAAACATAAATAAATAAATGAAAATAGAAAACACATAGATAAATAAGTATCTACATATAATTAGTAATGTATATAACATATCCATGTATAATTAAACGGATGCTATATACAATATGTCAAGCTATATGTAATTAACAATATATTATATTAATACGTAATTATTTATTTTTCATATTTACCAGCTTATTAAAGGGTATGAGTAATAAGAAGTGGACGAGATCCACAGGGCAAGGTATGGGGAAATCACAGGTTTTCCATGCCCTCTCCAGGTACGCCATTCTCCTCCACATCCAACCTAGAAAATAATTCACTTTATATCTGTATCTTTAGATGTTCAGTCTAAATTATAAGCAATTTAATATAAATTAGACCATTTACAACTACTAGGGAGACAAAAAAGAAAGATATGATGCCAATTTTTGGTGATTATATTCCTATCTTTCTACTGGGAGTGGAATTGGCACAACCACTTTGGTAAGAAATCTGGCATGATCTCCTAAGATTGAACATTTCCATTTCCAAGTATGCTACATTGTATTCTCAGGCATAGATACTCTTGAACCTGTGACCTAGGATATGTGTAAGAATGTTTATTCAACACTCTTCACAATAGCAAAAATCATGGACCCGACCCAATTCAAGTGCCCATCAATAAATAAATACACTGAGGTATATTCATCCAATGGATTATTAAGCACTAGGAAAAAGAATCACTGCTGCACACATAGGTACATCTCTTTTTTATTGAAGCATAGTTCACATACAATATTATATTAGTTTCAAGTGTACAGCATAGTGATTTGACAATTATATGCATTATGCTATGCTCACCACAATAAATATAGTCACCATCTGTCACCATACAATCTTTTTACAGTATTATTGACTATATTCCCTATGCTGTGCTTTTCATCTCTGTGACTTGTTTACTTTAGAACTAAGGATTCACCTGTTTCACCATCCCTCCTCCCCTTTCCAACTCTGGCAATCATCAGTTTGTTCTCTGTAATTATGAGTCTGTTTCTATTTGTTGTTGTTTTGTTAGTTTTGACTTGACTTGACATATAAATAAAATCGTATATTTGTCTTTCTCAGTCTGACTCATTTCACTTAGCATAATCTTCAGGTCCATCCATGCTCTTGCAAACAGCAAGATCTTGTCTTTTTTTATGGCTGAGTAATATTCCATTACAATATTATACTCCATTATAATATTCTATTATACTCAGTATTCCATAACACTCCATTATATGGTGTGTGTGTATAATATAGATTATAGGCATATAGAGATTATATTTTATACACATACACCACATATAACATCAGCATGGTATATATAACACCATTTTATATGTATACATATATGTATATATAATATATATACCACTATGTGTATAGGTATATGTTTTTTAGTTTATTTTTGTGTATGGCATAAGAAAAGGGTCCAGTTTCATTCTTTTGCACAAAGCTGTCCGGTTTTCCCAGCACCACTTTTTGAAGAGACTGTCTTTACTCCATTATGTATTCTTGCCTCTTTTGCCATAAAGTAATCAACCATATATGAGTAGGTTTATTTATGGGCTCTATACTCTGTTCCGTTGATCTATATTTGTCTATTTTGTGCTGTACCATATTGTTGCGATTACTACAACTTTGCAGCTTATCTTCAGATCTGAGATTGTGATACCTCTAGCTTTGTTCTTCTTTTTCAAGATTTCTTTGGGTATTCGGGGTCTTTGTTCCATACAAATTTGAAGATGATTTGTTCTAGCTCTGTGAATAATGCTGTGGGTATTTAAAAAATAATTGATGTATTTATTTTATAGAAAGAAAAAGAGAGAGCAAGCACAAGCAGAGGGAGGGGCAGAGGGAGAGAGAGACTCTGCAGCAGACTCCCCATGGAGCATGGAGCCCAGTGAGGGGCTCTGCCACAGGACCCTGAGATCGTGAGCTGAGCTGAAATCAAGAGTCAGTTGCTGAACTAACTGAGCCACTCAGGTGCCCCTGCTGTTGTTGGTATTTTGATAAAACAATCTCTAGATTGCTTGGGGTGGTATGAACATTTTGACAATGTTAATTCTTCCATGCCATGAGCAAATGTCTATAGCATAGCAATATCTTAAGACATAAGGTAGATTGAAGAGTGATAGCTATAGACTATTATGGAGAGGAAGATTCTGTTTACATGAAATTCAAAATAATGAAAAAATGTGTCATTTAGGAATAAATACAGATAATTTTTGAACAGAGTATGGTAGATCCAAAATTCTCTGGGAGGGGTATTCACAAAGCCATGGTGAGGTATACATTATGGCACTGGTAATATTCTGTCTTGGGATTGCTCATTTTTTTATGATGCTTCCTAACATGCATATATTAAATATATTACTTCATAAGAGTTAAATAATATTTCTTTAAAAGAATAAAAATATAAGAGCATGAGTAGAAGACAGACCAAGTACATAACTGTTTCAGGAACACAGGGCTATTAGAACCAGGAAAGAGAATGTGTGGATGGTTTTATGTGAGAACATAGCCTGAGTATTTAAGATAGGCTGGGGGTTGGGTGACTATCCAGAAGGGAGTTCTTATCTGCTATAGAAGGATGGCAAGAAGGGGCAGGATGTATGCTCTGGTTATCTATTACTACATTAAAATCAATGCCAAAAAAATCCAAAATCTAGGCGTTTAAGCAAAGGTAGCATTTATTTTGCTCACAAAATTTGTGGTGAGGGCAGGGCTCAGTGGGACCAGCGTGTGTCTGCTTTACTCAGGAACAGCAGGTCAGTTCCACGCCGAGAACTGGAATCCTTAGGTTTGCTATTGTTCCTACTTTTCTAACTCAGCCTCGGAACCAATGCAGTAGTAGTCAATCCAGCCAGTCAAGGAAACCACAAAAGCCCCACCCACTTTCAGGGGAAGAAGAATATTTTTTTCTACCTTTTCTGGGGAACAATACAAATTTTCTGGAAGAACATGGAGAACTGAAAATGTTGTGGAAATTTTAGAAAAACACAAGCTGGCCCAGTGTGTGCTGTAGTCCCCAGGGGACTAGAGGGAAGTGGGGATCTACGTAAAGAGGAGAAGGAAAATCCAGGTTGGAGGCAGGTGGAGGACCCTTACTGTCGACCTCAGTGCTTAGGTTTGCAATAGGAACAAAAGGGCATCATGGAAATTCAGGGTATAAAGGTGAAGAGGAGAAAATACCATTTAAAGGGGGATGATTTGTACCAAATGAGAAAGACATCAAGAAGGAGAAACTGGTGTTAGAAAGACTCGGAGGATGCCTTGCCCAGCCAGGCACGTGTAACAGAACTGAAGGGATTGGGAGGACTTAAAAAAAAAAAAAAAAAAATTGAAGACAGGGACATGCCCCCCCGGAACATGAGATGTCCATGAGTAACCAGCAGTTGCCAAAAGGCCACAAGGACTCAGGATGGCACCTTCATCAATGAAAGCAATCATCATGAGGAAGAATTCCTAAAATGCCAGGCCACCAGTTCTCAAAACTGTCTCACCAGGCAACCTGGCACCAGCGCATTGCAGGCAGAATGTGATGTCCTGTCAGAAGGGGAAATGAATAATTTAGAGTGATGTCGTCCATAAATATTTAATGATATGAAAAAAATGTTCATGAGACAATGTTAAGTAAGAAAGAAAGAAAGAAAGAGAAAGGAAAGGAGGAAAGAGGGAAGGAAGAGAGAGAGAAAGGCAGATTGCAAAGTACTCTAAATGCATGGGAAGAAAGAAAAGATGCTTGCTAAAATATTAACAGGGTTTATCTCTAGCTGGGGAATCATCATTTAGTTTTTTTTTTTATCCTGGCTTTTTAATATGTCAAAATTTCTACAACACAATTTTGTTAGCATTTTAATAAAAGAAGATATAAATTGTTATATATATATTTTTTAAACAGGCAGCCTTATGTTACAGAAGACCAGATAGAGGATGTTCCAACGAGATTTATTCAACCAACCCTTTGCTATACAATTTTACTGCTTCTGCTGGGAGATGTGCTTACATAAAGCTGGTGTTTCTTACCTATTAAGTAACACAGCGGCTCTCAAAGTGTGACACTTCCAGGATTCAAAACTGGCACCGTTGTTTCATGATACCAAGATGCTAGTGCTCTTTGTAGCAGTGTTGAAAAGGGCACTGAGGGTGGAGAAGAGAGGGAGAGAAAACTGCTGGTGCTTCAGCATGAATCGCGGAGGGGGCACCCAGCTGTCCTGTGCTTAGCACATTCAAAACCACACACTCATAGCTAAAAGAAAAAAAAAAAGTTTGTTTTGTTTCATCTTTGATAAAGCTATAAAAATCAATTGTATCGAATTTCGACTCTCAAGTGTAATCTTGTTAATATTCTGCATAACAAACTGGGCAGAATGCATAGGACCTGTCTGCCACACTTGTGCACTCTGGAAAGCACATGCACAATTGAGTCACAAATCAAACCAGCTTGTTTTTACCTGAAAGAATAACTGACAGACTGCAGCCATTAAACTCGAATACTTGGCTGATATTTCTGTAAAAATGACCACAATAAGTCCTCCACGTTAGCTCTCAACAATTGAAAGTATCTGACAAAATTCGAACCTTTAAGAAAAAAAAAAAAAAAAATTGAGGGATGCCTGGGTGGGTCAGTTGGTTAAACCACTGCCTTCGGCTAAGGTCATGATCCCAAGGTCCTGGGATCGAGTCCCGCATCAGGCTTCTTGCTCTGCAGGGAACCTGCTTCTCTTGCTGCCTCTGCCTGCCTCTCTGCCTGCTTGTGTGTACTCTCTCTCTCTATCTCCGGCAAATAAATAAAGTCTTAAAAAAAAAAAATTGAATTGAATTTTTTGCAAGTATGTACCTTCCACCATGAGCTTGACAACTTCCTGACAATTAAAGACTTTTTTTTTTTTTAAAGATGAGATGAGCAATGACTTGTTTTTAAATACTGTATAATGAAATGTGTCAACACTTGGAAGTTCTGTATAACTCAGTAAAGCAGTATTTTCCAAACAACCAATGCAGGACATTATAGGATTATGCATAGGTAAACTATCCAGTCAGAGTATGAAAGATAATGAAACAAAGTATGAAAAGTTCATCAGTATGGTTTCAGAATCCACACTGCAATTTTTAAAAACACCGGTTGTTGAGTTTTGGTGTAGTAGAAAAGAAAAATATCTAGAATTTTCTGGAAAGACCACTAAAATTTTTCTCCTTTTCTCATCTCCATATCTGTGTCAGGCCAGATTTTTATCATCTACTTGAATCAATACAGCAATCCCAAGAGCCTGCAGGCAAAAGGCGGTGTGCGAATGTGGCTGTTTTATTAAAGCAGATATTAAAGAGATTTGAAAGAAAGATTGAAAGACAGAAAGAGAAAGAAAAGAGAGAGAGAGAGGGAAGGAACGAGGAAAGGAGGAAGGGGGGAGGGTGGGAAAAAGGGAGGAAGGAAAAAAGTGGAAAGAAAGAAAAAGAAAGAGAAAGAAAGAAAGATGAAACCACTTTTCACTATTTAAAAACTATAAAACCTATAGTTTTTGGTTTAGAAACTATGGTTGCTTGTCATTAAATTGTCACTTTCATTAACATATAGTGGGTTTGCTTTTGTTATTTTTAAAATAAATAAATGCTTTTAAATTGTCAGTTTTATTTCTATTGTAGTAAATATGTATGCATATTTATTTATCTGTATGTATTTATAAATATACACATATATAATTACTGCAATAGAAATGAAACTATTAATATATGTGTATATAAATATATATATATAAATCTCATGTAAAAACACATATACATATATACATCATGTAAATGCTTTTTGGGGTCCTGAATCCAAAATACTGGGAAGCCTCTGCTTCACCAGAAGATATATCAGACACATAGGAGGAAGTCCCCTTCCTCCTGGATATCTTTGTGCAAGGCCATGATGTCTGAAGGTGCCCTAGTCATCTTGTAGGGCAGATGAGTGATGCCCCCAACCAGGAGAGGATGGCTGAGCAGAACCACAGGAAAAGCCTGGCTTTTGCTGATGGCCTTGGGCCCCTAAGTCTATCAATTGTATTCACCTACCTTTGGACTGATTCTGTGAGATAAAGACTACATTCTGATGGTTCAAGGCGCTCTTAGTTACTCTGTTGTTTGAACTAAAGTCACCCTAACTGCTGTAGGTTGCAAGTCATCTCATAAAAGGGGGAACCAGACATTGATTCTGTTATGTCTGCCTCTGTGTGGAATGGCCTTCTGTGTATTAGCCCCTGTCACGCCCCCACCCACGTGCTGAAAGAGGTCATATGGCTTCCACAAAACGATGGCCAATACTCGAACCGTCATCTTTTTGGCTTTGAAGTCAGTTCTCTTCCTGTTACAACCACCACCAGTGGTTCAATAGCCCAAGGTTCAATAGCCCAAGGCTGCATTTACAAGCATGCCAAATATAAACATCTCAGAGCGATTTTCAAGCATCATGATTATTTTTTAAAAAGATTTTATTTATTTATTTTAGAGAGAGAGCATGCATGAGTGTGCAACCAAGGGCAGGAGCAGAGGGCAGAGAGGGAGAGAGAATCTCAAGCAGACTCCATGGAGCATGGAGCCCTGATCTCATGATCCTGAGGTTGTGACCTGAGCTGAAATCAAGAGTCACACCCAACCAACTGAGCCACCCAAGCGCCCCATCTAATCTTCCAAATTTAATAAGCTTTCTTTGTTTTTAATTTTTTTGTTTGACTTCATAATTACTCGATCCCAAGAGCCTGCAGGCAAAAGGCGGTGTGCGAATGTGGCTGTTTTATTAAAGCAGATATTAAAGAGATTTGAAAGAAAGATTGAAAGACAGAAAGAGAAAGAAAAGAGAGAGAGAGAGGGAAGGAACGAGGAAAGGAGGAAGGGGGGAGGGTGGGAAAAAGGCAGTTTTTTTCTCGCTGCACTTACAGAATTGCTTCCACGTTTCACACAACTTTTGCCACCCTGTATGTAATGACACCTTGTGACATGTGCATGCCCAGCAGGCTGCAAATTCCTGCACAGGGCTTGACACATGATAGGGCTTTCACAACAGTAAGCATCATGGTGATGAGCACATTGAGCCTCCCCGAAGGACGAGGTACCTGATCTATATCACCGCTAATTCTGAAGTCAGTGCTTCGATATAATCATTATTGACATACTACAGGTGATGAAACTGAGGTTCACCAGGCTGTATGCAAAGGCACAAGCATAGTTAGAGGGTGAACCAAATGTCAAGCACACTTTCTTCTGGCAACATTAAGGAACAAAATTTGAAACGTTACCATACCTTCTCTCGTTCAATACCTGCGGTGATTAGAGACACTCCTTCCTGGGGAACCCAATCTTTCATAGCCCTCATAATTATAAATGTCTTTCTTGGGGTGATCTTCATTTCCACACCTCATCCTACGAAGACAAGAATTCAGATATTTAAAATCTACTGTGGTTCACTGGTCGCCTCAGAGACAGAGCGTGTATATGTGACTGTGGTACCCTCAATGGAGGGAGGGCTCCACAAGTGTGGTTGAGAGCTCCTTTGTTACAAGACTTCTATTTTTCTTTTCTTTTCTTTCTTTTTTTTAAAATATTTTACCTCTCATCATCCTCCTACTACCTCGCATACTGACTCTCACCATGCCAATCTCTTCACCCTGACCCCCTCTAATTCCGATGACAACTTTATCAGCTGTTTCTTTTACAGTTGGGGAAACTGAGTCCCAGAAGTTAATCCACTTATCCAAGCACAAACAATCAGTGAGTGGCAGAGTCCCGTACAGACCATTTATCTTTGTTGCCTCTGTTTCCCCAAACTAGACTTCGTTGCCTCTTCCACATTCCTGAAAGTCAAGGGAGGAAAACAGGACAAACCGTGGAAGACCTCGCTCTCCCAGCATATTCAGATCACAACAAGTTTTGATTAGTTTGTTCAAGTAACTAAGCAATACATTTTCCCTCTTTGAAAACAAATACATTTTAACTCTTGAAAACAAATGAACAATTTTAATTTTCTCTTTGGTGTTCAGACGATCTTTTGTCCTTTTAACCAATCCTGGAGAAAAGAATTTAACTGAATAAATCTTCAGGAAACAGGTGATGACTTCATTTGACCAATAGAATGTGGCAGAAATAAGGCTGTGATCGGTTCAGACACAGCCCTCAAGAAATCAGCTTCTGTAATCACCATGTTGTAAGACAACAGTCCAGACATCTGGTCACCCCAGTACATTTTACAGAGTCCAAGATCCACCCCACTAAGCCCTGAAAAAATTACAGAATTGCATCTATGTTTTAGGCTACTCACTCTTTGGTCATGTGTTCCCCAGAAAAATAATAATAATAATAATAATAATAATAATAATAATGCACCAAAGATGATATGGAAAATTTCAACCCCGCAGAGCATTTCTTCATGATCAGCTCCATGTATTCTCACAATTAAAAGCTACTCTAATTTCTATTCCCAAGTGTATTTGTGCCAATCCTTAAATTTGAATTTAAACTCCAAGTGAAATTTTTTTTTTTTAATGAAGGAAATAATGCATTGTTTACTTTTTCACATCTGGTTTCTTTCACTGAATATGTTTCTGATATTTGCCCACAGTGACCTTTTTTTTTTTTTTTTTGGATTAATCTTTTATTGTTTTTTTATCATAGTTTTCTATGAGTATACCAAAGTCTATTTACGTACGCCACGGTGGTAAACATTGGGACTGTTTCTATTTTTTGTCTATAGTCAATAAAGTTTCTTTGAAAATGTTGATACATATATTTTTGTGGACTTATGTTATCATTTCTCTTGCATAAATCTCTAGGAATAGTGGCTGGATCATAGAACAGGTGAAAGCTTAGCAAAGAAACTGTTCAATTGTTCCCCAAAATGTTTTTTTGTTTGTCTTTTTTTTTAAAAGATTCTTATTTATTTGACAGAGAGAGAGAGAGAGAGAGAGAGAGAGATGGGAAAAGGTCAGAGGGAGAAGCAGACTCCCCATGGAGCTGGGACCCCGATACGGGGCTCAGTCCCAGGACCCCGGGATCATGACCTGAGCAAAAGGCAGTCGCTTAATCAACTGAGCCACCAGTGCCCTCCAAAATGTTTTTAACTTTTTACATTCCTCCCAAAATGTATGTGATCCAGTTTCTACACGTCCTCGTTGCTATCTGGAGTTGGAGGGATCTAATTTCAGTCACTCTGTGTGTACGGAGGATTTTATTGTGGTTTTAATATCTGTTTCTCCGATGACAAATACTTGGAGCACCTTTTAATGTTCTCTTGGTCTAATGTTCCTCTTGTTTATGAAATGGGTATTTGCCTCTTGCCCAGTTTCACTGGATTGTGATATTTTTACTTTGATATTCAGAGGTTCTTTATATATTCTGGATGTAAGTCCTTTATCAGATATATGCATTACAATGCTTTATTCCCACTTTGTGGCTTTTCTTTTTATTTTCTTACTGGTCTCTTTTGCTGACTAGAAGGAATTCATTTAGATAAAGTCAAATTTGGTGATTTCCCACTCCCCATGTTTAGTCCTTTTTGTATTCAAAGGAAGAAGGTCACAACGTTGTTCTTTTGTTTTCTTCTAGAATATTTAGACTTTTGGCTTGCATTCATCTCAAAATAATTTTTGTGTATAGTCTGAGGTAAGCTCCCTTAATCATCTCATGTAACTGTCTGATTGTTCTATCATCATTTCTTGAGAAGACTTTCTTTTTCCCCCACTATATTGTGCAATAACTTGGCCAAAAATCAACTGACTATACATTTGTGGATCTATTTCTGGATTTCTTACTGAGCTCTCATATTTTTCTGTTCTTACTCTAATAATACAATAATTAGAATACTGTGGCTTAGAAAGATTCATAATTAGAGTGTGAGTCCTCTAACTCCATTATTTTCTTTAAAGATTGTTTTGCATGGAGCATGGGGTGTGGTGCATAAACAATGAATTCTGGAACACTGAAAAGAAATTTTTAAAAATAAACAAAAATTTTTTAAAAGATTGTTTACATTTCCATATAAGTTTTATCAGTTTGTATTTTTTTTGTAATAAAATGATCCATAATTTTAATCCAGGGTATGTTACATCCATCAGCCAGTCTGAAGAGAATTGACATATCAGTGGGTCTTCCCATTCTATGAGTGTAGTACATCTCTCCATTTCAGTCTCTGTCTCAGTAATGTTCATCAGTTTTCAGGGTAGATATCTTGCTTGTTATCAGACAATATTTTTCTGTATTTTGTGACTTTTAATGATATTAAAAATAGAGTTTCAAACTTCATTTTCTTTCTTTTAATTTAATTTTTTTTCAGTGTTCCAAAATTCATTGTTTAAACACCATACCCAGCACTCCATGCAATCCGTGCGCTCCTTAATACCCACCACCGGGCTCACCCAAGCCCCCACTCTTCTCCCCTCCAAAACCCTCAGTTTGTTTCTCAGAGTCCACAATCTCTCATGGTTTCTCTCCCCTTCTAATTTCCCCCAACTCACTTCGACTCTCCATCTCCCAAAGTCCTCCATGTTAATATCATTTTGTAATTGGTTCTTTCTAGTATATAGAAATTCACAAGTTTTATTTTGGTCTTGTATCCAATGACCTTGCTAAATTCACTCATTAATACAAGTATTTTTGGTTTTGATTTGTTTTTCAATTTTTTTAGGATTATTGATGTAAACAATCAAGTCATCTACGAATAAAGACAATTTAACTTCTAGTGTACCCAACTTAATGTCCCGTATTTATTTTTCAGGTCCAGTGTTTGCAAGGACCGATAGTATGATGTTAAAAGAAGTACCCAAAGTGAACATCCTCATTGTATTTCTAATCTTAGTTGCAAAACAACAAATAATTCATTAAGTAAGAATTACCTTAGTTACTTACTTCGTATAGGAGTATTTTCATAAATGCCCTTTATAGATTAAGGAAGTTTCTTTTCTTTCTTTCTAATTTGTTGTAAGATTTTTTTTTTTTTAATAATCATGAGTGGCTGCTAAGTTTACTTAAATACTTTCTCCTGCATGTGGTAAATGTCATTAATTGGTTTTCAAATATTAAACTAACCTTGCATTCTGAAAATAAATCCCTCTTGCTCATGTTGTGTTGTCCTTTCTTATGTATTGCTGAATTTGATTTTCAAAAAAAATTATGAATTTCTACACCTATGTTTCTGAGTTACTGACTCCTTTTTGGTAATATTTTTGTCTGATTTATTTATCAGAGATATTTTGACATAATAAAATTAATTGAAAATGTTTGCTTCTTCTCTATTTTCTTTTTTTAAGATTTTATTTATTTGACAGACAGAGAGGGGGTAGGTAGCAATGAAGGGAGAGGGAGAAACAGGCTCCCCACTGGCAAGGAACATGATGCAATGCTCAATCTTAGGACCCTGTGATCATGACCTGTGCTGAATGCAGATGCTTAACCCACTGAGCCACCTAGATGCCCCACTTCTCTATTTTCTAAGACTGCATGTATACAGCTTTAATTGTGAACTTAACATTTGTTAAGATTAATTAGTGCAACAATCTGAATCCAACATTTTCTTTGTGGGAAATTTTGAAATATTAATTTTATTTATTTATTTTATTATTTTATTTTCATATAAACATAATTAGCCTACATATAGTATGTCATCAGTTTTTGATACAGTTTTCAGTGATTCATTAGTTGCAGAATACCTAGTGCTCATCAGATCACATACCCTCCTTAACTCAATTTATTTAATACATGTAGACACAGTCAAGTTTTCTATTCCTCCTTTTTTAAGCTTTCATAGTTTTTGTCTTTAAAAATGCTGCCTGTCTCTTCCAAATGTCAAATTTATTGCAAGAAAGTTATTGCATTTATTTCCTTATTATTCTCTTGATGTTCGTGGAACCGAAGAATCTATAATATGTCTTACTTTTTATTTCTGATGTTGGTATTCATATGTATTTATCAGCTTTTAGTTTTTACTTCTTCTAACTTTGCCTGAGTTTCTCTTCTTTTTCTACTTTCCTAATATGGAAGCTTAGATGATCAATTTTATTTCTAGGATAATAAATTGACTTTAAATTTTCCTCTGAATGCTGCTTAAGCTGTATTTCACATATTTTAATATTTCTCTTTCATTTTCATTTGTATCTATTTCTTTTTAACAGATTAGTTTCTTATATTTGAAGGGTTTCTTTGTAAATATAAGGTTGGTTTTTGCTTTTTTATCCATTACAAGAATATTTACTTGTTATTTGGCATGTTTGATCCATTTGTATTTAGTGTAATTATCAGCATGGTTACATTTAAATATATTTCCATTTATTTTCCATTTGTCCCATCTGTTTTATTTCTCTTCCTCACACCTGCCTTTTTAATTAACTGAATATTGTTTTGGTTCCATTTTTCTTAGTTAGCATCCACTGGATTTACCTCTCTATTTTCTAATCATTTTAATGTTGTTTTATTACCATAATGTTGTTGCAATAACTTCTCCCAGTCTATTTACAAGTATTATATTATTCTAAATATAAGGTAAGAAACATATAATGCAATATTTTTCACGTTTTTATGCTGCTATTGTCATATATTTTACTTCTGCTTATGTTGTAAATGTCACAATATTTGTATTTTTTTTTACTTTACACATTCAATTATTTATTGAACTTATTAAAAATTGATTTAAAATGTTCAGTTTTATTTTGCCTTATGTAAACTACTTTTGGCACTCCTCCTTACTTTTTGTAAATCAGAATTTTAACCTGATAGTATTGTCTTCTGCCTGAGGAAATTTGTTTCATAATCTCTATTCTGTGAGTTTGCTGGTGATGAATTTACTCAGATTTTTTTTAATATGAAATACCTTAATTATACTTTTACTTTTGGGGATATTTTAATTGGATATGGAACTCTGAATCAACAGATCTTTTTTCAGCACTTTAAAGATGCAATTTCACTGCTTCTTGACCTCCATCCTGTCTAATTAAAAGTTAGTCATCATTATTATATTTATTCCCCTGTAATTAGTATATATTTTTCTGTGGATAATTCAGGATTTTCTCTTTATCCATTGTTTGTATTTTGACTATGTTATCTCCTTGTGATTTCCTGAGCTTCCTGGACCTATGAATGATTTTTTTTTCCTCCAAATTTGAACATTTCTGGTCATTATCTCTTCATTTATTTTCCACCTCTTTCTTTCTCCTCTCTTTCTGGAACTTTGATTCCATCCATAGTAGTCAATTTCATACCATTCCATATGTTCCTGAAACTCTGTTAAAATTGTTTCAGTATTTTCTTTTACCACTGGAATCCACATTATACTGATCCACTGACCGGTTCTTTCCCTGATGTATTCAAACTATATTTAGGTTCATTATTGCATTATTATTTCATATATTGTATTTCTCGATTCTAAAATTTCCACTAGGTTATTTCTTATAGCTTTTATGTCTTTCCTCAGAATGTTCAACTATTTACTGATTCTTTTGTGCTTTTCTTTTTTGTGATCTCATACCTGAGTCATTTACCCATCTGCTTCTCTTGTCTATGTTTTCTCCTTATTATTAACTATATTTCATTGCTTCTAGGTATGTTAGGGAATATTTATTGCATACATGATATTGAGGATTCATATAGACACTCTGGATTTTGTTATGTTCCCCATAATAATGTTGAGATTTTTGTTGCTGTTTTTGTTTTGTTTTGTTTTGTCCCCCCCCCCCCCACAGAAGGTAATGAAATTACAGTAGGTCTTCTTAGATTGAATTTATGCCTTTCTAGTGCCAGTTTACTTTGTTTTGTTTTGTTTCTTTGGTCCATGGATTTATTCTTTGTTCTTAAGCACAGTACTTCTGTGTTTTCAGTAAAAAAACTCATAGTTTTTACTAAACTCCTGTAATTTGATAAGATTACACTTCCAAATTATGTCTTCCCAGTACTGAGTAACTGCTTAAAACTTCACAGTTCTTTAGCTCTCAGCTGTTGGTTTTTGCTGGGTTTCATGGTGATTTCTGGGTGCCTTTCTCTTTTTTTTTTTTTTTTTAAGATTTTATTTATTTATTTGACAGACAGATATCACAGTAGGCAGAGCGGCAGGCAGAGAGAGGAGGAAGCAGGCTCCCTGCTGAGCAAAGAGCCCGATGTGGGGCTCGATCCCAGGACCCTGAGATCATGACCTGAGCCGAAGGCAGAGGCTTAATCCTCTGAGCCACCCAGGCGCCCCTGCCTTTCTCTTTTATATGAATTTTAGGAACAGTGAAAGATTTAGAAAATATTTGGTATGTAGAATTCAGGGCTTTCCAAATGTAAGTCATTCCATTCCATTCAAATTCCCATCTATTTCCAGTCTTAAGTTCACACCTCTTTCTCTCTTTTTTTTTTTCCATTTCATTTTATTTTATTTCTTATCTGTGTTCCAGCTTCATTGTTTATTCACCACACCCAGTGCTCCATGCAATCTTTCTCTTTTGCCCCGTAACACTATTTTTTTATGTCTGAGTTTTTTTCACCAATATCTACACAGAAAAAGCTGATTATGTGTAGAATTAAGTTCATTTATCTCTCATTTCAGGAATCATATCTGCCTAGTTTTGAATGCTCTCCAAGATTCAGAATATTCTAAAATGTTATTTCAGAGTTGTAATTGTTATTGCCATTAGTATAAGTCCAATACAAGATACTGTGATGTTCCAGAATTGGACCTTTCTTCAAAGTATTGATACTAATAGAAAGTTTTATGTGTTACAGTTCTTTAACTCTAGGAATGTTTAATTAATTATTTATCAGGGGTGCAAACATAGCCCACACAGGATATGAGAGTAGCTTATGGTCGAAAAGAGCTAACATTTATCCTTATTTCATCTTGTACCAAAGGCTTGGCAGACAATATCACCTGAGACCATATCTGTAGTTAGATAATGTTTTTATTACCATCATATGAGACAATGAAGTCATAAAGGATTGTCTTGACTTACTCAAAGCTGTAGAGTTATATGTGATACATCAGGATTCAAGTAATTATCAAATTCTAACATCTGTAATCTTTCCATTGATCTAAATATTTCTGAAGTTTCTCTTTTATCTAAATGTTTATATATTTATTTGAGAGAGAAAGCAGGGGGAATGGTAGAAGGAGAGGGAGAGAGAGAATTTTTTTTTTTAAGATTTTATTTATTTATTTGACAGAGAGAGAGATCACAAGTAGGCAGAGAAGCAGGCAGAGAAAGAGTGGGAAGCAGGTTCTCCACTGAGCAGAGAGCCTGATGTGGGGCTCAATCCCACAACCCTGAGATCGTGACCTGAGGCGAAGGCAGAGGCTTAACCCATTGAGCAACCCAGGTGCCCTGGGAGAGAGAGAATCTTAAGCAAGCCCCACTCAGCACAGAGCCCAACAGAGGGCTCAAATCAATCCAGGACTCTGAGATCATGACCTAAGTCAAAGTCAAGAGTCAGACTCTTGATTTATTGAGCCATCCAGGTTTCCCAGTGATTTTTTTTCTTAAGGGAGCCCAACTTATGGTTTGAACTGATGACCCTGAGATCAAGACCTGAAATGAAAGTTTCAGACAGTTTTGTTGACAGAGCCACCCATGTACACTAAATATTTTTGACATTTCTGAGATTCCACCATATCAAAGATGTGAATGCTTCCATCATCTAGTCCCACCAGGTGGTACTTCAGCATATATAAGAAACTGGTTTTATACTGATTTGCAAGTGTTGATTGGCAGCAGTTTGTGTGGAGCTCTGTGTTAAATGATGCTGTGGCTTCTTTAGGATTTTGTAGAATAGATATTTATTAAATATTAGTAATGTTTACCATAGACACCAAAGTTGGAATTGTGGGTATAAGTGCCAGGTAACTAAAAATGAATTGGAAATGGTTCTCCACTTTCTTGGAGAAAATAACTTAGTAATTTAAATAATAGAAAAGGAAGGAAGATAGCAATGGTCTTGGGAGGGGTGATCCCCACAACAAATGATCTCCACAACAAATGATCTCCACAACAAATGATCCCCACAACAAATGATCTCCACAACAAATGATCTCCACAACTCTCTGGCCAATAAAATGAGGCAATTTAAGCGTGAAAGCTTTTCAATGGCAATCCCAGGACAAGTTGCATGGATTACCAGGGCAAGGAGCTTCTGTCATTTCTCAGTCCAAAGTTTCTTCTGGGAAATGATGCTTATAGAATACTCAGTTTGGATTTACACACACTTTGGATCAGATTTACACAAACAGTGTGGATCACACAAACTTTGACAAATCCCTGGAGGGAACTCTGGAAAACATAAGCTCAAGTGTACCCTTTTAGATGTGGTTAATCCTTCCTCTTATGATGCCATACTAAGGACCTTTGGAAGCCTTAGAAAACCTGATAGTCTCAGTCAAGGAAAATTGTAGGGACATGTGTGTGTGTGTGTGTGTGTGTGTGTACACATGCATGTGCTCATGCAAAGTCACAGACTGAATGCTTGTATGCTCTCAAAATTCACAGACTGAATGCTTGGTTCTAGGAGAAAGGGAAATAATTAGTTCCTGAGGCTGGGTCTGATAAAATTTAGTGCCCTTAAAAAACAGACAGAAGAGATCTTTCTCTCCCTCTCTCTCTCTCTCTCTCTCTCCTCCCCACCCCCCATACCCCCTGTCTCTGCCATGAGAGAATGCAGCAAGAAGGCAGCCATCCGCAAACTAAGAAGAGGCCCTTAACCAGAGACTGAGTGAGCCGACAACTTGAGCTTGGATTTCCAGCTTTCAGAACTGTAAGAGACAACTTTCTGTTACTTAAGCTGTTCACTTCTATCATATTTTGCCATGACATCACAAGCAAACTAATATGTAGGTTTTGGTGTTATTAATAATTGCATTAATTATTAGAGGGTTTTTAACTTATTAATTATTATTATTTTCCATGTATAATTCAACCTTTAAGCATTTTGCTTACTCCATTCTTTTACCCCTGACAGCAATCCAACCCCCAGAAATCCTATGAGTTGGGTATATGATCTCCATTCTGTATCTAAGGGAACTGAAGCACATGATTAAGCCAATAAAGTATATGTTTAAGATTCAAATTCAGATGTGTTTGGAAGAAAATTTGGCTGCCAACTAATGAATGTAGTAGTATAATAGAAGTTTGAGCATTAGATATGAAATATTCCTTCTGGACAGTGGTGTCCTTAATCTTCCCAGAGTCTTTTCATAATTATCAAGGGCTCTCAACACCTACCTAGCTCCTTCCAGATATCTTCTGGGAAATACAGGTTCTCACAACACTAGTTAGATGTGGGACTCTTCCACAAACAACCAAATCACCTGCAGGCTTGACTTTGAGTATTCAGTAAGACCTGCTGTCTAGAGCCTTGTGAACCCAACTCACCTGTCTTATCAGGCCTACATGCTCATGCTATTGAACACCACCCTTGGCCTTGGTGCTGAGGCCCACAGTGTTTCCCCACTGTCAGTCCCCAGTTCACACTCAATACCACCCCAGGACACCTAAATATTGTTGGTATTGCAGCAGAAAGAAATAGGCCAGGCTGTCCCATAGGACTGATGGAAAACTTACTCCCTCTTTTAAAATATTACTAGCCTCAGGTACCAAGAGATTCAACTTCAGAGAATGAAATCAGAAATCTAGAAGCTTCTTTAAAAGTCAGGCATGGAAATCTCTGTTTTGTTTGACTTTAGTTGAATGATTCTAGCTATTTTCTTCCACTAATATCTGGAGTTCAGCCAACCACAGGACACTTGCTTTCTGTTCATTTGTAAATTAATATATCTGGAAGTGAAGATTGTCTCTGAAAAAAGCAGATTCCCTTTTCTCCAAATGTAATAAAATTATGTTTGGGGAAGCCTCTGTTGATGTCCAAGAATCTTTATGAGCCTTTTAAAGTCATTGTTTTCTTCTCACAAATGAGAACTTGCTGATGCCAAGGAGTAATGAACTGGAAAACCGCATGGTGACAGTTGGTTCTTAAGCTGGCCCGGGTGCATAGCAAGGCCTGCTGGGGAAGGAAGCTTTTGACTTCCTTATTTCTTGCTTGTTCTCTGTTTGCTATTTTTCCTTTTTTTATTCCTCCCTTCTCTCTTGCCCCCTCCCTCCTTTATCCCTTAAGCAATACCTACAGGGTTTAAAATAGACTGGCCCGGGGTCAGTTAGTTGAGTGGTCAGTTCCTGTTGTATGAACATGATACTTAATTATGTTCAGTTTCCTCATCAGTGGAATGGTGACAATACACCCTTCCTCACTTCCTTTCTCCAAAAACAATCTATCTTTGATTCAAGTATCTAATTCTACCCTATCCAACTTCTGTGACTTAAAGGGATAGAGAAGACCCCTACATTCTAGAGCACTTGAGCCATTATAGTCACTAATGATCATTTTGTTCCCCTGTAGAACAAGTAATTCAAAAACCCAGACTTTGGGGTTGGTATTGGTTGGCTGTGACATGGGGGAGTAGACTTCTCTCTCTGCCCCTGAAAGCATGCTGCCTCAGATGTCTAGAATCCTTTACAATAGGGGAAGGTACTCTGAGCATGAAGCTGTCACACCAAATGGGGACAAAAGAATGGGGGACAATGGAAACTCAGTCCCTGATCATGCTCTATACCTACATTAGACCTGGACTCCCGGTACATGGGGAAAATTCCCTTATACTTTAAACCAGTTCAAGGAGGTTTTTTGTTTTTTATATCCCAAACCATCCTAACTGTGTTTATGTCAAAGTCAAATGTGACCATTTACACCCACAATTAATAGTATATCCCCAAGAGGTGTTCATTAACTTCCTTCCCTCTAATTTAGACTTTCTCCTTTTATTCATTGACTCTCCTTTTCTTCTCTCTGTAACCCAAACATATCTTGGCATTACCAGACCTGAAAATCCACATGAAGTATGAAAATGTTGTTAGGATTTCTTTGTTTCTCAGAAACAAGGACCTTTTCAATTTACTCAAAGCATGGAAGGGTTAGTGCATGGAGACACATTACAAAAGGAAACCTGGATTCTCAGCCACTTGTACAAGCTCGGATGGTTCAAAAAATAGCTGGAAAGAGCAGAAACCACAGTTCCTCTGGGCCTCATGACCCAGTGTTTTCCGTAAACTGGAACTCGTGAGTCCTTTTTTTATGTCCTCAGCAGAAGAAACCTGTACAGCCATACTCTAATGGGACCTATCAACTGCCTTTCTACAAATACTTCCTGCCCCAGTGGCCTCTGCCTCAGTACCTCTCATTTCAATGCAAAAGACAAAAGATGTGATGGGTACATACCTCCAGTGGGACAAAGCTCTCAGTCCACCAGCCACCCTGTGAATTGGCTGTAAGAAGCCATTGTTCCTTCTTTAGTCCAGTCATCTTTGACCAGAGTTCAAGAGTCACACTGCATAGAACAGAACTATCCATATGTATTCAAACAACTGTCAGTTATCAAATAGTTAGGTAAGTACATTGTGTTAGGTACTTGCCATAAATAAAATAATCGAAGAACTTTTCAGGTAAAGTTGCCTTAGAAATAGGAAGATGGTGCAAACAGATATTAATCAAGTTGTAATATGAAAAGGAAGGCCACAGTGAAAGCATAGAAATATGTTGTGTGGGGGAAGAAAAGTATATCTGATACACAGTAGGCAGAGAATTCTGCCACTCTGAGCTATGCTTGAGTCGAGATCTAAATGCAATGTGGGAATGAACTACTTCAATACTAGAAGAAAGAGTTTTGGAAGGAAACATCTGGTGCAAATGTCCTGATTCAAGAATGTGCTTGATTTGTTGAAGGAACAATCCACAGGTCAGTCAGTGTGCTTTCAGTGATGTGACAACAGGGAGAGGGTACGAGATCTGGACAGATGGTGGAATTGGTGTCCCTCTTTCCTCGGTAATGACCTTAAATGGTGCCAGTGATTTTCAGAGGGGTCCAAGTTCATGTGGGCTTCTGTGGCTTGGGTTCTCTGGTAGAGGGAACTGAGATACAGGTCTTGTACTTCCAAGTCTCACAGTGAGGTCACTCACCCTATTTCTTCCCATTAGGTCCACTTAATGAATTCAGTACTTTTTCAATTCTTGGCACTTCCCTGTGGCACCTGGTCCTCTCACCCACATTTTCCTTCTGAGGTGCCTCACCCTGCAGCTAGAAGGATTCTCCTAGGGCAGCCTGTAGACACAGCATGAGAATTTCATGTCTCCTGCAACTAGACCATCGCTGCTGGAGGACAGGTGCTTTATCTTGCTCCCAGGTGTCATCTCACAGCTTTGAATAGCACCTGGTATATAATTGGTCCTCAGGAACTCTTGGGGACTGCCAGTATCTCTGTGTTCAACACAACTGTTTTTGATCCTCCACTGAACCCCTTGTTGGTTCTTGCTGCCCTAGGGTCCTGCAGATTGGAGAAGCATTTCTCCTCTGAGCAATGACGTAGGTTCCTCGTTGGAATCTTGGCTAGCTTTAATTTAACATAAGTTTAAACTTTTATTAGGTTTCTATGGTTTAACAAATTTTTTTTAATTGGTCTTTGTCCCGATTCCTGACATAATGCTCCTAAAATCCACCTGAGTGATGAGTGTCTTTTATATTTTACTGAGGTGACTCGAGAACTGAGGAAGACTACATAACTTCAGTATGGGGGCTTGTTGCCATTAAGGTCAAGCCAGGATCTGAGGATTGGGACCCTCAGTCCTACCCCTTGACTTCCCCTAGAAGAGAGAGGAGCTGAAGACTGAATCAGGTCACAGTGGCTAATAGTTTAATTAATCACATCTATACACTGACACTTCTTTAAAAACTTCTAAAGTATAGGATTAAGGGAGCTTCTGAGCTGGTGAAGACAAGAATGTGTTGGGAAGATGGACCACACTAAAAGGGCATGGAAACTCTATACTACATATTGCACCCCTCCCCCAAAACCCTGTCTGATGCATCTATTTTTATGTTGTATCCTTTATAAGAAACCAGTAATCATGAATGCTTTCTTGAGTTCTGTAAGTTGTTCTAGCAGATTATGGAACCCGAGTAGGGGGTTGTGGGAATCCACACATTTGTAGTTAGCTGGACAGAAGTGTGGGTGGTCTGGGGATTGCACTGGGGATTGCACTTGTAGCTGGATTCTAAAATGAGGAGCTGACATCTAAAATGAGGGCAGTCTTGTGGGACTGAGCCCTTACTCTATGGGATCTGCACTAACTTTAGATAGTCAGTTTCAGAATTGAATCAAATTATTGGAGCCCCAGTTGGTGTTGAAGAATTGAAATATTGGTTGTTGGTGTTGGGAAAAAAGCACACAATTCCCAAAAGGAAGTCTATTAGGTCAGTGTTTTTAACTTTCCTCTTGTCAAATATTTAGGATTAATTCTTAGAAGATTATTAGGATGACAGTTGGGAGGTATTATCCAAGGATAATACCCCATCTGTAAGGATCAGAGGTAGAGTGGGCCAGTGGCTTGGGTTGGATTCTAAGCTGTTGGGCCCAGTTGGGATGTTGGTATTTTGCTAAAAGCAGCCAGAAGGCAAATAAGCTGAAATGAGATTTGGGATTGAGCCAACAGCCATGTGTAAAGTGCTAAGGACCAAAGCTTGTGAAAACAAGAGCCAACAAGCATGGCCATGGAGCCATACAAGGTTGCTTCATCCAAGGGTCAGTATCTAGGCTAGGGCTAGAGTCAGCAGGCACAGCCTGGGACTAGGGAGAAGGGATCAAAATTAGTGGGGCTAAAAGGCTCTGCAGAGTCTCCATCTACCCTTTATCTGTTAATGAAGGCAACTGATACTCAGCTTCACTTAGGAAACAAGGTCATCAGATAGGTCACCTACTGTCCTGCTCCATAGTCATGGAGAGAATTAGGATTCTAGGGAAGAAGACCAAGTAACAGTTAAAAGGAAGTCAGAGATTTCCTGTAGGATAAATACAACCAGTTGTTCTTGTTGTCTGAATGATGTAGACCAAAGGGCAGACCACATGCATGCACATTGCCCACCTCTGAGGATCCTTGCCATGGCTGCACTGGCAGGGGTGTGTGAGGGAGAGGGTTTTTCAGAAGAGAATCTGCTGCTTCTCCAGCCTTAAGGTATACAGTTATGGGAGGAAATCAGTAATGCTAAGAGAGTCTAAGGAAGCAGAACTGGAGGCAGAAACGTTCTACCTTAAATTATAAGGTAAAATAGCATTGTGGCTAAGCAGGCTTCTACCAGAACAAGACCAGCTAAGGTCAAATGCTGGCCCTGCTCCTTCTTATCTGTGTGATTCATGCTCCGGATTAATAGGCACATCTGCCTGTTAAGAGGCTGCCTCACTGCTGTTCATTTAGTCTTTTGGGTCACCTATAAAGAAAGCCAAACTATCAGGATAAGAAAGCTCTATTTCTGCTATCAGCCCTTTGTGTTAATCCTATCCCTCCTCTCCCTATTCCCAAACACGGTCTTTAGCTCAAAATGTCTGCTCAAACAGAAGCTTCTCTTTGAGTATCTGTAGCCTAGGTGTAATGGATCAGTGGGTTCTCCTAACTGGGTTCTCCTAAGCACTCAGAGACCAAGCCTAAGTAGAAGCTCAGCAGGGATCTGTGTTAATAAACAGGAGTAACAGGGAGTGCATACACCAAAGCATGGACCTTTCCTCCTCTAGGGTTTGGAAAACGAACACAAGGGAAGAGAAGCAGTCCAGGACACAATGTTGGTCACTTAGTTGGGAGACCCTAAAGCAAAAGCAAGAAATCTCAATTCCCCGTTAACTTCACTTTACCAAGCTGTCTTTCTGTCATGGGAGGATAAACAGAACATTTTTTCCCCCCCAAGGAAAAAGGGGAAAAAAAAAAACAACTAAGGCATTTTTGGTATTTTTTTGTTGTTATTCAATACTATAATTTCAGCACGTAAGTACTTCATAGAGGAGCAAAATGGAAAATCGCATGCCATCCATCACTCACCCTCCCCTAGGTGGTATTTATGTACCCTCATCAGAGGCAAAATATGGTCTTTTGAGTCAGAGTCGGAATAAAACCCCTGTCATTCTCTCACTCTGTTGTCACGAAGGAACCTTTCTTCAAACGCAGGTTGCATTAGGCAAAAGTGGTTGTGTGTTTGAAATTAAATCACTCAAATCTGATTAAAAACAGGATGTGTAAGCTTCCATTGGGGTTCCTACTTGAATGGGGTGCCATACAAAATCAAGTTGTATTGTATTGTACGGAACGGCTTTGTATTAATGTTCAGAATAACAAGGTCCCGCTGAGAGCCCTTCACGTTTCTCAGTGGTGCTTCAAGTTTGTCAAAATTTTTCAGGAAGGGATTTGTACCACCTTTGCTGCATGAACCACAGTTTGAGGGGAAAAAATAAAGGATTGGTGAATTAAAATGACATATTTTTATTACTCTGAATGAGGGCAATCTTATGCTGTTCATTTACCCTCTTTTCTGGATTTCTGTGCAATGTGGCAGGAAGAATTTGGGCTGTGTAGCCTTGTGTCAAAGGTCAGCTCTCCTGCTCACCTGTCTTAATAGTGTCTTCATGGATAAAATTAGGCATAATGTTACCAAATTTGACTTACTTCACTTAGCATAACCCCCTCCAGTCCCATCCATAGTCGATGCAAATGGTAGGTATTCATCCTTTCTGATGGCAACATAATGTTCCATTGCATATATGTACCACATCTTCTTTATCCGTTCAACTGTTGAAGGGCATCTCGGCTCCTTCCACAACTTGGCTATTGTGGACATTAGCAATAAACATTAGGGTTCAGGTGCTCCTTCTTTTCAGTACATCTGTATCTTTGGAAAGAAACCAGAGAGGGAGACAAATCATGAAAGACTCTGGACTCCAGAAACAAACTGAGGATTACAGAAGGGAGGGGCTGGGGGGATGAGGTATTCAGGTGATGAGTATTAAGGAGGGCACAGGTTGTGATGAGCACTGGGTGTTATATACACAACTAATTTATTACTGAACACTACATCAAAAACCAGTGATGTACTATATGTTAGTTATTGAGAATATATGAGAACAAAAAATAAAAATAAATAAAATAAAAACTAGTGTCCTTTACCCCCCCCCCAAAAAAAGAAAAAAAAATAACAAATTTGAGATGTTGTTGCAAAAAAAGAAGAGACAGATCATGACAGAAGATCATGGCAGGTAGGAAGGCAAGGAGTAGAAACACTGAGCAGATGGGCAGGAAAGGAAGCTAAGAATGAGGGTTTTGTTTGTTTGTTTGTTTTGTTTTAATACCAGCTTGCTAGGGTGACCATAACAAAGTAGCACAGGGTAGAACAGAAGTGTACTGTCTCAGGCTGGAAGTCCAAGATCAAGATGTCAGTAGATTTGGTTTCTTGAGGCTTCTCTCCTAGCAGAGGGCACCTTCCTCCTGTCTCTCCATGACCTTCTCTCAGCTTAGACACACCCCTCATGGTCTCTCTGGGTCCACATTTCTTCCCAAGGGTGCCAGGAAAACTGGATTAGGGACCAAGCTCATGACCTCATGCTAGTTTAGTCGCCTCTTTAAAATCTCTGCCTCCAGATACAGTCACATTCTGAGGCACTGGGGATAGAGGCTCCAACATATGGATTCGAAGGGGACACAGTTTGACCCAAACAATTCTGTTCTGTCATTCTTCCTTTGGAGCCACAGCAATATTTTATACAGTTAAAAGCAAAATTAGATCAAAACTTTTCAAAGCAATTTCTAAACATGTCATATAAATTAATCTTTTTCCCATTTCCAGACTAACATGGAACAACTCTACTATAGTCTGATAGCAATTAAAATTTTTAAACAGAATACAGATAAAACTACCTGAAAATTCTAGAAATTGAACCGTAACAGGGGGTTATAAGCTAAAGTAAATGTGTGAATAAATTTTCCATGACAAGAATGATATTTGCAAATATGCCCCCCACTTCTTTCATCTCCCTGTTCTGATTCAAAGATGGATCTCATCACCAGATGTGCAGTGGGCATGGAAAAACAAAATAGGACAAAATGAAACAAACAAACAAACAAATCTACCCCTGTGGAAACCTTTATTTCTAGCCAGAGGACAGAGATCGTAAACTCCCACATGTCAGAGAGTATGGGAGAAATTTCCACTCCTCGTCTCAAAAATACATTCTTCTCTCCCAGTCATGTTCTGAGGACAACCTCAGAAGCGGAACTGCACGGCCACCAAAGCAGCATCCCATCCTAGGCATCTAAAACCCTAACATGAGACCCTGCTCTCTGCCAAAGGGGTGCTAAGAATACGGGTCCCTGTAGTTTGGAGAAGACCCTTTGTTCCTTTTCTCACCCCTGTGAACTAAAATTCAGCCATATGGAATTAGCCAACAACCTGGAAAGGCTAATGTCTAGAAAGAAACCTGTCTTACTGGCCAGAGGAACTGGGAAGAGTGGCCCCTGGAGGGCCACTGTTTCTGGGTGGAAAAAACTCTGAGATCTGAGAAGGGGACACCTGTTTCCTATGTACGAACTCGCCCAAACCCAGGATTCACTCCTGGGAAGCGCTTGGGTAAGGCATAGAGAAGAAGCATAGAGGAGGCTCTAGGAACCAGGCTGTGAAATAAACCATAGACTAAACCCCAGACCAAGCCCTGGGTGGTACATGTGCAGACAGATCCAAACAACAGAGCAAAGACTTGGAACGCTTAACTGACATAAGCAACACCAACCCCAGAAGGTGGGATAGAACTTGTAGGTTCAGGTGAATCACGTGATTGTCTGTTGAAACAAAAATCAACTTCGTTCGGGGGACTTTAGCAGAATCCAGAGTCTTGCGAAATAATATTCAAAGTGCCCACGAGACCCTCCAAAATTGATATACAAAGGCAACACAAACAAGCAAACAAAAAATCAAAAACATCTAACCATAAAGCAGCTATTATAACGACATCCCAGAAGCGAAGATGAACACTCTTGAAACAACTGAAACGGTAAGTGTAAAGATAGATGAACAGAAAAATGGAAACAATAAAAAAGAAAGAATGGACATTTTAGAACTGACAAATTCAATATAGGAAATAAAAGAATCCATTGAGTGGTCTCAGTAGCAGAATGGAGAAAGAATAGGAAACAATTGGTGTATTTAAAGATGGGTAGAAATTACACAGTCTGAAGAACAGAGAGAAGAATTTAAAAATTAGAAGAGGGGCACCTGGGAGGCTCAGCTTATTAAGCACCTGACTCTTGATTTCAGCTCAGGTCATGATCCCAGGGTCATGAAATCAAGCCTTACATTGGATCTCGTGCTCAGTGGGGATTCTGCTAATGGATTCTCTCTCTCTGCCCCTCCCCCTTCTCATGTTCTCTCTCTTTCCCTCTCTCTCTCTCTCTCATTCTTTCTTAAATGAATAAATAAATATTTTTTTTTAAATGAGCAGATGCACAGGGACCCATGGACAAGTTTTAAGACTCTGATTTCATGTCATTGGAAACCTAGAAGAAGAGAAATAGGTGTGGAAATAAAAAAAAA
This sequence comes from Mustela nivalis, assembly GCF_964662115.1. Classification (NCBI taxonomy): domain Eukaryota; kingdom Metazoa; phylum Chordata; class Mammalia; order Carnivora; family Mustelidae; genus Mustela; species Mustela nivalis. Next base: position 7,385,182 of record NC_139025.1, on the reverse strand, counting down.
ATAAAAATAAAAAAACATTGGCTATAAAATCACCCTTAGTTTTGAGACCTACATATCTAGATTCAGGAAGTCCAGGAAAACTAAAACAAGACAAGATGAAAGAAAATCATGCATGAAAATATGGTTTACAATGCTAAAAACTGAACATAAATGCAATACTCAAAAATGAATAATCCAGTTAAAAAATGGGCAGAAGACATGAATATTTTTTTTCCAAAGAAGACATAAAGATGATCAAAAGACACATGAAAGGATGGTCAGCATCATTGATCAACAGGGAAATACAAATCAGAACTACAATAAGATATCACCTCACACCTGTCAGAATGGCTAAAATCAACAACACAAGAAATAAAAGGTGTTGGCAAGGATGTGGGGAAAGGGGAAACCTCTTGCACTGTTGGTAGGAATGCAAGATAGTGCAAGACAATATGGAGTTTCCTCAAAAAGCTAAAAATTTAAAATTGGGTAGTACTACCTAATTTCCCACATTTGAACTACTAGGTATTTTTTTTAAAAGATTTTATGTGTTTATTGGACAGACAGAGATCACAAGTAGGCAGAGAGGCAGACAGAGAGAGAGAGGGGGGAAGCAGGCTCCCTGCTGAGCAGGGACCACCACCCCTCCCGCATGCAGGGCTCAATCCTAGGACCCTGAGATCATGACCTGAGTGGAAGGTAGAGGCTTAACCCACTGAGCCACCCAGGCACCCTGTACTACTAGATATTTACCAAAGAATAAAAAATACTAATTCAAAGGGATACATGCACCCCAATGTTTACAACAGCATTATCTATAATAGCCAAAATATGAAAACAGCCCAAGTGTCCATTAACCGATGGATGGATAAAGCAGTTGTGGTATATAAATATACATTTGTGTGTGTGTGTGTGTGTGTGTGTGTGTTACTCAACCATCAAAAAGAATGAAACCTTTCCATTTGCAACAATGTGGATGGAGCTAAAAAGTATTATTCTAAGCAAAATAAGTCAGTCAAAGACAAATACTATATGATCTCACTCATATGTGGAATTTAATAAACAAAAGAAATGAACAAAAGAAGAAAGAGAGGCAAACCAAATAAACCAGACTCTGAACTATAGAGAACAAAAGTGTCGGTTACCAGGGGAAGGGGTGTAGGAGGATGGGGGAAAATGAGGGGTGGGATTAAGGAGTGTACCTGTCCTCCCGAGCAGCAGATGTTGTATGGAAGTGTTGAATCACTCTATTGAACACCTGACACTAATATTACACTGTGTGTTAAGTAACTGGGATTTAAATAAAAACTTAAAAAGATTAACAGGAGAAAAGCAAACAAACAACAAAAAGAAAAAATAAAACAAAATAAAATGCCGAAAACTGAAGATAAATTACCAAAAAGAAAAAAAAATATGTCTAGAGCAATTAGAGGGGGAAACAATCACATATAAAAAAAATCAAACTGATAAGAACAGATACTACCATGCTCAGCAAAGTAAGTCAAGCGGAGAAAGACAACTATCATATGATCTCCCTGATATGAGGAAGTGGTGATGCAACATGGGGGCTTAAGTGGGTAGGAGAAGAATAAATGAAACAAGATGGGATGGGAGGGAGACAAACCATAAGTGACTCTTAATCTCACAAAACAAACTGAGGGTTGCTGGGGGGAGGGGGTTTAGGAGAAGGGGGTGGGGTTATGGACATTGGGGAAGATATGTGCTTTGGTGAGTGCTGTGAAGTGTGTAAACCTGGTGATTCACAGACCTGTACCCCTGGGGATAAAAATATATGTTTATAAAAAATAAAAAATTTAAAAAAATCAAAATGACTGGATTTTCCATCAGAAATCATAGAGCAACATTTAGTCTCTAGTTTCAAAGGTACAGAGGCCTATATATTTCATTATGTCATACTCCGGAATTCTGTTGGAACCAGAAAGCAGTACAATATTTTTAAGCTGTTGAAAGAAAAGAACTATCGGCCCAAAATTTTATACATAATAAAAACATCCAAAGGAATAAAGACAAAATAGAAACATTCCCAGATAAAGGTAAACTAAGAGAACATGTCATTGGTTAATTTTTCTTATAAGTGATTGCTAAAGGAAATTGTTTATAGCAAATGATTGCAGTTCGAGGAAATCTTGGAACTGCAGAAATGGCAAGTATTTGGGTGTATAATATAGTATTTTTACCCATGTAAATTATTTAAAATATGAACAAACATTGAGCACAGAAACGGTAATATTATTTCAAGTATATAGATGTAATACATACAAAGATCTAAAATAAAGTGGGGAAGGTAAATACAACCATAAGTAAAATCTTAACTTGCTTACTAACTATGTTGTTGGCAATGGCATAGGAATATGTGGTTCTGAGAGTATTGTATATGTGTGTTGTGAGATCAAACAAATAAAGAATTATTTTGGTATTATTGGGAAGTGGCATCTTTGTCACAGGACAGATAGCATATTAAGGAAATTCAGTAAAAAAAAAAAAAAAAAAATCTAATAAAGTTCCAAAAATAGTTAACTGAGAAAAATAAAGATTCAAAAACCAGAAGAAATAGATAGATACTTATAAAAAGAATAGAAAATGTAACAAGGAACCAAACATAAATTATAAGAGTAAAAAATCAGAATTGTGAGATTAAAAACTCAAGGGATAGTCAAATGGCAGACTCAAATCAGATGAACTTGTCAGCCGGAGGACAGATGCTGTGTGACCGGGTAGCCAGCAATGTAGCAGTGAGCTGAGTCAGAGCAGAAAACAGGTTGATCATATCTTTAAATTACTGGAAAGAGGAAGAGTCTGTCAAGAATTCTATAGCCAGCCAAACTGTCATGCAATGTAAAGGTGATATAAATATCTTTCAGACACATAAGAATGCACTAGAAACAGTACCTTGCTAGAAGAATAATTAGCAGAGGCATGTCAGAAAGACACACATGTACAGACACACACACACAATCCAGAAATAATGGGACATTAAAATTTTAAATAATAATATTTAAAAAGAGGATCTTTCTCTTAATCTAGAAGTGAGGAAAGATACTGTGTTTTTGTTTATTTTTTTAGTGTTTGGTCAAAAATGAAATATTATATAAACATGGCAATAGGGCACCTGGGTGGCTTAGTCATTAAGTATCTGATTTCAGCTCAGCTCATGATCCCAGAGTCTTGGGATCGAGCCCTGCATTGGGCTTCCTGCTTAGTGGAAAGCCTGCTTCTCCCTCTCCCTCTCCCACTCTCCACTGTGTTCTCTCTTTTGCTGTGTCTCTCTCTGTCAAATAAATAAAATCTTAAAATCTTTAAAAATGACAATAGAATGGTTAAGTTACAGCTCATAGGGAGTAAAAGGAAATAGAAAATATTTCATCAATCCAATAAAAAGACAGAAAGAAAAAATGAAAAAAATGGAATACATAAAATAAGAAATTATAAATAAATCCACATACATCAGTCATCATAATAAAAGTAAATGTTTAACTTTCCAGATACAAAGATAAGTTGTAAGATTGGATGAGAGAGAGAGAAACATAATGTCTTATTAAACTTGGAAGTAAAAGGTTGAGAAAATATATATCAGGCAAAACTAACCAAAAAAAGATGGTGTCGTTATTTTAATATCAAGAAAATAAATTGAAGTCCAAACACATTCTAGGGAACAAGAATGTATCAGGAAGGTATTGCAATTTAGAACTTACATATATCCAATTATATATCCTCAAATTATATAACAAAAATGACAGAATTGCAATAAAAAGCTGAAGAATCTAACATCACAGCAGGAGAAATTAATATGCCTCTCTCAGAACTGATGTCTGAGGGACAAAATAATAAAGATCTAGAATATTTAAACAACATAATTACTGAGTGTGATATAACAGAAAATATAGACACTTGTGGCCGTGTAATTAGGGAGTAAGTACTCATTTTGAATATGTATGGAGAATATAGAAATGTTGACCATTTCCTAAACTACAGATCCCAAATATCTGGAAGGATGAGGAACATAAGAGCTTTCTGTGTTGTGTCCTACCTGCTCATGCCTCTTTTGGAAGAGCCATTTTGGAGAACAACTGATACTAGCTAATAAAACTAGAAAAGCATATGTCCTATGCATCAGCACTTCTATTTTTAGACCATTTCTATTCATTGCACAAGGATTCATGTACAAGAGCTATATTGCAGTACTGTTCAAAATTGTCAAAAATTGGAAATACCCTAAATGTCCATGAACCAGAGACTGAATAAGTAAATTGAGTCAAATTATACAGTGTCATATTACTGTGCTGGTGAAGCTGTTAAGCTGATGCACTAGAGCTTCATGAATTGACCAATGTCAACAACATCCCAGTCCAAATTCATTTTCCAAAACTTTTTTGAGGCCAGATGTGTTTTGGTATTTTTTTTTAAATTCAGAGAGGAATATATCTCTATTTTAATAACATCCTCAGCAGAATCGGAGCCAGCAGTATGAAACCAAACTTACTAATACTTCTATAGAAAAAAAATATATGAAAATTGAACAGCTACACATAAATTCCAATCATGTTTTGCTACCTAATGGGTTCAGGTAAAGGTAGATTTTTTTCTGCCAAACACATTTTGGAGAAAAAATTTGGTTTTCAGACACTTTGACCTTTCGGGCTCTTGTAGAGATTCTGCCCGTGTATTCAATGAAAAACAGTTGCAAAAATAGGCATGTACTATGACAACATCTACACAAATTTTTTAAAATGCTTAACACAACATATTTTATGGCAACATGCATGTTTAGACATTTATAAAAACTACTCAAGGGACTGAGTAGTTTTGGGGAGAGTGTTTACTTCTGAGGAGATAAAGAAGTGAGATCAGTGAGGAGGAAAGGAAAATTCAACTGTATTTGTATTGTCTTCTTCTTGTTGTTTACACAAAAAGTTGGGGAGCATCTTACAAACGAAGTCACTAAAAGTAAAAGAAGTATTTAACCAGATGGGAAGAGTGGGAAAGGAGAGGAAAGGCAGAGATAAAGCATATGAAAACCTCAGAAGTATATAGACCATGGCACTGTCCAGAACACAAGATGGTTCTGCGGCTGGGGAACAGGGTCCTTGTTGGATTGGGAAGATGTAGGAGATGAAGCTGGAGAGGAAAGAAGAGCAGCTGCCATCCTGAAACTGGGGTTGGGGAGGATGGTCCAGGAAAGGGTATGACCAAATGTGTGACTTCCAATGATCCCACTTGCAGCCAGATAATGCACAAATCATAGAGATGCAGACTGGAGACAGCTACTGTCACTTAAGTGGCCCTGGGCTGTGAACTCTCTTGGCACACATCCTTCTTTGGGATCATCCAAAAATTACTCTGCAAGAGGCCAGGGCAAGCACTGTTTCTACATTTTGAGAGGAGAAAAAGCAAACTTTAAAGGTCACATGACCTGCTCAGAGTTATAGAGGGAACAAGTAAATTCAGATCCTCTGAAGGGATTATCATCTTCTGTTTTTGTTCCCAAAAGTTGCCATCCCAACACGAGGGCAGAGAAATAATCAGAGATGTTTTTGAAATACTTCTTTTCTGATTGTCAAGAAATACAGTTTATTTTTTCCCCCAAAAAACTGACAGAAAAGATTCAGTTGTTGAAACGTTCAGATAGGAAACCCCTAAAAGAAGCAAGCTCTTTTGAAGGAGCTTTCCACAGTAGAAAGATGGTGGTAGTAGAGCAGAAAAGGACCCTGTGCAGGTCCACTCTGACCCCCTCACTGATGCAAAGGGCAAAGCCAGGTGCAAAGAAAAGAAGTGATGACACCCAGTGGAATTTCGAATGTGGATGTCTTGAATGTGTTTTGAGTTCCTTGCCAATTTTCCTCCTTTGTCAATAGAAGGCAGTTTCAGGGAAAGACCAAAAGTTGAAGAAATATGGACTTATGCCAGATGAGAAAGCCACAATAAAGACCTTAGAAGAAAAGATAGTGTCAAACATGGGAGTGAGGACCCCTGCCTCAGTTAACAGATGTAAGATCAGGGATTTATAAAAGAGATTATGTGTGTGCACGAAGACAACAGAAGCTCTGGGGGGGGGGGAGGACAGATTCAAGTCCAACACAATCCTGAAATGTATCTTCTCAGGTCTTCTTTAAAACAAAAATAAGTTGGAAAACATTTCTCCATTTATGGACTGAAAATATCTGAGGGGCAGATTATATATTGTGTGGGATAAAGAACATGCCTTTATAATTGATTAAATTGAATAGTTTCAGATCAATCATGGGCAATTGACAAATTATGAAGCTTTAATCTTGGTGGCCATTTTTCCCTTTAAGAGCTGAGGAATTGAGTTTAATTAACACCCGAATGGTCAGTTCAGTGCATCAGCTGAAAACGTCCCAGGTGCGATTTTTTATTTCTCATAAACCCCATTTTTCAACTTGCTTAGCCATATACCCTCAAAACTATGCAGGGAAGTAAACTTTGTGTGGACAAAGGCTGTATATGGGTATCTCATATTGATCATCTATTTGGGGCCAGATACTCTAAAATATAGTAAGTAAGTGTCTACCAAGAATTCTTATCATTCATTCATTCTTCAGCTCCATGTGGGAGGGAATGGGAGATGAACAAGAGTCCCAGGCCACAAATCATATGCAGTCCATGAAGGATAAGCCAAGACACAAAGAAAACAGAGAAGAAGGAAGAGACATAGGAAGGACAAATGGAAGGCAGCAGGTACTTACCAAGCACCTTCTCACTGCTTGCCAATTCCCAACTGCTGCTCAGCACCACCACCATTTTGTTCTTACTTCCCTGGCCTTTCTGTACCCTCTCCCTGTCCAAACTCTGCCTTCTGCCTCCCAAGCCTGGCTGCAGGGCTGGCAGAGCACCTCAATTTCCTTCTCGCTTGTTCTCATTAAAGGGAGCCCCAAAACTTTTCTGCTCACTTTAAGACATAGTGAACAAAACAGGGAGTCCAAAAATGCCATAGAATGATCCCCAAATTTCCCTCCCCACAAAAGCAACAATATCATTCTCTTTCTGTGAGTCAGCTTTAGCTTTAGCTTCAGTGTCATATTCTAACATCCATGAATGTCAGAAAGACCAGCAATCTTGTTCATTTGGGGACCTGAAAAAATAATTTAAGTCACACATCTTGAATAATGAAGAGATATTAAGCCTTTCCTCTGGGGAGTCTTATAAATAATATTCTTTGTTTATTCAGTTGTACAAAAACATGTTCAAACTATGAAGTTTTAATATCTGCATCGAGCAAAGGTTATTGCAATGGCATAATATTGAGTTTATATATGAAACAGACACATTTCTAGGTGTAACCCATTTCCTAGCATCGGAGGCCTGCTCCCTCCTATCTCCTGCAAGACTTATGCCCCTGCTCCTTCTCCTTCTCTTTCTCCTTCTCTTTCTCCTTCTCTTCCTCCTCCTCCTCCTCCTCCTCCTCCTCCTCCTCCTCCTCCTCCTCCTCCTCCTCCTCCTCCTCCTCCTCCTCCTCCTCTTCTTCTTCTTCTTCTTCTTCTTCTTCTTCTTCTTCTTCTTCTCTTTCTCCTCCTTCCCTTCCTCTTCCCCTCCTTCTCCTTCTCCCTCCTATTCTTCTTCTTCTTCTTCCTTTTCTTCTTCTTCTTCTTCTTCTTCTTCTTCTTCTTCTTCTTCTTCTTCTTCTTCTTCTTCTTCTTCTTCTTCTTCTTCTTCTTCTTCTTCCTCCTCCTCCTCCTCCTCCTCTTCTTCTTCCTTTTCTTCTTCTTCTTCTTCTTCTTCTTCTTCTTCTTCTTCTTCTTCTTCTTCTTCTTCTTCCTCCTCCTCCTCCTCCTCCTTCTCCTCCTCCTCCTCCCCTTCTTCTTCTTCTTCTTCTTCTTCTTCTTCTTCTTCTTCTTCTTCTTCTTCTTCTTCTTCTTCTTCTTCTTCTTCTTCTTCCTTTTCTCCTTCTTCTTCTTCTTCTTCTTCTTCTTCTTCTTCTTCTTCTTCTTCTTCTTCTTCTTCTTCTTCTTCCTTCTCCTCTTCTCCTTTTCTTCCTCCTCCTCCTCCTCTTCTTCTTCTTCCTTTTCTTCTTCTTCTTCTTCTTCTTCTTCTTCTTCTTCTTCTTCTTCTTCTTCTTCTTCTTCTTCTTCTTCTTCCTTCTCCTCTTCTCCTTTTCTTCCTCCTCTTCCCCCTCCTCCTCCACTGCCTCCTCCTCTTCTTCTTCCTCCCCCACTTCTCCCTCCTCCTTCTCCTTTCTCTTCTTTTCCTTCCTCTCTTCCTCCTCCTCCTCCTTCTTTTTCTTCTTCTTCTTCCTTGATTTGACTGTTTCTGAATTGCGAATATATTAAAAAGGAATTGCTTAAAAATCTGAGGTGATTGAGATTCTGTGTATCATGTGTTTTGAATGGCGTTGAATATGACTTCCTTGCAAATATGATGTTCTTTATTATTTTCATAGAATTGCATTTTAAGATTTTGTGAAATCTATTGAAAGAAACGGTTTAAGGATCACACCTCTGTGAAAATTAATACAACAGCAAGGGAAGAAAGAATAAGGGAACAGTGGAGTTTGTGGGTTCTTTTCATTATTCTGCTCTTTTATCCTGGTATCAATATATTTTTTTAAAGATTTTATTTATTTATTTATTTATTTGACAGATCACACGTAGGCAGAGAGGCAGGCAGAGAGAGAGAGAGAAGGAAGCAGACTTCGTGCCAAGCAGAGAGCCCGATGTGAGGCTCGATCCCAGGACCCTGAGATCATGACCTGAGCTGAAGGCAGAGGCTTTAACCCACTAAACCACGCAGGCACCCCTATCCTGGTAGCAATATTATGGGGAAGAGAAAATCTCAGGATGCCCTGATGTACTTAATAATTAGTCCTTAGGCACTTTTATTTCTTGGCGTAAGGTCATTCTGAATATTGGGATGTATCTACTTGTTCTCCAATCTCTGTGCTAGCATCCACTGGGAGGGAGAGGAGGGGTCAGAGAGGCAGAGAGGAGGCAAAGTGAATGTTAGAGCAATGATGTCTAGAAGAAGCCAAGGCAAGCTATAACCATGATTGGTGCAGCTGACTGTCTCCAAATGCAGATGGGTTTAGGGTCAGTGCCCCCAAGTCCTGACATGCCTGTGTCTGAATTTCTATAGGCAGAAATTCAGGTGTCAGAGATGAGTGTGGTGTTAAAGAACCAAATCCTGAATGTATACCAGGTTGCCATTTGGCTAAATTAGAGAGATGTTGTAGCTTCTTCAGGACCATAGCCAAAGTGGAGCCCTACAATTTCTGGGCTTTGCATTAATAACCACGGGGCCAGCAAGTGAGAATCAGCAAGGCCTCTTCTGGTAGACAGTAGAACACCCCCTCCTCAAAGATAGTCATGTCCTATCCTGGAAACCTGTGGAGATGGTACCTTCTATGGTGAAAGGCACTTCATAGATGTGATTAAATTAATAATTTTGAAATGGGAAGATAATTGTTCATTATCCAAGTGAGCTGGATGTAGTAAGGAGGGTTCTCAGCAGGGAAGCAGGAGGTTCAGAGGAAGCAGGTGATATGACCATGGGAGCAGAGGGATTGGGAATGTTACCATGGAAGCAGGCAGGTCAGAATAATGTCATTGTTGGAAGGGGCCACACCAAGGAGTATGCACCACCTCCAGGTGCTAGGAAGGGTAAGGGATGTTCTTCCTAAGAATTCCCAGAAAGAATTCCCTGCCAACACCTTCATAGCAAGACTTCTGACCTCCAGAACTGTAAGACCATAATTGTGTGTGGTTTTGAGCCACTAAATCTGTGATAGTTTGTGACCATATTCTTGGAAAATGCATATATCCTTTTTCAGGATTTTCATTCTGAAGATCCCTTTCTTTGACATGAGGGTTGTCTCTTGACATTCCAGTCTCCCTGTCCCTGAAATTGGTTTGTCTTCAAGAGGCATGCCGCACATTGACACCACTGTGCATGGCAGGTCTTCCTTCCACCTCTGTCAGACCTCAATGAAGATGATTCACTGGATGCCCAAAATAACTCCTAACTAGGAAAAGACCCTAAACATCTTTCATGTTCACCTTTTCCAATCATTTTGCCTTTTATATCCCCATGGCCCTATTCTCCCAACTATCGTGGTACATTTGCAGAAACTGGAGAGCAGAAGTACTTGCCCACCCCCTCCCACAAGTTACAACTGGGGGGAGGGTAATATTTGAAGGAAGCAGGAGAGAAACCATCCATTTTGGCGCCGTGCTTAACTATTGGCATCTTGGCTCAAAGCCAATGCATTCAGCTTATAATAATAACTGGCAGGGATCCAGAGCCTTTTGGAAAATAAGAAAGAAAAGCAGAAAGGAATTAAGAAAAGGGGAAAGGAAAGAAAAAGAAATCCAAGTAAAAAGAAGAAACCAAGCAAGAGAAGGCCAGCAAAATCCTATTGTTGATTTCTCCTTAAAAAACTAATAAATAAATAAATAAAAGGAAGGAAGGAAAAAACACCTACAACGTATTTTCTAAAACCATCTGTTTTAATCATACTCCATGTAACTAAATGTAAGTGAACATCTTACCTTTCCTGCCTTCTGAAATCAAAATGTAAACATATTCAGCTTAATGGCGGCTATCATAAAAATGAAACAACAAAGAAAAAAAAAGAAAACAAAAATTATTTGGGCATGAGCATGAACTTTGTTGGAGTGAGTCATAGACCAGGGTCATACGTCCGAGCCTGGCCTTGCTAAGCTCAGCAAATATACCACACTGATAGGAAAACAGAGGCCATAAGACAAGGAGTGCTGAGCGGTGGATGGGGGCATAGGGCCAGGGAAGGACCCACGCAGGAATTAAGCATCTCTCTCTGCCAGACACCACACTAGGCACATGACATACACACAGTCAAATAACCCTCACAGCCACCCTGGAGACATGAAGGGTCATCTCCCCCTCCAGTTGAGGACAGTGAAACTGGAAGGGAGGGATGACTTTCCCATCTCATGCCCCACACAGGATGCCCCTTCACTGGCCCTGCCCATGGATACTTGCTGCACCTCTCAACTTCACTCTGGGTTTTAGACAGGTCAAGAAAAATCTGCCCAGGCAACGGAGAAACAGCACATTCAGATGCTTAGCTGCATTGGGAAGAATGGAAGACCTCCAAACTCAAAGTCCCTATATGACTTATAGGGTTGGACATAAAAATAAAATACCCACCTCCCTTCCCCCTTAAAACCCTAAAAACTGCCGACAGCCTAGCAGTTTCCTTAACTGGCTAATGTCATCTGGCAGTGTAGGAGTGTGACTAAAAGGAGCAAGTCATTTCATCTGGAGAAATGAAGTTAAACAGGCATATGGGGGGGCGGGGGGAAGAGGAGAGGCCAGGCAAAACGGTACAAGTGAAAGCTATTTGTAATAATGGCAAAATTAATAACAAATACCAATAGAATGTTGCCGGAGGATTGGTAATTTTCATTTATGGAAAGCACATCAGAGTACCAGGTGTTTTATACGTCCTTGTGAAATTATCTTTGGACTTTTAACTCCATAGTTTGGTTTGGCTGGGCTAGAATATGTAGCCCAGGATGTGAACTGGTTTTTGCTGGGAAAGTATAGAATTTTGTTGGGATCCTTAAAGAAGGTGGCAAGAAGCAACCATGGCTCAAAGCTAATTTGGAGCTGGAAGCCCATGGGCCATAGGAGAAGAGTCCCAGTTGGGGAGCCAAGGACTTAAATCCCAGCCTGAAGAAGCACAAATGTGTGGGATGAGTTTGGAGAGGTCAGCTGGGCTGTCTGCGCCCCATGCTCCTCGATTTGGGATGGTTCGTGGAAGACTGAATGTGAAAGCGTAAGGACCATGCACTTCTCTCAGAAGGGGAAGGGGCAGGTACCATATTCTTCACTAAGCCTCTCCCCGAGAAGGACAGGTGCGCCCATGAGAAATGGAATCTGCCGACCTAAAACCTACAGCTTTGAGAAGGAAAGTGTAGACAAAAACATGATTCTACGGGTTCTTACTGCACATCACTTACAGATCGCCACCATGGCCTTGAGAGGTAAGTACCATTTTCCAAATATAAAGACGGAGGCCCAAAGAGGTTGAATGACTTGTCCAGTTTCAAAAGGATGGTATGTAGCAGAGCTGAGTTTCACCCAGAACCGAGTCTAAGATGTCTGCTTCTTGTCTCAAGTTGGAAAAAGTGTTCTCTCCAGCCTAAGTGGCAGATAGGATGAGGAAACACATCAGGGAGAAGCCAACTTTGAAGAAGGAAGGAGGATTTGCAGTCCCCTGCGTGTGGGGCTCTCTGCTCAAGCCTATCCCCGGGGAGCCTGGTCTCCTGCTCTGTTCAGTGAGACACTCGACATAGAGATGCTCTAAGTCCTTGGTACTCCCAGCATGGGACTCAGGACCCTCAGCATCAGCATCACTTGGGAGTTTTGGAAAACTTCAGAATCCTGGGTCCCAGCCCAGACCGAGAGGAGCAGAATCTGCATTTTAACAGCAATTCAGGGTAATTCATGAGCACAGTAGGGTTTGAAAAGCTCAGTACCACGCGTCCTTGTACTTGTAGGATTCTGAGGCTCAGTTTTATTCCAAGGGTGCCGACAGAGACTACTGCCAGAGGGAGAAAGGGAGGAAGAAGGAAACACTAACGGACAGTGAAGACAGACACATGACAGAGTGGGAGACGATTGCAGAGGTTGGAAAAGCAGAGAAAGGACACAGAGCTAAAGATGGAGGAGGGAAAGTACAGAGAGTGGGGGGCCATAGAGAAGAAAGAGAAAGACGGGAGAGAGGAAAGGACGGAGGGGTGCGAAAGGCGGGGGAGATCCTTGCCCAGGGCCCGGCTCCCAAGCCGCTGACGTCAGGATGGCCACCTGGGTGCCCCCCATGGCAGGGAGAGGTGGACAGAGACACACCAGAGGACATCCCCAGCAGGCGGCCAAGCGCCGTCGGCCTCCCCAGCCTCTGCCCCGGTGTGCAGTCTGGAGACTTTTCTGGTACTTTGGAACAGCTCATTTGTGTGGCAGATTAATCGCTCAAGCCGGTGCTATTGTTAATGAGAAAAATCACTATTATGCATTCCTTCCACATGCACGCACCCTTTTCTTGGATGTGCCCAGTTATAAATTAGCCATTTCCATTATTAATTTTTCCTGAATGACTCATGCTGCAGGAACTCGACATCAGCCGGAGTCTGGGAGAGTTCGATTTCTGTGGTCATCTGCTTTCGTGCATTCCGACCAAAGTTAACCCTGCAGACATGATGGTTCTACAAATCACCATGGGGGGGCGGCTCGTTTGTGAAGCCCGCCAGGGTCTTGGGTCATCTTCCGAGGGGAGACTGGGGTGGATGAGGAAGCTGAGATGACAGTTGAATCTATTTCTCCTCCTGGTTTTAGAGGCCAAGTACACAGGTGAAGAAATGGCCCCATTAATGACCCTTTCGGACATATACTGGAGAACTATTAGTAGACTTTCTCCTTATTCATGCATCGAACCAAGTCATTTTATTTTCCTTCCAGGTTCAGACACTGGAGGGACATCAGGACAAAGGGAAAGACGGGCCTCAGGTTTGTTCTTCTCTTAGCTGCTTTCTGTCAACAGCTTGGACAGGTTTTTGATTGACCTTTTTTACTCAGATGTCCAATGGGAAAAGGGATACCCACCAACAACCTTGCAGCAAGGACCAGGAAAAACTTAAGTCTTACCTAAATACAAACAAACAAACCAAAAGAAAACCTTGCCAAACTGAGTTTTTAAATTGAGTAAACAATTACTGGGGTATGCAGAGTGTCCTAAAGAAGATGATATTGAAATACTGGAAGTAGTTTTGCCATACAGAAATTGAGGATTTCTCATGCCCTAATGCAAGATTCTGGGATGTGGGATTAGCCTGTCTAAAATACTGAAATATAGGGGCACCCGGGTGGCTCAGTCAGTTAAGCCTCTGCCTTGGGCTCAGGCCATGATCCCAGGGTCCTGGGATGGAGTCCCGCATCGGGCTCTCTGCTCAGGGGGGAGTTTGCTCCTCCCTCTGCCTCTGCTGCTCTCTCTCCGTCAAGAAAATAAATAAAATCTTAATAAAATAAAATATTAAAATATAATCGTAAGAGTAATTCAGAGAAAAATTTCGAAAAGCATTGTTACTTTTGGGTGTAAAACAAAGAAGAATCCAGAAAAGCGGAAGACTGATGCTTGCTCCATGCGGTTTTCACTTTTGTGTGGGATCTGATCCTTGGTTGTACGGGGAGTCAAGGCACATGCTTGAATCACTGACATTTAGATTTTAGTTGAAGTAAAGACCCATATTATGTGAATGTGAGTTTCAAAGACAACGTGTATTGAAAATGCAGGATATTGGGGATTCCCTGGGCACTACAGAGGTTCCTTCTCTGTGACTCCATCTTCTGGTACTGAGCTCTCTTACTAACCGAGCATTATATGAACTGAGGATTTATTTATATGACACAGAGACAGAGAGAGAGAGAGCAGGGGGAGGGGCAGGGGGCAGAGCCGGGCAAGGGGGAGGGAGAAAATCTCAAGCACATGCCTGGCGGAGTGCAGAGCCTGACTCAGGGCTCCATGCCATGACCTGGAGAGCATGACCTGAAGAGAAATCAAGAGTCTGAGGCTTAAAGGACTCAGCCACCCAGGCACTCCTCCCTCCATAATTCTTATGTTGAAACTTCCTCCCCGTCAATGGCATTTGGAGGTGGAGCCTTTGGGAATGGATTAGTTCCTGCAGAGCCTTCCGGAATGGGATTTCTGCCCACACAAGGAGAGAGCACCAGTCTGCACCTCAGAAGAAGACCTGGCCAGCACCCGACCACCCTGCCATGCACCCCGATGTTGGATTTCCAGCCTCCAAAACCATGATCATTAAGAATCTGCTATTCATATCACAGCGAATTTGTGGTCTTCTGTTGCAGCGTTCCAGAGGACACACAGCATATTGTGGCTGTTCTTGTTCCCCACCTTCAGACCTTGGCAATTCTGTTTCCCACCTTTGATGGGTTTTTATCATTTCCTACTTGGCAAACTTCAATCAGCCCATCACGATCCAGCACAAACACTGCCTTCTCAGAATGGGGTTGGGTCCTTCCATTCACACATATGAGTAAGGCTTCCCTGGGGCCAGGGGCTGTGTCAGTTCACTGGGGAAAGGCCAAGGGCTCTCAGCTGGCTCAGACCCTTGTGCCCATCTCTGGGCACTGAGGAAAACCCAGGGTCCTCCCCCAGGGCTGTCTCTGTTAGCTCAGATTCCTTTGAAGAGGAAACATGTCTTCTTCTACTTATTTCCTTCAAGGTCAGAATAATGCCTAGCACGTGGTCTGTAGTTAACACTACTGTGCAAATACCTGCTGTATTAAAAACCCTCCGACCAGTTGTGTATCTTCAAATCAAGTTGCTTTCATGTTTGTGTATTTGTTTCTGTATCTGGTTTTGTTTGTAACGGGAGGGCTGAGCCGGGCATCAGTTGTAGATGCCACTACATCTTCATCCAACTACCTTCGTCCAATATTTTAATTCAAATACTGTTGTGTGTGTAAAAACATATAATAAATAGGAAAAACTTTATCTGCTCCCTATGTTCTTCAGGATAACATAAATGAGGTGGTTTGGGGTCAGAGGATCCTGCAAAAGAGGCCATCCGCACACCTCTTGGACCTCCTATCCGTTCGGCTCCAAAAGCCAAATGCCAGTCACCATTATTTGGCCACAAATGGAGAGCTCTCCGCTCGAAAGCTGCGATTCCAGCGGTGTTCTGTGTGTGTTGCAGAGTGTGAGATCCCAGATAGATCACATTTTCACACTTACCCATCTGCCACCGCCTGCCTCTCAAAGAGCCACTCAGTCATACTCTTTAGAGTCCTGGCGGCTGCAAGAATTTATTTTGAAAATGAAGTAGGAACAAAAGATGACTGAGCCCTCTCCCCAGCACCCTGCTGGCAGGGTCGGAGCAGAGCGGAGGCCATGAGCTCTGGTCCCAGACTGCCCTCCCCTCCCCCTCCTTCCCACCCCGTTCCCCTGCTGAGGAGAATTTGGGGGGTGGGGGGAACTTTGCTCCCACCCTGCTGCAGGGGAATCTAGTCAGATACTCCAAGAAAGGAGCCTGAGTGACGTGGCTGCCTCCCATGAATTATCGTCGTCTTGTTTCCACTTGGTTTCGGCAATTACGCCTTTGACATTGCAACACGTCGTCCCGACACGGGGCCTGCTCCGCACTGGGCAAGGGGTTCAGGGGTGCCCCACGAGGGGACCCAGGTACCCAGGAAAGAGAAGGAGGCGCACAGCTCTCCAAAGGCAATGGACAAGGAAGCGATTCAAGTCCTGACTGTAACATCGGACAACAAATGAATAGGACACAGGAATTCTGTGGCTTCGGGGCTCCAGACCTCATGTCCCAACAAGGGGCACCTCTCGTTTGTACCTTGTGCTGGAATTACCTTTCATCCTCAATCGAAATTCACAGCCTGGTTTGCTCTTTTCTTTTCCTTTTTTTTTTTTTTTTTTTTCTTTCCTGTGTTGGTTCATTTAATGCTCGAACAGGTGAGTAGAGCGCGAGCAAACAACTCCTCACGGGGGCGAGGTCCCTCCGCTGTGCTTCTGCCTGGCCTTTTGGTGGATGCAGAGAAAACATAGGCCTGTGGCTTAGAGGTGGGCTCCAGCCCTCACCCAGGCTTCTGCAAGGAAGCTGTGTGACCCGGGGCAAGCTGACTGTCCTTCCCTGGCTTCTTTTTATTTGTTCATTAGTAAAATGGAGGTAATAAAGCTGCCTTCCTAGGGTTGTTGAGCTGATTAATGAGGGATCCGTAAAGTGTGTTCAGTACAGTGCCTCTCTCGGGGTAACTCTGCAGCAAGTGGCTCCTGTTTTCATCTGCATTCTCTCCACTTAAGTAGAAATAAAAGACATCCTGGCTCTAGTTTCTACAATCTGTTTAAGTGAATATCAAAGGAGGGAAGTGACTAAGACACACAACCTGACTCCCCAGCCCCATTCCTCTCTCCTGGGTCAGGAGAGGATGAACAGAAGAGAGGCCACATTCTCTCTTCCCAGGCCATCCGGGTATCTTTTCCTGCCTCATCTGCTCTCTGGTTTCCCTGCCAATGGGCCTGCCGAGAGGTACTGTTAGAAGATCAGAGGGTGAGAATATGGGAGAAGGAAGAGCACATCTCCCCAACTTGTCTCTGGACATCTCCAGCACCTGTGGTGTCTCCTGCTGGCTCTGGCTCCAGTGGGGGTCCTTACCTGGGCAGCCCCTGCTGTGGGCACCTCCCCGTCTAGGAGGCCTTCTCCACTCTCCGTCACATAAGTTATTAATTGCCGTATTAAACATTATCTTTCTGAGATGCCTGGCATGGATTCTGCTTTCTTGACCAAACCTTGAATCTCACTGGAAAGATGCATTTGTACTTGAACTTGAAGCTGTCATGGGCCAAGGAGCCAAGGAAACTCTACATATGGGCTCCTTCTCCCTCCTAAGCCACATAGTGTGCTTTTCGGCTATAGGATCACTCTTACATTTTTAATGGGGTCTGCACATTTGCTTGGGACTTATCATCAGTTCAGAAACCTCAGAATTCTAGAGAAATTCAACATGGAGCCAGAGATATGCCCATGACCAGGGGGTCTAATGAGAGTCCATCCTGAATCTTCTTCTGGATCCAGTGTGGCTGGATTTGCTGAGCTGGTAGATTGTCTATGCACAGGTTTTATGTCTCCAGCAGAGCCCTCTGCCCCTCTGGTCCCTCTGTGGAAGCTTCCCTATGTGTGCTGATGTGGTGGCCATCACACTGGAGAGTGAGGCTGAATATTTATCCCCACAGCATAGCGTAGGAGGTTAAGTATTAGACAGACTAGATTCAGGTCCACCTCTGCTGCAACTCGCCCACTGGCCTTGGACAAGCCATTGGCCAGTTCAGAAAGAGCAGATTGTTGGAGGAAGAAAAATGGAAGAAACTTAGAATTGCCCAAGAAGGACCATGGGTTGGTCACTGGCCCTGGTTCTGCTGTTGGAGCACAGTTCTAGGATTATGGTTGTGACTCTGATTTCTTGGGACATTTCACTACCACCTTGCCCCACAGTGGAAATCACGAACTGTGACTGGGACATTCTTACGGTAACACGTAACTGTGTGGTGTTCATCATGGTGGAGCCTGACCCTCAGAAGGGCGAGAGGATAGACTAATGGAGCTGCTGGGGCAGGAGATGAGCCCGAGCTGTCCACCTGTGGGCCTCCACATCTTCTTACCGGCATCAGATCTCAGCACACAAGCAATGACACTTCCCATGTTCCAGAAAGCATTCAATGTCTGCAAAATGTGGGTAAAACTATTCACTGGTAACAAGCCTGGAGACTTCATTGCTCTCTAGCTGAGCAACTCAGCCTGACACTGTTTCCATGTCCCCTTTTTACTGAACACTTTTTGGGGCAAGTGGTGCTCCCTTGAAAGGCCCGTGGAGCAGCTAAGCACGGCTACTTTCGCTGACATGAGGGCCCGGCCGCTTGGCTTTGGGCAAATCAAATAACCTGCGTAACAGTATAGTTTCCTACACTGCAGTGTGAGCCCAGAGAGACCTGGTCAGAATTTCTGGGAACATTCAACATAAAAGAGAGCATGCTTGCTAAAATGAATACAGTAAATGTTAAATAAATGGTGTCTTTTAGAGTATAGATATTATTAATTGGAGACAAGCCACAGACATCACTCCTACCGCCATTATAGCCACACACAGAATCCAGTACCTGGCCCTCCAGGGTCCTCCTCCCTTCAGGAAGCTGCTCTCCAGTTGATAGTAAAGAGGGGTGTGTCAACATGTGAAGGGATGACAGATCTGGGAGCTATGGGAAGGAAGAAGAAGAGCCACCTGGACCGAGACGGAAGACAGAGTCCTCGTGTGGAGCTATGTTTAAAGAGAGAAGCCCCCTCCGGATCAGAATAAGAAGGAGGGATGCATGCAGATGCCTGATGGTAATCCTTTCTGTGAACTATAACCAGACCCCTTTAAAAAGATTGCAAGAGAGCGCCTGAGTGGCTCAGTGGGTTGGGCCACTGCCTTCGGCTCGGGTCATGATCTCGGGGTCCTGGGATCGAGCCCTGCATTGGGCTCTCTGCTCAGGAGGGAGCTTGCTTCTCCTCATCTCTCTCTCTCTGTCTGTCTCTCTACCTATTTGTGATCTCTCTCTCTGTCAAATAAATAAATAAAATCTTTAAAAAAAAAAAAAAAGATTGCAAGAAAATGGAGTACACAATGGCAGTTATTTTCATTACTCATTTAAACTTCTTGCACATTAGAAAAAACGAAAACAAACAAACAAACAAACCTTCTTGCACATAATAAGCCCCCAGGACTGAACTACCTGCGCCCTGTCCCAACAGCGTCATAGCAAGAACTCACCCTTTTCATTGCTACTAATGATCGCTGCACACCCTTGCCTTGTGCCAGGGTATGAGGCACTACTTATCTCAAAGACTAGCAGTTTTTCCTTTTGTCCTTTTGTCCCAACAGAGAACAGACAGATCGATTGATAGAGAGAGAACTCCTTCTACGGCTTTAGATGAATAACGATCGCCTTGTCCAGCCTAGGAAAGCAAACAAGCCATTCCACTCCAGCCACCCAACGGCAATTATGTCCTGAGCGGCCCTCAGCTGGCTGAGCGGCTCACGTCTCACCGGCTTCAGGGACGGGACAGCAAAGCAGACTTTTGAAGAAATGCATTTTAGTAAACAACATCTGGACAAAGCAAAGAAGAACCGGGAATGCAGTCGGGCAACACCCATGCAGTGACAGATTGGATCTTTAATAAGCAGGCACTTAATTAGACAAGTAATTTGTAAGAGACGTTAATGGAATGTGAGTACTCAACTTTGACCAAGACACTTGCCTCAAAGTCTAGGCTCTGTCACACACTGAGGTTCATGTTCCGAACCTGACGACGCCCCCTGTCTGTGAGCAATTAGTGTGCACTCATCACCGTGCCGGCGGCAAGAATAGTACCCAATATTTTCAAGCACTTCAGAGTATACATCTGCCCACTTCCCTTTCCCCAGCAGAAGGGGGATCAAGAGAGGAAGACAGAGCCTGGGGACTGAGGGAGGGGAGGGGCTCTTACCCGCAGTCATGGTCTATGCAGTTAGGACACACATCACAGCCTTACCCCAGGGAATTCCCAAGTGTTGCCGTGAAAGGATGTCGAGATCACTTGTCAGTCAGGGACGGCATGAATTGCCGACACCAAGGAAATGCAACAATGCCCAGGTTGAGCTGAAATGAGAGGCCACAGGTCAGGAGAGGAAGCTGGCTGATGGTCAGCATTCACCGTGGGCATCACTGGTGCCCAGTTGTGGAGAAGGTCATCCTCGCTCTGTCCCGTGGCTAGGCTAGGGCAGGGGGGAGCCAACCAAGCAGTAGTCCTCAACCCTGGTTCCACAATGCAATCTGACTTTCAAGAACACCGATGCTAATACCCCACCCTGGACCAGTTTGCTGAGAAGCTCAGACATTGAGTCCCGACTTTGCGTGTTTATTTTGTTTGTCTGAAGTTCCCCCAGGTGATTCAAATGGGCACAAAGGTTGACAGCCATCAAATGAAAGCATCTGAGGGTTTCTTGGTATGGAGATGGGAAAGCAGCTACAGGATCAGCCAGACCCGGTTTCACGACCCACATTTATAAGAACATGTTTGGTTAATTTTTGCTTGTAATACAACGTCAAAAACTTCAGGCAAGTCTGCCGGAGCATTATTTTCTCCATATGTAACACTAAAATAATATTTTCTGCTGAAGATTTTTGTGGGGGTTAACTAGATATCATATGCACAATTCTGACACCCCTGATGTCACTCAACCTACCCTCTGATCTAAAGTCACTGCATTAATTCCATAAGTACTTACTAAACACTAACCATGTGTTTGATATTCCCAGATGAATAAGGCACAACTGGTACTCATCCTCTAAGACAGTGGTTGTCAAAGTTAGCATCTGTCAGCATCACCTGGAGGGCTTATCAAAACAAAGACTGTTGGTCCCTACCCCAAAGTATTTCAGTCCGGGTCAAGGGTATCACCTGATTGCTCACTATTCCAGGAAGTCACCTGGTGATTCTGATGCTGCTGGCAGGAGGACCCCACTTTGAAAATCTCTGTCCTAGGAAGAGACAGGCTATTAGGAAGGACAGACCATTGAGTAGGTAGTTTTAAAAATGGGATCAGTAGGGCGCCTGGGTGGCTCAGTGGGTTAAAGCCTCTGCCTTCAGCTCAGGTCATGATCCCAGGGTCTTGGGATCGAGTCCCCCATCGGGCTCCCTGCTCAGCATGGAGCCTGCTTCCTCCTCTCTCTCTGCCAGCTTGTGATCTCCGTCTGTCAAATAAATAAATAAAATCTTTAAAAATAATTTTTAAAAAATTGGGATCCGTGCTGGGAATGAGTATCTGGTATTGGGTGTGGGAGCCTGAGGAGGAGAGAGGAGGCAGTCTTGAAGTTATTTCAGTCCGTGGATGTCAGGGAGGGTTCCTGGAAAAAGGTAAGGATGAGAAGGGCTTAAGGGAGAGGAGGACGAGTTCCCAGGCGGACGGAATTGGCCTCATCAAGAACAAAAGGAAGGAGTATGCCTGGGTGCATGGGGACCCGGAGACAGTCAGCAAGTTTGGAACATGGAGGGTCGGGGGGTGCGGGATGTCCGGGCAGACAGGAAAGGGGCAAGGCTGGGGAGGGAGTCCAGAAGCCGTCGATGAGAAGCGCAGCCGAAGGCCATTGAAAAGTGCTAGGGAGGACTGCAGACCACAAGGTCCGTGTTAGGAAAAATGTCCAAATGCCCCTCCTGGGAAATGGGACGGCAGGAGGACACTGGAGGCTACGCTCATTCTGCTCTGGGAGGCTCTTGGGCTGGAGCCTGACTCAGCCAATGAACTGTTATCTACACAGACGGGCCTTGTCTGAAAAATGAACACTCTGGTTTGCCCGACCAGAAAACTTGGAAAGCCAGAGAGAGACTCCTTCTGAGTCTCAGGGCCTCATAGACTTCATGGATAAATTTCGAGACAGTGGAGAGAAAAGCCAGGGAGGAAATCTGCAAGGAGCACGTATTCAAGTGCCCTGTGGCTGCTGTAACAAAGTCCTACAAACGTGGGGGCTTAAAACAATGCAAATTTATTTTCTAAGAGTTCTGGAGGTCGAAGTCCTGAAATCATAGTGTCACAGGACCACATTTCTTCTGCAGGCTCTAAGGTGCTACTAAGGTGCTGCTAAGGCCAACTTCTAGAGGCTGCCCACATTCCTTGATGCAAGGTCCCCTTCTGGAGATGGCATCCCTCTGACCTCTGACCTGCTTCCAGTGTCCTACCACCTCTCCTATAAAGACTGCTGTCCACAGGGAATGCAGGAGAGCCTCCGCATCTGAGATTCTTAATTTAGCCACATGTGCGCAGTCCCTTTTGCCATGTGAGGTAGCACGCTTACTCGCCAGCTTCACGGAGTAGGAGGTGGACACCTCTGGGGACCTTTATTCTCCTTCCACAGGGGCAAGAGGGCACATGGGCGGCGGGTTGAGGGTACAACGTGCAGTAAAATTAAAACAATAGAGTCAGCATGCTAAAGGTTAAGAAGAAACATCTTTAAAAGAAATGAACTCCTTTCCGTGAGCTAGCTTTCTGCCTCTCTTTAAAATAACCCAGTGGGAAGATGTAAGTCAAAGTCCTCTCTGCAAGGACTGACGGGATGACTTTATTTCTTCTTTCTTTCTTTAATGTTCTAAAGCCCATCCTTCCTCCCTGCCCCCTTCCTTCCTCCCCGGCCCTCCTCCCTGGTTTCTTCTGTCCTTCCTTCCTTCTTCCTCAGATAAGCTTTCAGTGGGCTCTGATTTCAGGACTTAGCTGTAATACACCGACAGCTATGAAACAGGCCCTGAAACCGCAGACGCGCTTTACAGTAACATAAATGTTTTAACACCCCTTGAATCCTCCTAACTTCCACTTGCTTAAAAAAAGGAAAAAGTTCTCAATCGTATCTTTTCATTTCTTATCCTTTCTGCTCTCTTATTTTTGAAGTTTACTTTCGTGTAGTTTTATTTATTTATTTATCTATCTATTTTTAACGGGACGCTTCACGAATTTGCGTGTCCCCCTTGCTCAGGGGCCACGTTAATCTTCTCCGTATCGTCCCAGTTTTTTAGTATATGAGCTGCCGATGTGAGCACTACTTTCATGTAGTTTTAAAGGATTTACCTTTCCCCTTGGAAATCATTTCCCACCCTTACTACATAATTAGGATTAAAAAACACGTTTAGCTTGCTTTATTGAGTTTGTATACCTGTGTCCGTGCATTTTGAGTTGAAAAAAAAAAAAAATCACTCTCATGCAGTGCTCTGACGAGTCCCCACAGTTGACTTTTATCCCATTTCTAAAATAATTTGCTAAAGAAAATAGGACACTATTTTTTTTTCATATTTTCCAAGATAGGATGGGAGTGTGGCAACGGATTACATCCTATGATTTTATATCCTGTAAATTTTGAGGCAAGTATGTATACACTTGCATATGCACGATGTCCTTCTTTTATACTAAGACTCCTCTCAGATGACAGTGTATTTTGTCCATCTATGAGAAGTTTAGGGATTTCAGTTCTTTGCAAGGTCGTGGGAAAGGATCTGTAGGTGCTGGGGACGTGGCGTGATTTGAACAAATGTGAGCTTTTCAAGCCGAATGCACACTCGGACTGACTGAACTCCACGCTTGGCCATGCGGTCGTGGAAATGAAGGTGGTCTACAGACGTTTAGCTCACATGTGAGGTCTTAGAGAACACCCCACCCCCAGAGTCTCACAAAAAAATACATAAATAAACAGAATTGGGGGTGTGGAAAATGGTGATTTTATTAAAGCACGGGGACAGGACCCGTGAGCAGAGAGAGCGGCTGTGCAGGGTGGTGAGGGGCGGCTGTTTATAAACTCTGGGGGTGGCGGAGGTCAGGAGAAGGGGAGGTTTCCTGAAGAACTTGCATGCACAGAAAATCTTCATGAGTATGATCTAGAAGCAAGGTACAGAAAGTGCAATAGCAAAAGACAAGATACAAAAAGAGAAGAAATAAGAGGACAAAGAAATAAATAATTATTCAGTCCTGGTTCTGCGACATCACAACAGTGATAAGTTATAATAATAGAATAGAATAGCATAGAATAAATAGAATATATGATAAATTACAATTATTGGCAGGAACCGAAGGATAATAAAAAGCAGAAGCTTTCATAGCTACAGATTTAAGATCGATAGGCAAAAAAAAAAAAAAAAAAAAAAAAAAAAAAAAAAAAAAAAGGAGTAATAATAATGTGTCAGTACCACAAGGTTTTACTTTCTTTTTTTTTTTTTTTAAATTTCTTTTAAAGATTTATTTATTTATCTGAGGGGAGAGGAACAGAGAGAAAAAGCCTCAAGCAGACTCCCCGCGGAGGGCAGAGCCTGACATGGGGCTCCATTTCACGACTCTGAGATCATGATCTAAGCCAGAACCAAGAGTCCGATGTGCCACCGACTGAGCCACCCGGCGCCCCATGGTTTTACTTTTATTTGAAATAAACTTATTTTCACTTAAACATTTTACCTAAAAAGGATTCATCTGTCAGCTTTCTGGGTTAAGGCCTTTACCCTGTGTGTGCCTCGGCTGAATCTGTTTCTGCATGTCACTTCTCACCCAGATCACACCTACTTTTCACTGCCAGTATTTTTTTCTCTACTTGAATTTCTTTTCATTAGAGGGAAAAATTAATTTGATGATAAATCTGAATGTAGGAGCTTCCTAATATTTTACAGGAGGTTTCATTCCTTTCTATGTGTCTCACCTGCCTTTAATGACCTGGTGGGAACAGGAGAGCAGAGACCCACCTCGCAGTGGCCTTACTCAACTACGGGGGTCGCCAGTCTGCATATATTGGACAAAGCACCTGGAGAGCTCTGGTTAATCCGGCTACTCAGTCAAATATAGGTCGTCTAAAACAGCTTCTGCTGTTGTGATGTCGCAGAACCAGGACTGATAATTATTGTTCAATGGCAGCGTTGTGCATTTAATAATAAGCTGAGGCTAAATTTCAGGAAACAATAGCACAGAAACAGAGGAGAGTGAGTGAAAGTAAAAGCAGACTAGAGTCTTCTTCAAGGACAGGGGGAGAGCAATGATAAATTAAGGCTTTTTCAGCAGGAAAAGTTAAATGTGGGTATTGAGATACAAGAACAGCCATAAAAAAATGCCTTTCTAACACAAGACTTGAAAAAAAGTAATAGCGGATGATAAGAAGTAAGATGCTGTGGCTTCTGTAAGTCTGAATACATATCGTGTACAAAAAAACCAAAGAGGTTATGTTCCCCTGTTAAAAAGAGGGACTAAGATTTGATTCTTTATTTAAAGCAACTATACATACAGGGACACACCATGGTGGCCTCTTGCTTATGTAAAAAATGATTCCTGCTTTTAAGAAATATGTACTGAATTACATAGAAGTGAAAAGATATGTCTAAGGTTCATTTTAAATGTTTCACTTCAGACAAACACAGAGGACTTGACGAAGTAAATATGGTGAAATCTTGAAAACTGCTGAATCCTGATGATGGGGACATCAGAAGCTCATCGGTATGTTTGCATTCTTTAAGAAATTCTTCAGTGGGGCGCCGGGGTGGCTCAGTGGGTTAAAGCCTCTGCCTTCGGCTCAGGTCATGATCCCAGGGTCCTGGGATCGAGTCCCGCATCGGGCTCTCTGCTCGGCAGGGAGCCTGCTTCCTCCTCTCTCTCTGCCTGCTTCTCTGCCTAGTTGTGATCTCTGTCCATCAAATAATAAATAAAATCTTTTAAAAGAGAGAGAGAAAAAAAAAGAAAAGTCTTGAGGAATTCAGCTAAACTGGTATTCAGAAGGAAATGTACACTGTAAAAGCATTTATTAAAAAGCAAGAAAGGTTGAAAATGAATGAGCTGAGGGGCACCTGGCTGGCTCAGTCAGTGGAATGTGTGACTCTTGATCTAGGGTTTGTAAGTCCAAGCCCCACACTGCATATAGAGTTGGCTTATAGATAAAATCTTAAACAAAAATAAAAATAAATTATTTATTTATTTATTAAAATTTATTAAAATTCACTATTTAAGAGTGTGAACTGGTAAGTTTTAAGAAGATGCACAAACCTAAGTAACCACCACCAAAATCATGATGTTGAATATAGAAGATTCAATATTAAAGAGCTATTGCTTTTTAATATTGAATTATTAGTTATCTCCCATTTAATCTATAAATAGATACTTTCATGCAATCAGATCAAAAGCCTGGTTGTACTTTTTAGGATATTGACTTAAAATTTCATATGGATGAGTAAATGTACAAAATAGAAAATATACATTCAAAAACTAAAATAAAAATTGTACGTATGGATGAGTTTTCTCTACTAGGTATCAGGATGGAAATTACAATGACGGAGTTTCATCTGATAAATGCTAAACCCATCATTGGATCATAACAATGAGAGCAGAAGCACATGACCGCCTCTACAGAACTTGGCGTGTGTAGAAGAAGGATGACCAGTTAGTGGATGTGGCAGGAGCACCGCCAGATAGTCGTCAAATCATTTCATTTTTCTCCTAGGCACACAGGAAGTCAACATTCTTGTTTATTCCTTGTGTCCGAGAAGGATTTAATGGAATATAGATGAAAGTGACATGTGGGCTTTCCAGGTCTGGTCCCTAGAATATCTCAAGTGATGATTCACGTTTTCTTTACCCTGCAGGACTGGAAGGGAAGGAGTTCTAGGTGGCGGAAGTTCAAAATGGAATGAACCAGATCTCTATGACTTTGCATGGGGGAGAGCTTCGGGGTGAGCAAGCTGACCTACATGGAATTGTGAGTAGAAACTGGATTTTGTGAGTCAAAAAGAAACAAGGATTATTACAATAGTTAGCATTTAACCCTTAATTAATACAGCAGGAGAAACGAGTAACAATTTAATGTATGGCTTGGGAGAAACGGTTACCCATTATAAAGAAAAAAAAAATGTGCAATGTAATTAGTACTCTGCTTCCTACCAGAGAGAAAAACAAATTCAAGAAGGAATAAATACCCAATCATTTAAAAATACACCTGGAAGTCTTAACGGGAGAATGTTTTGTGACTTTGTAATTAAGATTTTCTTAAACAAAATGTACAACAAAGTAAAAACAAGAATCTCAAAGAAATATTGAAATTTCGCTATGTAAAAATCCTAAAAAGAAATATCATGCCCCCCCCAAAAAAATTAAGAAAAGAGTATGAGGTACAACTGACACTAGAATACGTTTGCAACACAGAAAACAGTATAAAAAATAATGCTGAAACGTCAAACCATGGAAAGGAAAAGAATGCCAAGAGCAGAAGGGGAAATTCAAATGGTCTGCACATTTTTGAAAGGATGTTCCACTTCTTTAACAATCAGGAAATGCAAATTAACCAAGAGTGAGATACCATTTGTCACATGTCAGATTGGCAAAGATTACAGAGTTTGATAATCTCAGTGTTAGACGCCTCTTGGAGCCGGAGTCCGCCTTCTCTGGGGCAACGTGTGTGCTTTGACCACAGAGCAAACCGACTTCAGTGCAGGAATGGGGCCAGGGGGATAAAAGTCTCAAATGGAGTCTTTTTTTTTTCCCCCAGAAGATGTGATAGAACTCCCATGTCCACTTCCTCTGTCGTATTTTCTCCTTCCCCAAGCCTCTTCAATACGGATGGTTGGCTATTCCTCGTTCTACTTTGTGATGAAATTTTCATTCTGGAAACTGAAAAATCAATACTTTGCCGGTGGTTCATTCTGATCTGATATTCTTGCATCACATCATAATGGAAGGATGGGGAGCCAGAAATGTGGGGTCTTCTTATCTTACATTGGAGGCTCATTATAGACATGAGAAATGGAGCAACTCGTGCACGTTGTCTGGGTCTTGGTTCTCTCTCATCTCTAAAATACGGGTTTTAATGCCAATTACGAAGTTTCCTTGGGAAGATCACGTAGGAGAGCACGATGTCGCTTTTGTTGAAGTGGTGCTTCTCGGACTTTAAGGGGCATCTGAATCATGCAGGGATCTTGTTCAAAACCAGCATTCTGACTCATTGTACCCGGCGTAGAACCTGGATTCACCGTACCCATGGTGCTGGGCCTCCCAGAGCAAGACACCCAAAAGGAATGTGTCACGTCCCAAACAATGTTTAGGAAATACAAGGGTAAACAGATTTCACTTTTTCATGACTTCCCATGACTTCTGATCTGCTCACCACGCACAGGCAGTCCTCAGGGAGGGGGGATGATGTGCACAACAGAAGCGGAGAAAGGCTGATGAACAGAAAAGATCCCTAGCACGGGACTTAGAGACCTCTGTGATACAAAGCCTTCCTACCTGGCCAGACTCAGAGAACTCAGAGCAGAGAGTAACAAATTCTCCACGCACTGAATAGATTTTACTGTTTAATAACCAAGCACTTAATTAAAAGTAAGTAATTCATAAGAGTGATTAATATTGGGTGGCTAAGTAGGTTTGCTCAACACTCTTGGCATTTAAATGGAGGATGAAAATCAGAATTTCTTCTTTCAAAAAAGTATTTCTGTAAGAAATGAGCCTGATTTGAGCAAATGTATGTCTTACTTAACTTGAAGACAAATACAATCCCCACACTAGATACTACAATTACTTTAGAATACTCGCAAACACATCCTCAAACAGAATTTAAGGATTTCCTTACTCAGTCAACATACTTATTTAGGGGCTACTATGCTCCAGCCACTGTGTTGCACAAGTTATCCTGTGGCACAGAATAGCCATAGCACATACTGCTACCCTCAGGAAACCAGTCTACAGGCCGGACAGTCATATCTAAGTGTGGGGGATACGGTAGGGGAAATGAAACAGACCAAACACAGTGACAGGGAAGGGGTGGCTGCCTGACCACGAAGGCCTCCCAGAGGAGGTGCCCTTCATGGGGACACCAGCAGGATGAGAGGTGGAGCCTTCTGGGCAGAGGCACAGCCTGGGAAAGGCCAGAAACATCTGAGTTTGTTATTTTTAGGGAATAAACAGGTGAGAGGTGAGTGGCGTGGCATGAAGTTGGAGAAGTACATAGGCAGGGACAGATTTCTGTATCCCCTAGCTCTTGTGTCCTGTGATGAGGACTTAGGATTTCATTCAGTGGAAAGTCATTGGAGTGTTTTTTTGCTTTTTTGTTTTCCTAATGATTTATAGACTTAAAATTTCTCCTAGCTCTCAGAGAAGGGTGGGCTGATCAGAGTCTGATCATGGAAGCAGAAAGACCAGTTGGCAGGCCATTGCTGTGAGCATAGCAAGAGGGGATGGTGATTGGACCACCAGCCTATGTCATGGCTTTACCACTGTGGGGAGGTAGGGTACTGGACGGACATGTCAGTGTGGTACTGGAGCCATTGGGAGCTACTAGAGAATTGGACTGGAGTAGGTTGTTGAGAGAGGAAGCAGCCCAGAGACTCCTAGCTTCTGGCATTAACACCGGACAGGGGAGGTGGAGGGAAAAAGGGAAGGCAGTTACCTATCCAGGAAAGACTGGGAAGAAGAAGAGGTTTGGAATGAAAGGGGATTCATTTTGAACATTGCATCTTTGAAGTTCCTATCATCCACCCAAGTGGAGAGGTTGGAAGTCTAGAGCTCATCGAGGGCTGTCAAACGATATATATTTGGGAGCTGTTGGCCTTATATGCTATTTAGAGCTACAAACACACACACACACACACACATACACGCACGCACGCACACAGAGAGAGAGAGAGAGTGCAAAACTGGAAAGAGAAAATAGAAGAGGACCCAGAATTAACTGCTGAGGGCTCACTACATTTTGGAGATTGAGGAGTGTCCCACGGGCAAGGAGGAGCACCAAAAGAGGGTAACATCAAGAAAAACTGATGAAGACAGATTCATGGAAGAGGGACAGAACACGACATTGGATATTTCAGCCAAGGGGCTGAAAAATGAGCAAGCAGAAATACATCCCAGCCTTGGGGACCTCTGTCCCCCCAAGGGACTGACAGTCCAGAGGGAACATTCCTGATTGACAGGGCAAGATACGTTGCCCCATGAGCCGGGACAGTGGTGAGGCATCTCCTGCCGGACCTCTTGTGTTTGCTTCCCTCTTCGGTTAGATTTGGGGCGATGCCCTCTGATACATCTGTTTCATTCTGTTCTACAGTTTTATTTATTTGCTTGTTGTATCTCTAACTATAGATGATAAACTCCAACAGAATGACCACTCAGTGCTTGCTCACTGAAGTATGAATAAAATATGTGACCACTCTCACAAACTTTTTTAAAACACTGTATACACATTGCTGTTTTTATTATTGTTGTTGTGAGAATTGGTTAAGTTATCTTCTTAACTGGACCTAGCACTAGGTCTGAGCACTGTGTCTGAGAAAACATTACAATAGGAAGTAGGGCACAAGAATCCACCCCCCACCCCAAAAAATACAAAATTTGAGGTGTGAAGGGAACAACACGCTGAATCTTCTCCTCATCACAGACCTGTTCTTTTACTTTTGTTAAATTCTTCCGCTGGTCTTCCTTTCCATCATTCCAGGGAAGGAACTGGAAGAAACCATCAAAAATGGAACATGGCAGGAGAAGTTCGCCGGAGACTCCATGGGACATTATAGGACACCGAGGACTGAGGAATGAAATAAATAAGAGACCGAGGGCACAGGAACCAGCAACATTGAACATTCTTTCAAATACTGCTTCCAGTCCAGACCTGCTTGCTGGCCAGCCCTTCTGCCAACACACCCTGATCTCCTTCCCACTGCATCAGCCATTCCCTGATCCAGGGAGCAACAAGAACGGCTTCCAGCAATCCAAACCTTTGAGTTGAAATAACTTACATGGAGGTTGAAATGATAGATTTCACTGTAGAAGGTAAATCCAGCTACTTCTAAATTACAAAAGCAAACAGCCCTCCCCAGACAAAGTTCACCCTCACTGCTCCAGTACACATGAAATCTCTGAAAGCCAAAGAAACATAACTCCAAAATGTTGGGAGAGCAGCAAACATGGTCACCAGCAACAAAGACCTAAGTAGGAAAGTGGTCAAGATGGTCGGGGGGCTTACTTATTTCAAAGTGAGCAAGGGAGGGGTGGGCAACCAACAGAAGTATCAGTGAAACATCCTCTCTGCTCCACATAGTGTGAAAGTAAGCGTGAAGAACGCAGGTGAAAGCCATTTGAGGCTTCCCCTGAGCTGGTCTGCCCTACCCCAGCCCATCCCGGGCTCCCGGCACATGCTGGAGGCTGGTTTCAGGGTGAGTGGATGAGCATCCGTGTCTCTCGTGCTGGATACCATTTCTGCAGAAACAACACATGCAAGATACGTATTCCAGGAGCAATGGGTGATTCAGAGTGGTTAAACCAAGGAGACTTACCAGAGATCAAAGTGGAAGATGTTAAATGCTAATCAGGTGCCATGGCAAGTTTGCTGTATGCGCCACTGAGTTCAGAAGGAAATGGGAGCCAAGAGGGGATGCTTGTGCACCAGCAGGCCAGTGCACGCCAGCGGCTCAGCACCCCTGCTTAAAGACCACATGCCCACTGTTCACAAGAGCCCACAGTTTGGGGCTCCCTAGGCACTAAACCGTTAGAAGCTGTAGGAGAGCTTCCGATGCCCCTCTGGCTTGGGTTTCCTTGCATCTTGACTCATACGGTTACAGTCGCTGGGTTTCTGTGCCTTCTTCCCCATTGCTAGCTCCTTCTCTTCCTGCTTCTCCAGCCAGCTTCCGGGCTGCTCCCCCAAAAGATTGCCTAGGACCAGATTAGCTCAGCTATGCTCTCCGTTTCCCCCCATCTACCTCGAACGGCCTTTAGGGCAACGCCTGTTCTCGCCTCTGGTTGCTTCCAAGCGCCTCCAGGATCCAGGTGGAGTCTCATCAATTTTGTGGCCGAGCCCAGAGCCTGGCATGGTATTCGGCTGCAGGACTATTCTTACACCTGTTAATGCATGAATAAATGAATGCCTGTAATGCCTCCTGAGTTAATGGAAGGTTGTAGGACCCACCTACATCCTGCTATTCTTTACCATGCTTCTTCCTCACCACTGAGGCCAGAGGCAATATAGCAACACTGTTAAAAATGCAGCTTTTGGTATCAAATGTAACTGGATTGAAACCCCTATTGACAAGTAATTAGTTAGGAATTTTAGTTATTTAAGCGATCTAAAACTTATCTGGAATGAATTAGTACAAAGGATCAGTGAGGCCATGGATATCAACCATTTATCACAGCTATAGTAGTAGTAATAGTTAGTAGTATTGCTCATAGTAATTAACTAAAAGTAGTTAACTAATAACTGACAATGATTATAGTAGTGGTTTTACTGGTAGTACTTATAGTTTTAGTAGTAGTACTAGTCATAGTCAACTAAACTAACTACTAACTAGTTCAGTTAACTGAACTAATTATAGTAGTTATAGTATTAGTAGTGCAGTCATACTAGTTAACCAAAAGTAGTTAACTAATGGCTTATATAGTTTTTAGAGTGGTAGCAGTTATTCAGTAGCATTAGTTGTAATAATTAACTAAAAGTAGTTAACTAATAACTTACAGTAGTTATAGTGGTAGTTATAGGA
This sequence comes from Mustela nivalis, assembly GCF_964662115.1. Taxonomy (NCBI): domain Eukaryota; kingdom Metazoa; phylum Chordata; class Mammalia; order Carnivora; family Mustelidae; genus Mustela; species Mustela nivalis. The sequence goes on along the minus strand of NC_139025.1, from coordinate 7,352,624 downwards.
GAAACACGGCAGTAGTACTAGTCATTGAAGTTGTGAACGCTACTAGTCGTAGTGATAATAATGGCATTAAAGGCAATAGTACTGGTAGTGGTAAGTGTAAAAACAATTAAGTTAATGGTTCAGAAACCTCACATACTCTTCTAACTTGTTTTATTATCTCCATAGACAAAGTCATAGTCTTGGCAACTCAGGACATTACGCAACAGATCAACTAACAAAAGGAACAGAAAAGTACATTTTTTAAAGGTGTTTTCACTAGTTCATGCCAACCATTCCAAAAAAATCAGATTTAAAATTAAGAAATGTTCATAGGGTTTTTCTGTTTAAAAGTTCTAAGACATATCAAAACCATGTGCCTGACACGGGAAACCAAATTCTGCACCGCAGCAAGAGCTGGGGCTGCTGGAGGAAGGCTGGCGGATTTGCGGTAGCTGCCCCACTTAGGGCTTAGCAAATACCTGAGAAATTGGCTGTTCTGTATCCTCAGAGCTGGACCAGAGAGAACGGAGATGTCGGTGGTGTCCGCAGGCTGTGCCTCTCCCTCTGCCTTTCTCACTTGGATCACGCACACCACCTCATTAATCCCTGGTCAAGTGCAAGCATGCAAAAGCACAATGAAAGTCGAAAGGGTGGGCCTTGGACCAACAGGACCTTGGCATTTCCAGGACGCCTCTTTTCCAACCTCAACACCAGCCAGCCATTGCCCTACAGAGCTGGTGAGTGTGGCATTCATGGTCTCACGGTCTGGGCCCCTCTCCTGCTGACCAGATCCTCAGGTTTGGAAAGAGCTTCTGGCATACTGATCTGATGTCATTAAGAGACCTCTGCTTTCTAAGGCAGAAGGCATTCGAAATTGATGGTGACAGTGGTGCCCCCACCCTTAATTATTCAATTCTTCTGGTATGCAGAGAATCCACGAGAGGCACTGGGGTCCACAGCAAGCCAGCTTTCTTCTCTCTTAACCCAGGGCATCTTCCCACCTGGAGCTGTGAGAAGGAGCCAAAAGTCCAGTGGAGAGAGCGTGTTCATTCTGGTTGGAGCCGAAATCAGACCTGACTGATGTGCTAAGTGCTATAATTCCTTCCGTCTGTTTGGGAAACAATCAGTGGACAGCTACCAAACTAAATGAGCTTGTGATCCCTTTTCTCTCTTCCTCTCTCCTTTTTTTTTTTTTTTTTTAAGATACTAAAACTGAAAAGCCAAATGCTTTAAACAATTCATACTTTGATTTGCAAAAGACAACAAACATATCCTCTGAGCAAGGGAAGCATGTCTTTTCTTGCATCTGAGTTCAGGAACACTGAGTCTTTCCATTCAGGTCCTTCAAGGTACATCAAGTTGAAGGGTGATCTAATTGGTTTTCAAGGCAAAAGGAGTGTTCATTGTCCTTATGGTTCTATTCAAAAATTTTTCCTCCACCGAACACACATAAACTGATCATTTAGCCTTGATTCCTATATCTGCAAAATAAAGAATTAAAAATCTTATTCACAGGGTAAATACAGGGAAACCGTTTACTCCCAAGCATAAGACTTGACCCCGGGTAGATGTTCAAAAATATCTGTTAAAGGAAAGAGTGAGCTTTGCTAACAAAACAAAACAATGTATCATAAAAGTAAGAGAGGAAAAGGAAGTAATAAGAAATACAGTTTAGGGTGCAACTGGTGGGCTCAGTAGGTTGAGCATCCCACTCGTGATTCTAGCACAGGTCATAATCCAGGGGCTGTGGGATTGAGCCCCGTATACTTTGTGGAGAGTCGGCTTGGGATTCTCCCTGTCCCTCTCCCTCTGCTCCTTCCCCCTACACTTGCACACTCTCTCTGTCTCTCTCAAATAAATAAATAAATCTTTAAACAGCTAAATACAGTTTAACACTCCCACTTCACCATTGAAGAACTAGACCCACACAGGAATAGTAATTCAGTCAAAGCCATAAAACCACCCCATCCTAGAACGAGCACTAGCGTGTGTTCTCCAGAATCCTAGACCAGTGTTTCTTTAACCATGGGTCAGCGGACAAAGTAGTTGCTCACTAAGAGACAACTGGAAATCCCCCTTTCTCTATTCCTCTTTTTTTTTTAATTTTTATTTTATTTATTTATTTTTTCTTTCTAGTGAAAGGAAATAGTAGTATTAAAACAGTATGCTCTCTTGACCAGTCTTCATTTTTTCCCCAATCTTTTAGAAATAATGATGTCAGCAGAACCAATAAGGATACTGGTCAGCACCACGGACCAGAAGCTTTGGCATCCCTGGAGAGCCCATCAGACTCCATGGGGTTGGGACCCAGGAATCTGTATTTGAACAAATTTTCTGGGTGACCCTGATATATTACATTTTGAGGATCACTGATCTGTACTAAAGCAATCAGACACCTGATGCAGGTCAAAGTACCTATAGCCTTGAACATTATGGCAGGCATTGTTGGTTGACCTCTTACTCCCTTCTCCCTGGTCTGTCCTCCAGGACAGAGATCTAGAAAGTCAGGTATCCTCTTTCCCAAGTCTTGCACTTAGAGGTGGCCATGAAACTGAATTCTCACCAATGAGATATCTGTGGAGATCCCCTGAAAGTTTAGGAAAGATATTTCTTTTCTGATCAGAAAAAAGTACATGGAGACAAACTCCATGACTGTGTCAACTTTCTTTCCTGACTTTAAAAGCAGTGTGTGAGGATCTGATGGTTGCTGTTCTGCAGCCATCTTGCAACCAAGAGGAGAATGTCATCAGGACCACAAAGCTGCCGGTGGAGAGCAGCAGCATCAGTGAAACACGGAGCTACATCAGTATAGCCTTAACAGAGAACAGCAGTTATATTTCTACTTCCATATCTATTATTAAAGCGATCATTTTGCCAAGAAGTTTTGCCTCCACAAAAACCATGAGTAACTATTATAAAATAGAGTATACATTTCTACATCACTTGCCTTAAAATGAAATAAAATCCCCGTAGATTGAATGTTGGCATGTAGCAACAGTGATTCTACAGCAAAAGGAGAAGAGGAAGAAAGCAGAGAACAAGTCACAGATTTGTTAAAGTCTCCTCGTTTCTTAGGGCTTCTGTAACAAATGGACACAAACTGAGTAGTTTGAAACAGCATTAGTGCATTCTCTCACGATCTGGAGGATGGAATTCAGGAATAAGTGTCAGCAGGTAGGTCCCTTCAGAAGACTCTACGTGGAGAATCTGTTCCATGCCCACTGCTATGGGTTAAATTGTGTCCCCATCAAAAGGTGTTAAAGTCCTGACCCCTAGTTCCATGGATGAGACCTCATTTGGAAATAATAACTCGTACAGATGATAAAATGAGGTTAGTAGGGTAGGACTCATCCAATATGACTGTGTCCCTATAAAAAGGGTCCATTTGGACACAGAGATAGATGTGCAGAGAGAAATGACAATGTGAAGACACGTTCTTCACATTATGAAGTATCATTTACAAACAAGTGTCATCTACAAACCAAGGAACACTGGGGTTTTCCAGAAGCAAAGAGAAGGACATGAAGCAGATTCTCCATCACGGCCCTCGGAAGGAACCAAGCCCTCTGACACCAACCCCCTTCTAGCTTCCCGTGGCTACCAACACCCCTTGGCATCCCTTGGTCTCTACCTCAACCCCATGGGCTGCCCCTCTGTGCCTCTGTGCCTCTGAACTCCCTCTCTTGTCTCTTATAAGGACTCCTGCCATCAGGTTGAAGGCCCACTCTAAATCCAGGATGATTTGACCTTGAGAGTCTTAATTTATCTTTAAGACCTTATTTATAAAAAGGTCACATTCAGAAGTGCCAGAGGTCAGAAATTGTTTGTGTCTTTTTGGGATGATACAATTCAACCCACCAGAAGGCATTAATATTCTAGTGGGGTAAATATGACTTAATGATTAATAATGTAATAAACTTACAAAAGATACACTGTATACTTATTACACACTCAATAACCACAGTGTCAGGAGTGAGGAGGGAAAGAAAGTAGTGGACTCTGAGCTTCTCCTTCAGTCTAGAAAGCCCAGAAGGGCTCCGAGGAAAGGCACTAGTTCTACCATGCTAGATTCGGGAAAAGTTTTCACATCTCTGTCTCTCCTTTTCCACTCTATGGCTTTACTTAAAGCAATAATTGGCCCCGAGATTAGAAGGAGAAAATCGGCACAACATGTGAATTTGCTAATTATTCTTCCTTGCTGTGGACATAGCCAGTTTCAGTTTTTGGTCCCATCCTAAGTATGACATCTCAGTGACAAATTAAATCAATTAAGTTGAGAGCTCCTAGAGGGTGAGTAATAGAGTAGGATGAGGACACCAGGGTTATAGGAAAAGCCCCGCTTCTAATTAGCCATAGGAACTCCAGCAAGACCCCGCGCTGATGCTTTCGCTCCTTTATCTGTAAAAGGGGGGGCTGGCCTGGCTTATCACTCCAATTCCTTCCACACCATGATTCTTCGCACACACTCCCTTTGGAATTTGGACAGGAGCTGAGTTGTGGTTTGTTTCTTTTATGCATATGATCAGTATGGAGATTTATGGAGACGCTTGCTTTTTATACCGCTAAAGAGGGAAACACACACACGCACACACACACACACGCACACACACACACATTATACACAATAGCAGCAAGTGAACCTTTGCCAGCCTAACACACATTTATACAGCAACAGCAGACACAGTGACACCAGACTGCAAGTAGGGAAAGTGACTCTGTCAATATTTACTGAGACAAAAATGGTAACACAGCCTGCTTTTTCTTCCTCCACTCAACAAACACGTGTGGAGGCCTCGGTCTCAGCCCTGTGTGCCAGGCGCTGGGTCCAGGCGCTGCAGAGAGAGCCAGAAAGAAGACCTGGGACCTGCCTCCGAGCGCTCGGGGTCGCTCGGAGGGATGGATAAGATGGCGTGGCGTGGTGGGCACGTGTGCTGTGACAAGGGGAAGCTCTGGAGCTGCGGCTGCTCCGAGAAGTGACAGCACCAACCCCAGGCCTGGGGGCATTCAGAAAAGCCTCGAAGGGGTGCTTCTGAGCCACATGCTGAAGGATGTTGGGAAGTTGAAGTGTGAGTGGCCTCCGTCGCGACTTCCAGTGGCAAAGGGATCTGAATTTGCAGTTTCTTAAACTTCTGATGAATCACAGTGAAACAGATGGCTTCTGAAACTCTCCTTTTTACTGGGTTAAACCTTACTAGAGTTCCCCCAAGGTATATGATGATCAATTAATTTTATCACTTGTCCTCCTCAGCCACAGTCTGGATCCTCTAGAATGGCCCAGGATTCGTCCGAGGCTGTGGAAAGGCATCGCCAGTGGGCCTTTCTGCTTCTCAAGGCCCTCTGGTCCTCCATGGACCTTTTCAAGGTCATCTCATACCACAGATCACCATGAAACATGGCCCCTGTACCACGCGTGGAGGTAACATCACCTGCTTGAGGAGTTCAGTGGGAAGGAAATCACGGGTACTCAGAAATCTGTATGAATCAGCTTGATTCATGTAGGTATGAATGTTTAGATGTATGGAATTTATATGGGATTCACCCGGACCGATGGGGTCAAAAGATTTCAGTCCACACCCCGCTCTGCTACCTGTACACCTGGGCCAGCTTCCATTTCCCCACATGGAAGCTGGAGCTGACAGCTCCTGGTCTGGCTGCCTCCTGGGAGGGAAAACCAGAGAAGCGACATGGAGTCTTGAGTGTAGAGCCTTGATCAAGGCCAAGACTTCACTGCAGAGTCTGAGTCTGGACCGTCAGGTCAGGAAGCCACATCCCAGTCCAGGGTTTCAGGCCCCTCACCTGTCCCGGCTTCAATTTCCCATTTAAAAACCTAAACGGTTTGGAGGGTGGGGAGGCGGGAGGTCGGGTGAGCCTGGTGGGGAGTATTATGGAGGGCACGGATTGCATGGAGCACTGGGCGTGATACATAAACAATGAGTTCTAGAACACTGAAAAGAAATTTAAAAAATAAATTAAAGTTAAAAAAATTTAAAACTTTAAAAAATAAAATAAAGTGAAATTTAAAAATAAAAAGATAAAATAAAAACCTAAACGGTCTCGCTTAGATGTAGGTCCTTGACCATCTCTCAGGTTTCTGGGGCTTCCTGGGGAATCCAGTGAGTCTTTCCATTTCTCTGCCAATAAGTACTAACACCTCCTCGGCATAAGTGACTTTTGAGAGTGTGCTCACGCTGGAGAAATCATTCATCATCCTGCCACTTGATCTGTGCACGCGGCTGGTCCTGGAGTCCAGCTTTCTCATGGCCTGTGCTGGGCACGGCGCCCATAGGCTGAAATAAATACCCAGCAGCAAGGACAGCCGCTGTGAGGGCTGAGGGTGCTCCTGCGGGCCAGTGTGCTGCAAGGGGCACCTGCCCGCCTGCTCACAAGGGCAAATGGGCAGCCGCATCCACGAAACTCAGCATCCCAGTTCACAGAGGTGTGTGGACTCTGTTCTCTGAGATCCAGCCCCTTGCAAAGCGAGCGTGTGGTCGCCTCGTGGACGCTGTCCAGCCCGCACTGTGGAAATTCAATTTCTCCCCAAGCGCAGGCATCCTCCTGGATCAAACATTTTGAGCAGGCTAAACATCTCTGACAATGAGCCCAAAGTTTCATAGCAAAGCAATTTCACTTGGTAATTTGTTCAGGACTAAATGCTTTTAGTTCTTTTAGTTCATCTCTCACTAAATTATTTTCCCAGGATCATTCATTTTTAACATAATAAGGCTAGCGTGCCTACACTATAATGGGACCTTTGCAACACGAGTGCATATGTTACAATACCTTATTTTCTGTCATGGAGATTTAATCAAATTCACTAAGTTGGAGGACTATAATAGAGATTTTCAATAATATATGTTAAAAGGGTTTTTATATGATGTCTTGCAACTTGTGAATAAAAATCCGGTGGAGTGTGTGTTTGGTATTTCCACCAGATGATGAATGAGGTCACCCAAGGGAACCCAGAGAGCTCCTCCTGGCACGGATCTTGTGAGCCGCCTGGGTTGGCAAAGGCTTATTTGATAAAGTTTCCAAATAGAAGTGCATCTTGTCCCAGGGTAGAAACACACATTTTCACTGAGTTCTCTAAAATCTAAAAAGAATATGAAGTGAACATTGGTTTTGAGTAAGTTCTAACAGTGCATCCCACCACTTGTTTTATCTGATGCTTTGGAGTTTCCTTGTTTGTTTGTTCTTGGTTTTTGGCAAGCTGTCACAATAATGCGTTCAGGTTTAAGATACCTAAGATGTACTGCGAAGACACCCGCTCGTCGATGAGGTGAGTAGAAAAGGGCCTGGCTCCTCCTGCCTTTCAAATCGGAAGGGTGCTTTGCTCTTGTTTTCCAGAACGATCTGTTAGCTTCATGCTTACCGTACCCCCACAGCATGCGTATTCGTGTTCTCTGCCTGTCACTGCCGTTTCTGTGAGCTGCTATAGCTTAAATATTAAACGATGCGAGTTAATGAGACATGTTTATCTCCTTAAGGAGCAAAGAGGGGCAGGAGCTCTGGAGTGATCTGCTAGAACCACGCGGTATGTAAAGAAGGTGACACTGTCTTCTCGCGTGTCTCCTCACCGCAGCCAAGTTAAGGAGCCAGGCTGGTTGCAACCGGATGGGGCAGAAATTCCCGGAACACCAAATGCAACATTTTTCAAGCTCAACGACACAGGTGCACCCAAGCCGTTGAATGAACGCAGCCTGTTTTTTCCTCATGCAATCGCCTCCATCCAAGTATCCAAAAGCACCGTGTTACTTTTTGGTTCTTTACTAAAACCTTTTAATTACTGGCCTTTAAACGGCTATTATCCCCTTAGATTATCATGCTAGAGAATTGAGGAATCGTGGACAAGTCAGCCTCGGGCTGTCTTCCCCTCAGCCGTGTAGTAAATATTGACCGGATTCCTTTTCTGCGCCATGTGCGGTCACCACTCAGCTGCCAGCACATGGGATTGGAATGATGACTCTAAGCTCCTTGAGGGCAACGATGTCTTCCCTTCCTGTTGAGGCCTGTGCCCAATGGGGATAAAGCTGTAAGAGGCCAACACTAACAAGAAGACCTACAGACACCACTCTGGGTCTGCTTCTGGCCGATTTGGCTTCAGGCACACCTTGTTTTTTTTCAAATTAGGGCACTGAGCTCCATGCCCCCTGCCTGGTGTTCTCACCTGTGCATTGGAATAAATGGCATGCACCCTGCTAAAGCAGAGAGGGACATGAATTGGGTGGCACTGGGGCCATGTGAAATGTGCAAAACAGGAAACGCCACCATCACGACTTACCAGCTGGTCCAAAGAAAGGGTGTAGACCCATAAAAGAGCAGTTTGTGGAGAAAAGAATTGGAATAAGAAATGTGACTGTATTGACAAATAACAAATTAATCTCCAGCACCAAAAGCATCATGTGTTGAAGGGAGAGACACACCTTATGTCATTATGATCGCAGACTCTGTTCTGATAGTGTGTTGGTGGGAATAGGAAACAGCCCCTACCCCCCAAGGGGTTTGCTATTTAGGAAAAGAGCCAGAAAAAAATGTTCCCCAACCAGCTCCAGGCGCTAACCATTATGCTAGCATTCATTCATTGGATCAGTGCTTAGAAAAGATGTTCTATGTGCCAGGGATTGTTGTAGGCCTTACAGAAACTGTAAAAGTAAGTCACAGCCTATACGATGTATGTTCAGTGACAGAAAATTAACACACATGCCCGTAAACAAGCCTACCAATGTCAGGAAGGTCATAGCTCAGAGGCCATAAAGCATGTGGACTAGTGATAGAGATCGATACACTCAAGGACAGGTGAGGCTGATGGTCAGCAAAGGCTTTGTTGAGGAGAGGACACCGATGTGGTTAAGAAGCAGCCAGGCATCCACAGTGAGGGGCGACAGGGGTAGAGTGTATGCGGGCTAGTGAAGGCACGTGCAGCAGAGAGATGGGCGTGTTCGAAGAAATTAAAAATAATAATAATAATAAAACCCAGTTCAGTTGCCGCTTGGTAAGTGAGCAGCCACGGGGGGAAGACGATGTTCGGGTGTGGGAAGGAGTGGGATGAGCAGGCCCCCTCCTAAGCAGTAATTGTCAGACATAATTTCAAACATAATTTTGCTGGAATTATCCAAAGCCAAAAGCAGTCTCAAGATGGCCAAATAGCGGGGCGCCTGGGTGGCTCAGTGGGTTAAAGCCTCTGCCTTCAACTCGGGTCATGATCCCAGGTCCTGGGATCAAGCCCTGCATCCGGTTCTCTGCTTGGCCAGGAGCCTGTTTCCTCCTCTCTCTCTGCCTGCCTTTCTGCCTACTTGTGATCTCTCTCTGTCAAATGAATAAATAAAAAAAATCTTTAAAAAAAAAAAAAAAAAGATGGGCCTGTAGCTCCATCCGTGAGACCTGGCTTTAGCCGGATTCGAGTGGATGGAATAGCGTTCACGGGTGGGGTAGTTCTTCTTGCAAACCCACCTGCTCTGAGTGCATCGGGGGTGTCTGAGAGCCAGGTGTGACTTTAGACCAGTTGTCAGCTGTTCCATTATCTAGTCCACATTTTTTAGACCTAGAAATTTGCTTTTTCATGGGCACATATGGTAGTTTCTTAAGAATCCCAAACCTCTCACCCCTCCAACAGAGAGGGAACATTTCTTGGACAAACTAGGGGGCCTGAGGTAGAAGGATCAGGCAGTGCTATGTTCAAATTCTAAGTTCTTCCCCTTGGGCTATAAGCTTGCAAACTTATCCCAACTCCCGCCAACCTTGGTGCGTTCCTTTGTGAAATGGATATAAAACTTCCGTATCAAGGTCAACCTCACCTCTCTCCTTCACTTAGGTATCTCCTACTCATCTCTTAGACTGGACCCAAAAGAACCCCTCCCTACATTCTTCCTTGCTAGTACCCCCTCTTTGCCCCCCAAAATAACTATATTTCCCAGCTGGACAGTCTCCTTTCCCTGGGCTCATATTGATTTGGAGGGTTACTGTTATTATTAGTATAACACTTATTCCATTAGAAGGGCATTATCCATAGGAATTTTTGGTGGTTGTAAAGTATTTTCTTCGGCTTGGCATTCCCTGGCACGTCACGGGCACTAATCATGTTTGCTCAACCAAACTGAACTCAATTTAGAAAAATTCACCTGCACATACTTTCAAAAATAGCAGTTTGTACTTAAATCAGGTCTAGTGTAAGCCAAGAATGAGAACATAGTCATCGTGAGTAGGTATCACAGATATAACCATTTCTTTTGAATATTGTTTTTTAAATATATGCCAGTATTTTAATTATAAGGAATTTAATGTACATGAATGTCTTTGTGTGCCTCATTTCATTAATAAAAAAAAGAAGTACTTAGGGTTAAATTGTATAGCTTGTACTTTTATTTCTCCAGAATAGATTTATAGATAGCTGCTCTGGTTTTCCTATTGTTCAGAATTTTTAATTCATTATGTCTGGGTGTACAAAAAAAAAAAATCTGTAGTAAATATCTTGTTTGATTATATCTCCTTAATTGCATGAGATAATTCCTGCCTGGAACTCTAGGGATTTGTTGGAAAGAAGGCGGATCTTCAGCAACATTAATGGATTTAATGTAGTAAGGGATTTCTCTGCCTGTGAAAAAATGTCCTCAGAATAGCGTCCAACCATTTGTGTTTCTCCCAGATGCGAGCACCTGTGCGAGGTCCCCAGTGCATCCCCACCCACAGCACGAGAGTTTACCCACGGCTGGCCCTGGGGAAGGGGACGAAATGAGTCAACCACTCTGGGTAAATGTGGGTCCCTCAAGGTGGAAACGTGAATCTGAGCCTTCTTGGCACTGCCTTGCACAGTGCTTATTGGTAGTAAAACCTTGCCAAATATTTCTTAAAATAAGCAGGAAGAACCAAACACTGGACACCGGGATCATTCAGGGCGGAGGCATACAGTCCCCACTGCTCAAAGGCTGCCTTGCACTTCAGTGGCATGATTTACCTTCACAAGACATGACTTAGACACACTGTATCAGTTATCTATTACCATAACAATTCCATGTAACAAAGAACCACCAACTCCCATTGGCGTATAATAATAAGCAGTGAAAGTTTTTCAGGAATCTGCAGGTCCTGGGGAGGTCTGGGCATTGCACTGGGCTGGATTCCCTCACCTGGGTTGAAGCATACATCTGCCGTCATCTGGTGGGTAGGTCACACTCTGGCTATGATGGCCTCAGTGAAGACTGTCTCTGTACGTCATGCGCTTTCTCACTCTTGAGCAGACTAAGCTGAACTTGTTCTCCCGGCAATGGAGGGCATCAGAGAGAGCGAGATAGCCCACAAAGCCTCTTAAAGTCTAAGCTCAGAACTGGCCAGTAATCACTTCTGCTGTGTCTTGATGTCAAGGCACAGGCCAGTCCAGGTCAAGGGGAAGGGAAGTGGGAAGTACTTCATTTCAAGAAGAGATGCCACCAAGTTGCAGAGGGTATGGCCTGAGGCCAGGCAGGGGATTGGGCATTTTTGCAATCTGGAGCAGTCAAAGAAAAGTTTAGCTCATGTTCCTCATGACATCTTTTGAGAACAGCAGGCAGGCATTTAAAATATCTTAGAGAGCTTTTCATACAAATTGATGAAAGAAAGTTCAGTGTCTAGCATGGGCTAGCTAGAAAATGCACAATGTGGAACAAGAAAGTATATTTTTAATGCAACCAAAGTAATGCATATTTTCTGCATCAAATTGGAAAATTCCTAAGAGGCAAGAAGAAGGAAATGAAAACCACCCAATGCCCATGTCTCCGAGATTATGATGCTAACATCTCTGTTCATCAAGACAATGTCCAAACATACACAAAAGCACCCACATACCCCTTGCCTGGCTTCAACATTTACGGACAATTTTGTATCCTTGTTTCATTCCCCTTAACCACATGTGTTTCTCATGTCGGAGTATTCTGAAGCAGATCTCAGATATCATGCCAGGTCACCTGAAATATTTCTGACAGGTAAGGACAGAGCACATTTTTTAAAAGATTGATTTATTTATTTATCTGAGAGTGAGTGAGCGGGGGAGAGAGAGAGCGCGCGCGCACGTGTGGCATGTGGCAGGTGCGAGGGGAGAGGGGGGAAGAATCCCAAGCAGACTCTGCGCAGAGCACAGAGCCCAACGTGGGGTTCCATGTCACAACCCCGAGATCACGAGCTAAGCCAAAACCAAGAGTCAGACGCATCACCGACCGTGCCACCCAGGCACCCCAGTAAAGACAGAGCCTATGAAACAGACAGATACAAATCAAATATAACAAATGAGCAGGGATTCCTTAAGATCCTGGAAGGGCTAAAGAGTGCAAAAGCTAACCCATGTTCAGCCGTGTCCCTCATCCAAACACGGGCATCTGTACAGGTTGTTCACCTGAACCAGGAGTCCAGCAAAACTCAGGCATGGAGTGTGTATCAGTAATAGTAGTGTGGCTATCATTGTGATCTTGGCAAGCGTTTCTTTCTCATGGATCTGTAGATTGGCCGAAGGTGGGCTGATGTGGATGTCGGCCGCCCCATCCCTCCATTTGATGTGGAAAGCTGGAGATGGTATTTGAGTGCTGGGTTTTCCCACCTCCTCGAGTGGCGGAACTTTGGCGGAACATGGGGTAGCCTGGGAGGCTTCCTTCCCGTCATCTGCTACCTCCCTGGCTTGTCAGTCTCTGAGCCTCCTCTCCACCAGTCCCTCCCGCAGGCTGGCCTCCAGGTTTCGAGCCCCGGGGGCTTGGATGCCATGTCCAAAATGGCTTTCTTCCTCAGAACGGAGCTCGGTTTTCATGGGGCAAAGTCCAAGTTCAAGCTGACACAAGGAATTTGCCCTGAAGGAACCGCTCTGCGGAGGCTCCTACACTCCCCCTTTCAGCCCAGATTCTGGGCTTGGGCTCTGGCGGATGCGACGTGCCTGAGAGATGATTTGTGCATGAGCACGGTTTATGAGTCTAATGAGTAAAATAAGGCAAAGGCGCATTCTGCCAGTTTCCTGCCTCCTGGCGTCCTGAGGGTACACACACCCGCCCCCCGGCGGGCACGTAGGCAGTGCCTCTCTGTCCACACCTTTGACGGTCCTGACGTTCTTTGTGGGGCTGCCAAAGAATGTTGCTGTATAATTAGTTCTGTTGGCAGGACCTGTGTCCCAGGCTCTGTGCCTGCCTACTCTTGGCAGCTTGGAGCTTCCCCAGGTTAGAACTGGGCACCAGGAGACCCGGCTCACAAAAGCTCCTCATCTGGGTAGGAAAGTGGACCCGTGGGTGGTAGATGGTTTTGGTCCTTCAGTGACAAAAACTGCTCCATAGTATTGTAATCTCCTGCTTATCACGGATTCGAGAGCTGGATTTCTTGTTCTATCTTATAATCTTCTCTGAATCGGCTCACAAGAGACCCAACTAATCTATTTATTTACTACAAATGTATTGAGTACCCTCTTCCAAGACATGGGGCTAAGAGCCTGAGACATCCCCGCAGACTCCAAGAGCTCCCCTACTGTGGCAAGTGAGAGGACCCATACATGTCTCCAGAATATAGTAACGATAGGGTTTTGTAGGGTTTTGCAGCATGGCTTATGGGAAGAGAGAGGAGAGCCATACAACTGACAAAAGAAGACACAGAGGAAGCATCCCAGGGGAGGGAAAGCCTCCGTGGAATTTTTAAGAATGAAAAAAAATTATTGAGGCAAAGAAAAGAGAGCACAGCAGGACAGTTCCAAGTGAGGAGCAGCAGCCTGTGGGGGCTCTGAGGGAGGGAAAAGTTACCCCATCCTCTTCCGAGAACAGAGAGCAGTTCGTCAAAGGAGCATAATGTGAAGGGGTTTCCAGGGCTTCCTCTGAGATGTGGGTGAGGACCGTCCCTGAACAACAGCTGGACCCACACCGAGTTTGGACTCTCGTTCTGTGGGCAAGCGGGCTGAGTCCAAGGCACCAAGGCATGGACCAGATTTTCTATGTAAAGTGGGTTCCCTGGTTTAATAGATGAGAAATGAAAAAGCGGAGAGCCGGAAGGACTTTGGGGGTCAAGCTGATATTAAGTAAGAAAGTCAGGATTTGAACATGGATTACCTCAGATGCAGAAGATTATGTAAGCAGAACCTCATTTACAAGATTAAATACAACTGGGGCGCCTGGGTGGCTCAGTGGGTTAAAGCCTCTGCCTTCGGCTCAGGTCCTGATCCCAGGGTCCTGGGATCGAGCCCTACATAGGGCTCTCTGCTTGGCAGGAAGCCTGCTTCCGTGCCCCCCCCCCCACCCTCCTGCCTGCCTCTCTGCCTACTTGTGATCTCTGTCTGTCAAATAAATAAAATCTTAAAAAAAAAAAAAAAAACAGATTAAATACAAGTGGGTAACCACCCAGTGGTGGAGGAAAGAGCAAATTCATTCATCAGCAAGGAGGGGAAACTGGAAACAATGAGCACCTATTCACGCCTGTGAAATTCACAGGTAAAACAACAGGGCTCAAGGAATGGAATACCTTTGTGCAATACCAATGGCCAACAGGTGTCACCCTCCTGGAAAAGAATTTGACAAAAGCACTAAGAGTCTTAAATACATTTATTCTTTGACTCTCAAGAAAATCTCAGAAGATTGTTGGGGGGGGGAGCAATGAGCATAGAAAGCTCAAAACAATGAGCATAAAAATCTTTGAGCATAGAAGGCTCATTGCAATGTGATTTAGGGTTAAATATATTTTTTAAAAGATTTTATTTATTTATTTGACAGACAGTGATCACGAGTAGGCAGAGAGGCAGGCGGGGCGGGGGGAAGCAGGCTCCCTGCTGAGCAGAGATCCCGATGCTGGGCTCGATCCCAGGACCCTGAGATCATGACCTGAGCCCAAGGCAGAGGCTTAACCCACTGAGCCCACCAGGCGCCCCAGAAAACAAATGTTTTTAAATACAGGATAAATTAATAAAGAAAGAGCCACGAGATGAAATAGTCTCCAGCTAATTTTGGTTGTGAACAGTTTTAATAAAATAATATTGCAATTAGCTTTGGTATAATATAGGCAACAAACACAAGATATAAAATTAGTTATAAAGGAAGTTCAAGGTTGTCCCAGGATGAATGGGAACTGGAAGTAAGCGGTTTTAAATAATGTCTGAAAAAGAAGAATGAAATGCTTATCCTTAATAATGGAGCAAAATAGATTCAATTGGCAATTTATCTTGAAAGATGAATGTATCATTATGAACATGAACTTATTACGCTTATATATATGTATAAATAGTTCACAATTGTAAACTCGTGCACACCCATAAGTGAACAAAGAGTGAAGAAAAGCTTATTTGTTTTGCAACCTTTTTTACATACATTGATTGATAGCATGAGGCATAAGCTTCACATGGTACTCAACCTTTTGTAAGAAGTGTATAAAGGGGGTTTTTGCAAAAAAAAATGTTTTTAAGATTTCTGTCAGTTTCACTAAGGGCTTCTCTTAATACTTTTGTATTCAAACTTGCTCTTTGGAAGCATGTGCCTGTGTTTGCCCATTCACCAGCTATCTGCTGAGTGCCTATTGTGTCTCCGTCATTTTTCTGCGTGCTGGGGTGAAGGGGTGGATAGCAAGAAGCCCCACAGCAAATATATTGAGCTCTCACCCTGCGTAAAACTCTAGATGGGAAAGGAAAACACCACTTTATTGAATAAACATTGATTGAACATCTACTCCCTTCCAAGGCATGCTGCTAGGTGCTTGGAATGCACTTGAACAAGAAAGACAAAAAGTATCTGTTGTCATGAAATGTGCATTTTACCAGGGCTAATAGGTATAAAGAAATGTAGCAGAGCAGACAGCTTTGGAGAAGAGTAGAGTGGGATACAGTAGTCGCCAGGCTCAGATTCTACAAAGGGTTTGAGGAGTTCTCCTCCAGTTTCAGAAACTTTAGGAAATCCTACATCTTCTGCAAGACTTGCAAGTGATATGTATCTTTTCTGTTTCAAATTGACAAATTGTTCCAGAATTTCTCAGCTGGTGAGTCATGAAAAGTCTGACCAACAAGGACAGCAAATGAACATCGTCAAGCTCTGAGGGTTCTACTTTGATAACGAATCATTCTAGTGGCCTTTTTTTATTTTTGTGATGGTTTTGTTTTCTGGGCCCGCCTAGCAGACCTAGTAAATCATATTATGAATGCTCCTTCGGGGGTCTTCTATGTATGTGCATGGAGAAAACATAACCCTCTAAATCATAACTAGGTGCCTCATGGATAGAAACACTAAGGAAAGTTAGACTCCATTGAGCTTGGGGTTTTTCCCATAAATGTGTCAGATACATTTGACATACTCAGCAGTAAATACATGAGGCAAGTCTCACGATGCTTCTAGGGAAACCCTCCAAAACACACTACACTGGCTTCCTTCAAGGAGTCTTGATTTGGGTGAAGACAGGCTGACCTTCTAATCTCCTAAAAGGGAGTTCCAAAAAGGTAAAAGGAGCCCTGTTTCCAAGGTATGGTCACAGGTGAGTTCCATCTTCAGAAGATGTTCTGTTCAATCAATGCAGGAGGGAAGTAATTCCAATCGCCTCTCTTCTTGGGGTCTTAGTGCAACTAGGATGGATACATTTTCCATGCCCCTTTCCGGTGTAGGCATTTCCAATAAGCCTCAGGGAATTGTTATGCAAGTTTCCATTAATTTTCTTTTTAACAAACTTTGTAATAAGTGCTTTTTTTAAAGATTTTATTTATTTATTTGATAGTGAGAGAGAGAGAGAGAGAGAGCACAAGTAGAGGGAGCAGCAGAGGGAGAAAAAGGTGTCCCAAGGAGCAGGGAGCCCAATGTGGGGCTCGATCCCAGAACCCCGGGATTGTGACCTGAGCTGAAAGCAGCTGCTTAATGACTGAGCCACCGAGGTGCCCCAGTTGCTATTACTTTTAAAGGTGTGTATTTCTCTTCTGGGGATGGAGAGGGTGAACATTCTAGGATGTCTTAACTGGAGTCCTAAATAGGAAGGGAAATTAGAATACCCCCAAATCTGTTATTTTAATGTTTAAAGGAATTATAAAATTAACACTTGATACAGCTGGTATTTTTTGTGGTATTTTGGGGGGGGGGTTGGTTTTGCTTTTTTGTGATTGACTGATTGATTGATTGGTGTTAGTTAAGACCTTTAGATCTCTTACTCCTCTTCTCCAGTAACTCTTCCCTCGCAGCCCCGTTCCAATGCCACTTACATGTCTGCCCCTATCCCTTGCCATCTACAAATTCCCACCGGGACCCTCCTCTCTGCCTCTAGGACACTTGGCCTGAATTGTTTGAATGGTTCAGGGCACCTGCGAATGTCCGGACCCTGGACTAACGGGTACCTTCAGACTCCAGCTCCAAATCCGACTTGCTGTGCAGCCTCGGGCCAGTTGACGTAAACTCCCTGCACCTCAGCATCCTCGTCTGTGAAAGGCTGACAGTAAGCATGTATATTGTATATCTCCTTGGGTTGTCGGTGTCACTATAAAACACGTTGATAGGTGTAAAGTGCTTAATACAACTCCTGGCACAAAGTCAGTCCTATGAAAGTGTTTTCTTTTAAACATAAATAAGGTGCTAACCCACAGGATTTCAAGTGGATTTTTTTTTTCTTAGCATATACATAAGGAAGGAAACGGGAATCCTCTGTAGGCGTCCGGCTTTTGAACGCAGCTCCCAGAGGTACAGGGCTGCGAACAGCCTCTACGTATTTAGGCGTCAAGTGCTAATACAGCTTCCTGAGAGCAGCCGGAGGGGGTGGCTGCCTCAGGGTGTTTCCTAGGACCCTCTGCTGCGCAATGAGAGAACCAACTTGGCTAGCGGGGCTGAGGCTCCAGGAGGAAACATCAGGCTCATTTATCAGAAAGAAGCAAAACCTCGCTCCTGTTCCCTTGCCGTGAATGCCCAGAGCCCAGCAGGGGAGATTTTTCCAGGCTCACTTCGGTGAATCGAGGCATCTGACGCTCTGGGATCCCATAGGGGAAAGCTGGAGCATTTACCTTTGCCCACAGTGGCAGGGGACAGGAAGGAGTGACGGTCCGGGCTGATTACCTGATAATGCAGCCTCCGTAACTTCACACATGATAACAAGCTTTGGAGAATATAGAAATGGCTGAGCTGTACACCGTGACCCTGAAACAACATGGGACATTAGCGCTGGGGCCACAGGAGACTGGTGGAGGGCAAGGGAGAAAGAGAAGAGCTTTGGGGAGTGAGAATTGAGGAATAGTGGAAGGTCCCGTTAAGGTGATCACGGAATGCAATCGGCCATCAGAAGGCACTGATAAGGAAGACCCTAACTTGGAAGAGAAGTACAAGCTTGGGCGCTCAAGGACACCGCAGCCCAGTCCGCATGCTTCCCGTCTGATGCTAACACATCATTTATATTCAGAAAATGGCAGTTGCTCTCAATTCTGCCTCTACGATATTCTCCAGGACACCCCCGTGGCAGAACTTTCGTGGCTCTGTGCAGGTGTCCTGAAACCATATTTAACCATAGACTAGAGGTTGCCGTCCCGGGAGGTCAATCATTAATAGACTAACAATTGCACGTGAGGAGAATCAGCACATCCCTTGTTTTTGTAGTGAAATACGTGAAAAAATAAATAAAATGCATGAATATTTCATTAACAACTATTAAGATCCACTAGAATAGACTATATTACCCTAGTAATAAAAGTGATCATAACGTTATGGCAACAACGTTGAAAGCAATTGCTCTCAGACATTGTTGGATTTCTGTACACCGGGCCTCGTGGTGGCTCCGTTAAACACCACGGTGTGGGTTGTGGCGGGGCTGGTACTCAATGGCTTTTAGGCACTCTTCATATTGGGAGAGGAATTTCTGGCCTTCTGTTACCCTCTTGCCTCCAGAAGAGCCCAGAATATTCACTTCCAGTCCCACACTTGCCATGGGTTCTTCCAGACGTACCCATGGGACGCTGCGATGGTTCATTTTATCTATCGGCTCAGGTGGATGACAGGATGCTCAGGTATTTGTCTAAGCATTACTTCTAAACATTATGTCTGTACATTTCCATATGAAATTAAAATTTGAATCGGTGCACTCCGTGAAGCATTATCACCCTCTCCAGTGCAGCTGGGCGTCACCTAACCTGTGGAGGCCCTGAATAGACCACAAATATGGAGGAAGAAAGAATTCTGTCTTCTCCTGCCTAATCATTTGAGTGGAGATACTGATCGTTTTTTGCCCTTGGTGCTCCTGACTCTGAAGCCTTGGATTCACACTGAATTATACCATCAGCTTTCCTGGGTCTCTGGCTGAGAGACAGAAGACCACAGGACATCTTAGCTACCATAATTGCATAAGCAAATTTCTTATAATAAATATCTTTTGTACAAGCAATGGAAAGCTATTGGTGCTGTTTCTCTGGGAAAGCCTAACTAGCGCAGATACTGAGATGGGAATTGAGAGACACGCAGAAAGGAGCGTTACACCCACTGCATTTTGCCGGCAAGTCTGCTGGCCCCGACGAGTCTTCTTCTGGTAAAGCAGGCCTCATGGAGGCTAGACAAGCAAGTCCCAAAAGGGGAGGTTGCTGGCCACGACGAAACATACCGCCAAAGCTACAGTGACCTCTCCCAACAGGCCACTTCTGGAAACTTAATATGAGATCTGGTTCTGCAGACTTCTCAACTATTCTACGAGATGCTCAAAAGCCTTTCTCTTGTTTGGTTTGGTTTTGTTTTTTAACTGTTGCAAATACACATAACATGAAATTTTAATTTGCTACCTTCGCCATTTTTAAGCACACAATTCAGTGACACTAAACACATTCACACTGTCCCACCACCATGACCACCGTCTCCCCCACACCTCTTCATCCCTATGTATTGAAACTCTGTCCCTGTTAGACCCTGACTTCCCATTCCGCTTCCTCATGACTCCTGGTAAGCACCAGTCTACTTTCCTTCTCTGTGTATTTGACTCTTCTGAGTACCTCATGTAAATCAAATCGTAGAATGTTTTTTTTTGTTTGTTTTGTTTTGTTTTTTAGTTTTTTGTTTGTTTGTTTGTTTTTGTGTGACTGGCTTCTGTCACTTAGTATGATATCTTCAAGGCTTATCCATGTTGTAATGTGTCAGAATCTCCAAGACTGAGTAACATTCCATTGTAGGGATATACCACATTTAGTTTATCCAATCATCTATTGACTACATTTAGCTTTATAGCACCTGTGTATAACAATGTTCGAGTTGACCATAGTTGAAAGTATTTGTGGGGATTCATTTTATGCATCCATTTGAGCCAGAGGGTACCCAGATATGTGGTCAAATCTTATTCTGCGTGACAATTATTCTGTGGGTGACAATGTTTGTGGATGAGATTAACATTTAAATTAGTAGACTGACTAAAGCAAATGGTCCTCTCTGCTGTGGGTGGGTCTTGTCCAATCAGTTGAAGGCAAGGATAGAACACAATGGTTGACCCTCCCCCGAATAAAAGAGAATTCCTCCTGCCTTTGCACTGGGACATTGGCTTTTTCTTGCCTTTGGACTCAAGCTGAGACATTAGTTCTTCCTGTGTCTCAGACCTTTTGACCTCTGGCCAGAAGCTACAACATTTTTTTCCAGTTCTTAGGTCTATAGGTTCAGACCAGAACTAGACCATCTGTTTTCCTGGGTCTTTAGCTTGATCTCACCCCTCAGATCTTAGGACTCCATAATCACGGGAGCTGATTCCACCTATACACGTATACCTACAAATAAATAATACACAATGTAATATTAATTATATGATAGATGATTATAACTATTGTATTATTTTTATCATTATATATAATACAATGTGTGTGTGTGTCTGTGTGTGTGTGTGTACTGGCTCTGTCTGTATTGGTTCTCTTTCTCTGGAGAGCTCTAATACAGCATCCCACTGTGTGGTTCAGACATAACATTTTGTCAGCCTCAGAAAATCTTGAGGTCTGGGACCAGGGAGGTAAAAGAATCAGAGGCAGGTGTCTGGAAGTGAACCTTTTTGCAGAGTTGGTCCCAAGAGTCTAGGGAGTATCTCCCCTTAAAAACTCTTGTCTTGGGGCGCCTGGATGGCTCAGTGGGTTAATCATCTGCCTTTGGCTTGGGTCATGATCCCAGGGTCCTGGGATTAAGCCCTGCATCAGGCTTCTTGCTCAGTCGGAAGCCTGCTTCTCCCTCTGCCTGCCCTGCCCCGTGCTTGTGCTCTTTTTCTCTCACTCTCTTTCCCTCAAATAAATAAATAAAATCTTAAAACAAAAAACAAAACACTCATCTTGGTGTATCAGTCTGCTAGTGCTGCCTTAACAAAGCACCACAGATAGAATGGCATAAACAGAAACGTATCCTCTTACAGCCCTGGAGGCCAGAACTCAGAAGTCAAGCCGTCCTCCCCGGGGTTGATTCCTGCTGAGGGCTGTGACAGAGAATCCCCAGGTTCTCTCCTAGGTTCTGGCGGTTTGCTGGCGACCTCAGCCATTCCTGAGTTTGTAGAAACATTGCCCGGTCTCTTCTGCCATCCTTCTGTCGTGTTCTCCCTGCACGCTTCTCTGTGTCCAAATGTCTCCCTCTTATGAGGACACCAGTCACACTGGATGAAGACCTGCTTGTTCTACTCCAGGAAGACCCATCCTGACTTAACTAATCACATCCATGGTGACCTTATTTCCAAATAAGATCACATCCTGAGGTGCTAGGGGTTAACACGCCAATGTATGGATTTTTAGGGAACACAATTCAACCTATACCACCTGGCAGAGTATTGTTCGTCTCTGAGCACGTGACACCTAGCTATCTGGGCCAACTCCTGTCCATTTGCACTCTAGGAGTCTTCCTTCCACCTGCCGTTGGGAGACGTGACCTTGGCGAGGCCCGGAAGTAACACAAGCTCCATCTCCCCTTTCCTTTTCCTGGCCCGGGGTGGGTACAATGCTGCACATGCATTATTGATAGACCCCAAGCTTGCCAAGCATCCTGGCTGTGTGTGTGTGTGTGTGTGTGTGTGTGTGTGTATGTGTGGCAGGGAGACAAAGGCAGACAAAAGACATGGACAAGGATGGCACCTGGTGCAACCGGAGGTCCTGCTTTCATTAAGAACATGTTCTGCCTGTTTTGCAAGGGCACCCTTGGCAGTGGTTACAAAGCAGGGCAGGATGGAGGTGGCCTGAAACTCCGGGGCGCACATGGGAGATGAAGAGCGTGTGCTTACTCGGTAATCTTCGTTCAAGGCCCTGCCCCAGCAGTGCCCTTCACACCCCTCATTGGCTCCACGTCGCCTACACACAACCTGGTGGGCCTGTGTCTTCATATGCCTCTCTCACTTCCTCCTGCTCCTCCTACCCACCCGCCCCTCCTTTCCCCTTAATGCTCACAGGTCCTCCTGGAAGACTCAACCACTTACAGTTGTTGAGTGATTAAATATTTATAATCAGGGCAATGAGTGAGGTGTTGAATAATAAATGCTAAGGTTGAAGCGGCCTTAGATAATTTCTGCAGATTTCCTCATCCATGGCTTCTTTGATTCTAAGGCAAAAAAAAAAAAAAAAAAAAAAAAAATCCTTTAATTAACTTTTTTTTTTTTTTTTTTTTTTTTTTTTGGGTGCAGCTGTGACAGTCGATAGGCCTTTATCACTGTTTTGTTCATGAACCGCTGCCCTGCCATAGGGCGTTTTCTGTCAAGCCCCCGGCCCCCGCCAGACATGTAGATACCTCTTGGTGACGTGGATCTTGCCTCATTTGCTTCTGAACACTCAAGGAGAATGCATTTTTTAAAACTCAAATCCCTAGACCACATATTCACTGTAGCCATATCTGGACGTGGAAGAGTTTTCGAGGCTCTGTTAACAGCGAGAATGGACCTTCCTTTTCACGGAGCTACACCAAGCGGCTCCTCTAACATTTTATGCACCATTGCATTTAATTTCTGCCCCAACTCATGGAAGCTCCTAGCATCATTTTGACTTTTGCCATCGAGGAAGCCAAGGCACAAAGAGTTTAAGTCATTTGCTCGAGGCCGAGAGCTGGTAGATATTGGATCTCCCATTAGGGCGAGCACCATTCCAAGGAGGAGGGATGCAGAGAGGAACAGGGACGAGCTCTCAGAGTCCCAGGGCGGAGATGGCTGAGCACAGAACAGAGCGAGCCACTGTGGGAAAGGAAGACAAAGGAAAAATGTGTGAATCGAGGAGCAAGTGGCTAGCTCACGATGCTAAGCTGGGCTGGCTTCACAGAGAAGATATGTGAGCCCCCGTTGGGGGAAGAAAATTGTATAGAAGGTTGCCTGGGGATGAGCTGGGGACACATCAACTTTTCCATCTTCTGAATGTTTCCAACCTGTCCCTTTGAAGACCCTGCCCAGGGAACATATGGTAAAGAATGCTGTGGTCAAACCATCTTTTCCTCTCTAGATGCACGTTCTCGTACTGTGTTCTAAAAAGCACAGAATCAGAAGGTATTTGAAGATCATTTACAC